>NC_092732.1:34215974-34260974 GCF_047496885.1 Scyliorhinus torazame | reverse complement strand
CTATCTCGGCCTGCAATCTCAGGCTTCCCCTCCTCACTGTTCACCACACCACCTGTGTCGCCTGCGAACTTCCCGCTCGCACCTCCGCATTCACAAACCTGTGGAGGTAAAATTCACTTGCCCAGCGACACGCCTTTGACCTCCTGAGTTACCACACTCTCCAAATAACAGAGCTCGATCGCCATGAGTCAGGGAGGATTTTGCATCATTGCTGTCTGCGGTTGACATAAATGATTTCGACAAGAATGTAGGAGTCATCAGTAAGTTTGCGGATGTTATGGAAATTGGTGGGGTGGCGAATAGTGAGGAGGGTAGCCTTCGATTACAGGATCTAGATGGGCTCGTAAGATGGGCTGATCAGGTGGGCTGATAAGTGTGAGGTGATGCACTTGGGCAGGACAAACAAGGCAACGGAATACATGGTAAAAGGCAGCAGGACTCTGGGAAGCACCAGGGATCAGAGGGACCCTGGTGTGCATGTACACCCGTCCCTTAAGGTAGCAGGGCAGGTGGATACAGTGTGTCATGCGAGAGTGCCTTTAAGAACTGGATGTTTAAGCAATGTACCTTTAAGAAAACAGTGATGTCATAGAGTGGGTGGAGCTCAGCTCAGTTCAGCCACTTTTGCAGTTTGGTTTTGCAGTTTGAAAAGTGCCTGGCTGGTTTTGCCGAGAGCAGTTTAAAAGTGCCTGGCTGTTTTGCTGTGAGCTGATTGAAGGGAGAAAGCCAGTTGGAAAAAGCAGTTTGTGTGTGTGTCTGTGTGTGTCCAGAGAGCTGCAGGAAGAAAGCAAGGTGCTGGAGCTGAAGTCAACCAAGCTAATATGTCTCTGCCATTCTACAGAAAATATATATATCCTTTAACCTGATGTGATACTGTTTAAAGGTGTTAAGTCTCTTGGAAGTTTGAAGGAACATTTTAAAGAGTTATTTACTGTTGCAATATTTTCTGAGTTATCTTGGAAGTAAGGGGTGTTAAGAGATCCAATATTTATTTCAGATGTTAAGTTGAGTTCATGGACTAAACAGTGTTTTGTGTTTAAAAACCCACGTGTCCATAATTGTAATCCCACACCTGGGGAACAAGCCGTGTGCTAGGAAAAGCAACAAATATATTAAAGGGGGAGGTTGGTTGAACTCCATGATACATTTTGGGGTTCTGAAAACTCCTCTCCCATAACAAGTGGTTAAGAAGGCCTATGGTACACTTGCATAGGGTTTAAGAGCAAAACGGTTATGCTGGAACTGTATAAAACGTTGATTAGGAAACAGCTAGAGGACTTCCGGGTGCGGCGATGACCAGCTAAGTCGCACGTTTCGGCAGCTCCCGGTGGAACGGACTTTTGGGCTCTTAATAAGAGCCCCAACGGCAATTTTAACGGCTAAAAGCACTGTGCGGTAAACCAGAAGGGAATCCCCCCTGGATACGGATGGAAAAAGGAGAGGAAAGTGGCCGGATTGCGGTGGATCCTCTAGAGCAGCGGCCAGGAAGGCAAGCAAAAACCAAGATGGCGTCGGAAGGTGGCAGTTTAATATGGGGCCCTGAACAACACGAGTTTTTGAAACGCTGCGTGGAAGAGCTTCAAAAGGAAATGAAGAAGGAGCTGTTGGCCCCGATATTACAGGCGATCGAAGGACTAAAGGATGAGCAAAAGACCCAGGAGCGGAATTTCGGGTCGTGAAGGCAAAGGCTGCCGAGAACGAGGACGACATACAGGGCCTGGTGGTGAAGACGGAGATGCACGAGGCACACCATAAACGATGTGTGGAAAGATTGGAGGTGCTGGAGAATAACGCAAGGAGGAATAATTTAAGGATTCTTGGTCTTCCTGAAGGTGCGGAGGGAGCGGACGTCGGGGCATATGTGAGCACGATGCTGCACTCGTTAATGGGAGCGGAGGCCCCGGCGGGTCCGCTGGAGGTGGAGGGAGCATACCGAGTGATGGCGCGAGGACCGAGAGCAGGAGAAATTCCTAGAGCCATAGTGGTGAGATTCCTCCTTTTTAAGGATAGAGAAATGGTCCTTAGATGGGCAAAGAAAACTCGGAGCAGTAGGTGGGAGAACGCGGTGATCCGCGTATATCAAGACTGGAGTGCGGAGGTGGCGAGAAGGAGGGCGAGCTTTAATCGGGCCAAGGCGGTGCTTCACAAAAAGAAGATAAAATTTGGAATGCTGCAACCGGCAAGACTGTGGGTCACATATCGAGGGAGGCACCACTACTTTGAGACGGCGGATGAAGCGTGGACTTTTATTGTGGAAGAAAAACTGGAATAAGCGGGTTACTAAAAAAGAACGTTTGAAACAAAGTGGTGGGGCGAGTATGGGGGGCGAAGAGGGGGGAAAAAGGGGGGAAAGATGAGTTTTATGTTATTAATCCTGCGATGCGGTAACTTTTCTCTCTTCCACAGGTGGTGGTGGAGGGAGGAAGGGAGGTGGAGGAGATGGGGCGTTGGCCATGGGGGGCGAAGAGGGGGGAAAAAGGGGGGGAAAGATGAGTTTTATGTTATTAATCCTGCGATGCGGTAACTTTTCTCTCTTCCACAGGTGGTGGTGGAGGGAGGTGGAGGAGATGGGGCGTTGGCCATGGGGGGCGGGGCCAAAAGGGAAGCGCGGGCTTTGTTCCCACGCTATGATAATCATGGCGGGAACAGGGAAGCAGGAAGGAGGGGGCGTCGCACGGTGCGAGCCGAGGTCACGGGGGGAAGCCGAGGTCGGCCAGAGTTTGCTGACTTCTGGGAGCAACATGGGGGGTGTAACTACGCTAGTGGGGGATCTAGCGGGGGGGTGGGAGGGGGGAGTTACTGGGTTGCTGCTTCTGGGGAGAGGGGGGAGCCGGAATGGGGGGGTGCCGCCTGGGGGGACACAGCTGCGTGGGAACCGGGTGAGGAGCTGGAAAAAGGGGATGGCTAATCGACAAGGGGCGGGGTAAAAAGCCCCCCAACCCGGTTGATCACGTGGAATGTGAGAGGGCTGAACAGGCCGATAAAGAGGGCACGAGTACTTGCACACCTTAAGAAACTTAAGGCAGACGTGGTTATGTTACAAGAGACGCACTTGAAACTTATAGACCAGGTTAGGCTACGCAAAGGATGGGTTTGGCAGGTGTTTCATTCGGGCCTAGATGCGAAAAACAGGGGGGTGGCTATACTAGTGGGGAAGCGGGTTATGTTTGAGGCAAAGACCATAGTTGCGGATAGCGGGGGCAGATACGTGATGGTGAGTGGCAAATTACAGGGGGAGGCGGTGGTTTTGGTAAACCTATATGCCCCGAATTGGGATGATGCCAATTTTATGAGGCGGATGCTAGGACGCATTCCGGACCTAGAGATAGGAAATCTGATAATGGGGGGAGATTTTAATACGGTGCTGGAGCCAGGGCTGGACAGGTCGAGGTCCAGGACTGGAAGGAGGCCGGCTGCAGCCAAGGTGCTTAAAGATTTTATGGAGCAGATGGGAGGAGTAGACCCGTGGAGATTTAGCAGACCTAGGAGTAAGGAGTTTTCGTTTTTCTCCTTAGTCCACAAAGTTTATTCACGAATAGACTTTTTTGTTTTGGGAAGGGCGTTGATCCCGAAGGTGAGGGGGACGGAGTATACGGCTATAGCCATTTCGGATCACGCTCCACACTGGGTAGACTTGGAGATAGGGGAGGAAACAGAAGGGCGCCCACCCTGGAGAATGGACATGGGACTAATGGCAGATGAGGGGGGGTGTCTAAGGGTGAGGGGGTGCATTGAAAAGTACTTGGAACTCAATGACAATGGGGAGGTCCAGGTGGGAGTGGTCTGTGAGGCGCTGAAGGCAGTGGTTAGAGGGGAGCTGATATCAATAAGGGCACATAAAGGAAAGCAGGAGAGTAGGGAACGGGAGCGGTTGCTGCAAGAACTTCTGAGGGTGGACAGGCAATATGCGGAGGCACCGGAGGAGGGACTGTACAGGGAAAGGCAAAGGTTACACGTAGAATTTGACTTGCTGACAACGGGTACTGCAGAAGCACAGTGGAGGAAGGCACAGGGTGTACAGTATGAGTATGGGGAGAAGGTGAGCAGGTTGCTGGCCCATCAATTGAGGAAAAGGGGAGCAGCGAGGGAAATAGGGGGAGTGAGGGATGAGGAAGGAGAGATGGAGCGGAAAGAGTGAATGGAGTGTTCAAGACATTCTATAAAAGATTATACGTAGCTCGGCCCCCGGATGGGAAGGAGAGAATGATGTGCTTCCTGGACCGGCTGGAATTTCCTAAGGTGGAGGAGCAGGAGAGGGTGGGACTGGGAGCACAGATCGAGATAGAGGAAGTAGTGAAAGGAATTAGGAGTATGCAGGCAGGGAAGGCTCCGGGACCGGATGGATTTCCAGTCGAATTTTATAGGAAATATGTGGACTAGCTTGCCCCGATACTGATGAGAACCTTTAATGAGGCGAAGGAAAGGGGACAGCTGCCCCCGACTATGTCGGAGGCAACGATATCGCTTCTCCTAAAGAAGGAAAAAGACCCGCTGCAATGTGGGTCCTATAGACCTATTTCCCTCCTAAATGTAGACGCTAAGATTCTGGCCAAGGTAATGGCAATGAGGATAGAGGATTGTGTCCCGGGGGTAGTCCATGAGGACCAAACTGGGTTTGTGAAGGGGAGACAGCTGAATACGAATATACGGAGGCTGCTAGGGATAATGATGATGCCCCCACCAGAGGGGGAAGCGGAGATAGTGGTGGCGATGGATGCCGAGAAAGCATTTGATAGAGTGGAGTGGGATTATTTGTGGGAGGTGTTGAGGAGATTTGGCTTTGGAGATCCAGTATATTAGATGGGTACAGTTGCTGTATAAGGCCCCGCTGGCGAGCGTGGTCACGAATGGACGGGGGTCTGCGTATTTTCGGCTCCATAGAGGAACGAGGCAGGGATGTCCTCTGTCCCCATTATTGTTTGCACTGGCGATTGAGCCCCTGGCAATAGCATTGAGGGGTTCCAGGAAGTGGAGGGGAGTACTCAGGGGAGGAGAGGAACACCGGGTATCTCTTTACGCGGACGATTTATTGGTGTATGTGGCGGACCCGGCGGAGGGGATGCCAGAGATAATGCGGATACTTGGGGAGTTTGGAGAATTTTCAGGATATAAGCTGAACATGGGGAAAAGTGAGCTGTTTGTGGTGCATCCAGGGGAGCAGAGCAGAGAAATAGAGGACTTACCGCTGAGGAAGGTAACAAGGGACTTTCGCTACTTGGGGATCCAGATAGCCAAGAATTGGGGTACATTGCATAGGTTAAACGTAACGCGGTTGGTGGAACAGATGGAGGAGGACTTCAAGAGATGGGACATGGTATCCCTGTCACTGGCAGGGAGGGTACAAGCGGTTAAAATGGTGGTCCTCCCGAGATTCCTCTTTGTGTTTCAGTGCCTCCCGGTGGTGATCACGAAGGCTTTTTTCAAAAGGATTGAGAAGAGTATCATGAGTTTTGTGTGGGCCGGGAAGACCCTGATTTTTGCAGCGTAGTAGGGATAGGGGAGGGCTGGCGCTACCGAGCCTGAGTGAGTACTACTGGGCCGCCAACATCTCAATGGTATGTAAGTGGATGGGAGAAGAGGAGGGAGCGGCGTGGAAGAGATTGGAGAAGGCGTCCTGTAGGTGGACTTGCCTACAAGCCATGGTGACGGCGCCGTTGCCGTTCTCACCAAAGAAATACACCACAAGCCCGGTGGTGGTGCCTACTCTGAAAATTTGGGGGCAATGGAGACGGCATAGGGGAAAGACGGGAGCCTCGGTGTGGTCCCCGATAAGAAATAATCATAGGTTTGCTCCGGGGAGAATGGATGGGGGATTTGGAACATGGCAAAGAGCAGGAGTAACACAATTGAGAGATCTGTTTGTAGATGGGACGTTTGCAAGTCTGGGAGCGCTGACCGAGAAATATGGGTTGCCCCAAGGGAATGTATTCCGGTATATGCAACTGAGGGCTTTTACGAGGCAACAGGTGAGGGAATTCCCGCAGCTCCCGACGCAGGAGGTGCAGGACAGAGTGATCTCAAAGACATGGGTGGGGGACGGTAAGGTATCAGACATATATAGGGAAATGAGAGACGAGGGGGAGATTATGGTAGACGAGCTGAAAGGGAAATGGGAAGAAGAGCTGGGGGAGGAGATTGAGGAGGGGCTGTGGGCTGATGCCCTAAGTAGGGTAAACTCATCGTCCTCGTGTGCCAGGCTAAGCCTGATACAATTTAAGGTGTCACACAGGGCGCATATGACTGGAACACGGCTTAGCAAATTTTTTGGAGTAGAGGATAGGTGTGCGAGATGCTCGAAAAGCCCAGCGAATCACACCCACATGTTCTGGTCATGTCCGGCACTACAGGGGTTTTGGGTGGGGGTGACAAAGGTGCTTTCGAAGGTAGTGGGGGTCCGGGTCAAACCAAGCTGGGGGTTGGCTATATTTGGGGTTGCAGAAGAGCCGGGAGTGCAGGAGGCGAGAGAGGCCGATGTTTTGGCCTTTGCGTCCCTAGTAGCCCGGCGCAGGATACTGTTGATGTGGAAGGAAGCCAAGCCCCCAGGTGTGGAGACCTGGATAAATGACATGGCAGGGTTTATAAAGCTGGAACGGATTAAGTTCGTCCTAAGGGGATCGGCTCATGGGTTCACCAGGCGGTGGCAACCGTTCGTCGAATACCTCACAGAAAGATAGAGGGAATGGAAAAGAAGAAGACAGCAGCAGCAGCCCAGGATCGGAGGGGGGGGGGGGGGGAGGAACCAGAGGGATTCTCAGGGATGTTAATATATAAGTATAATATGTATAGGTTGCTGTTACAGATAATTGTATATTGGACTGTTAAAACATATTTTTGGAGAATATTTATCTGGGACAAGGCAGTTGCCATTTAGTTTTGTTTTTGTTTATATATTATTTATTTCTTGTTTATAAAACTGGCCATTGTTATTTATTTTGATATATTACTGTGTAAAGGATACACAATGTACTGTGATGGTTGGCCAAAAATTTTCAATAAAATATTTTTTAAAATAAAAAAAAAGGAAACGGCTAGAGTATTGTGTGCAGTTCTGGAATCCACGTTACAGGAGGGATGTGATAGCCACTGGAAAGGATGCAGAGGAGATTTACCAGGATGTTGCCGGGGCTGGAGAGTTTTAGTTGTGAAGAGAGATTGGATAGACTGGGGTTGTTTTCCTTGGAGCAGAGACTGAGGGGGGACACATGATTGAGGTGTATAAAATTATGAGGGGCGTAGATAGGGTAGACAGGAAGAACTTTTCCCCTTGGTGGAGGGGTCAGGGGGGCATAGATGTAAGGCAGGGTGGCACAGTGGTTAGCACGGCTGTCTCACAGCACTAGAGACCCGGGTTCCATTCCAGCCTCGGGTGACAAGTCTGTGTGGAGTTTACACATTCTCCCCGTGTCTGCGTGGGTTTCCTCCGGGTGCTCCGGTTTCCTCCCACAGTCCAAAGATGTGCAGGTTAGGTGGATTGGCCGTGCTAAATTGTCCCTTAGTGTCCAAAGATGTGCAGGTTAGGTGGATTGGCCGTGCTAAATTGTCCCTTAGTGTCCAAAGTTGTGCAGGTTAGGTGGATTGGCCGTGCTAAATTGTCCCTTAGTGTCCAAAGATGTGCAGGTTAGGGGGATTGGCCGTGCTAAATTGTCCCTTAGTGTCCAAAGATGTGCGGGTTAGGTGGATTGGCCGTGCTAAATTGTCCCTTAGTGTCCAAAGATGTGCAGGTTAGGTGGATTGGCCGTGCTAAATTGTCCCTTAGTGTCCAAAGATGTGCAGGTTAGGTGGATTGGCCGTGCTAAATTGTCCCTTAGTGTCCAAAGATGTGCAGGTTAGGTGGATTGGCCGTGCTAAATTGTCCCTTAGTGTCCAAAGATGTGCAGGTTAGGTGGATTGGCTGTGCTAAATTGTCCCTTAGTGTCCAAAGATGTGCAGGTTAGGTGGGGTCACGGGGATAGGATAGGGGTGTGGGCTTAGGTAAGGCGCTCTTTCAGAGGGTCAGTGCAGACGCGATGGGCCAAATCGTCTCCTTCTGCACTGTAGGGATTCTATGGTGAGGGGCAGGAGGTTTAGAGGGGATGTGAGGAAAAACCTTTTCACCCAGAGGGTGGTGGGAGTCTGGAAGTCGCTTCCTGAAAGGGTGGTGGAGGCAGAGATCCTTGTTGCCAATTTGATGGAAAACTGTCCCACCAGAGTCGCCAATAATGTTGCTCTTTAGAGTCGCCAATATGATACTGAGACTCTTTTTATGATATGATGTTAGGTCCCAACAGCGTCGCCAATACTGTGGGTGTTTCTATTTCTCTTACTGAACCACAAGGCTTTCCTGTATATCGGTCAAAGGACCACACAACCAGTCAGTCAGTTCAAGTTCAAAGAAGGTTTATTTACACACAAGGGTTACTTCGATAGGCAAGCACAATATATTATAAGTTAAACTACACATATCAACTACAATAACCTGTACTTAACTTCAGGATGACCGGCACTGTGCAGATTGGTAAGGCCTTTATCTTGATCACGTGTCTGGTTTGAAGAAGTGGCTCTGTCTCTGCTGGGCTCATCCGTCAGGTAGCGATCGTTGGCCTTGAACTTGGCTGTCTGCTCGTTATGCTGCAGTTGGCCTGGCACAGGCCGGATTCGAAGGAGGCTGGCACAGGCCGGGTCCAAAAGAGGCCGAACACACGGCTGTGTCCCCTTTTTATCCCTCTAGGGTTTTGCGCTCTTTGAGGCGGTCCTTAATCTTGGACGCAATAATTCGACAGGCTTCGATCACTGCCTTCGATTTTGGCCAATAAAGGGGCGGGTGCCTTGGTGGCTGGGCGGGTCCTTAGCGGTCATTGACCTTGGCGGTTGGGCTCTCTGAGTAAAGGGAGTGGCGCGATCAGTCTGCGGCTGTACTGTTTGCTTGATTGGAGTCCTATTGTTCTGGGGAACGGGCCATTAAAATGCAAACGAGCGGGGGTTTCGATTAGGTCTAGCTACCTGCGTTTCAAATACACAGAAGCTCTGTATCTGTCTGAGTCCTGGGTTGCCCATAATTCCCATGGTCCTTTGCAGGTGGCCATATCAGATGGCTACACCCTCATAACATTTAAGAAGTTTTTAGATGTGCACTTGCGATCCTAAAGCTCTGTGCCAAGTGCTGGGCAAGGGGATGAGAATAGTTAGGTAATTGAGGGGCAGAAGGGCCTTTCCGGTTCTGTAGGCCTCTCCGAAATAGTGCCTTTCGCAACTTCAGGACATCGCGGAGTCCTGTACCGCCAGGGGCAGACCCTTGAGGCTTTGCAACTGTGCAGGGGCACAGCAAGGTCCGAAACCAGCAATGAGACGATGACCAATCTGTTCTGGGGGGGCTCCAGCTCAGGTGGGGGGGGGGGGGAAATCACCGGCTTGCATTCGTGGCATTCCCACCGCTCTTCTCCGGGATAGCGGCGGTCCGTCCGAGGGGGTCTGTGTCTTGCTGTCCGGCAGCGCGGCGCTCCCTCAGCAACCCCCGCCAGGGGGCGAGTGTCGGCCTAGTCGAATGGGCTCGAGCTGCCGGAGTGGGGACTCGAACCCACGACACCCCAGCTGGGAGCCGAGAGCTGGTTGGCCCGCTGGGTACCCCCTAACCATGTAACATCGAAGCCCAGGAAAGAGTTGGGGTAGATTCTGAGGGAGAGCGCGTGGGCGGACGAACATTCAGCCTTCAACTCTCCACGGTGACCCGAGAGCGACGTATTCCCAATCCAATTTCTCATAATAAAAAAGAACCCAAGTCATTCATGATTTGCTGTTGTGGGAGCTTTCGCAGAGCGATTCTGGGGATTACGCAAGTCACTTCCAAAATACCTGACTCTGTTTCTCTTTCTGTTTGCCTCTCTGTCCCTCTGTTCTGTGCACACCCCTGTCAGCATCAACGGGGCCGGGGTGGAGATGGTTAGCAGTTTCAAATTCCTAGGGGTGCACATCTCCAAAATCTGTCCTGGTCCACCCACGTCGACGCAACCACCAAGAAAGCACAACAGCGCCTATACTTCCTCAGGAAACTAAAGAAATTCGGCATGTCCACATTAACCCTTACCAACTTTTACAGATGCACCATAGAAAGCATCCTATCGGGCTGCATCACAGCCTGGTCTGGCAACTGCTCGGCCCAGGACCGCAAGAAACTTCAGAGAGTCGTGAACACCGCCCAGTCCATCACACGAACCCGCCTCCCATCCATTGACTCCATCCGCACCTCCCGCTGCCTGGGGAAAGCGGGCAGCATAATCAAAGACCCCCCTCCCACCCGGCTTACTCACTCTTCCAACTTCTTCCATCGGGCGGGAGATACAGAAGTCTGAGAACATGCACGAACAGACTCAAAAACAGCTCCTTCCCCACTGTCACCAGACTCCTAAACGACCCTCTTATGGACTGACCTCATTAACACTACACCCTGTATGCTTCACCCGATGCCGGTGTTATGTAGTTACATTGTATATGTTGTGTTGCCCTATTATGTATTTTCTTTTATTCCCTTTTCTTCCCATGTACTTAATGATCTGCTGAGCTACTCGCAGAAAAATACTTTTCACTGTACCTCGGTACACGTGACAATAAACAAATTCAATACAATCTTGAATGGGTTGAGGAAGTCGATAAGTACCCCAAGTGTAAATAAAAACAACCCCCTCTTGTCTCAGCTGGTATTAATGCACCCCCATTTTTTTATTCATCCTTAAGATGTGGGGCATCACTGCCCCAGCTTTTACCCCCATCCCTAACTGCCCCTTGAGGCGGTGAGTGAGCCGCCACCTTGAACTCGCCGCAGTCCCGTGTGGTGTAGGTACACCCACCGTGCTGTTAGGGAGGGAGGATTCTGAACCCGGCGACAGTGAAGGAACGGCCGATGTATTCCCGAGTCGGGATGGCGAGCGGCTCGGAGGGGGGAACTTGCAGGTGGGGGGGGGTGTTCCCCGCGTGTCTGCTGCCCCCCCCCCCTCGCCCTTCTAGACGGTAGAGGTGGCGGGTTTGGAAGGTGCTGTCGAAGGCGAGTCGCCGCGGTGTGTCTTGTGGACGGTGCACACGGCTGCCGCTGTGCGTCGGGGGGGGAGTGAATGTCAGCGGTTAGCATGTCGATCGAGCGGGGCTGCTTTGTCCTGGATGGTGTCGAGCTTCTCGAGTGTCGTTGGGAGCCGCGCTCGTCCAGGCAAGTGGAGAGTCTCCCATCGCACCCCTGACTTGTGTCCTTGTCGATGGCGGACAGGCTTTGGGGAGTCGGGAAGTGTGAGTCATGCTCAAAAGCGCTCCCCAAGCGCATCGCAGATTGTCAACTCTCTAGTTGCTTCCTTAATGAAGGCAGTGGAACTGAGTTATCCCAATGACGAGACTCCCTGAGCTCGTCACTGCTCTACACCCAGATCCCAGGCAGCAGTTCCCCTGTGCTCTTCCCCCGTGGGATTCACCCGATAAAACCTCAGAAGCAAAGAGGCTGTGAGGACGGATAATCGGGTGCAGGATTAACTCGATGAACCTTGGGCTAAATACTGTCCTTTTGTGTTGGGTTGGAGATCCCCTGACTTACATTGCTACACCTAACCCGCTCTTACTGATAATTGCCGGGACTTTCTGTCTCACTTTTATTTAAAGCTACAATGCCCGGGACTTATTTTCGGGTAAGCACGCAACATTCCAAATTTCCTCTGGCCGGGGGACTGCCCCTTTAATTAAAGAGCCCCTCCACCCTCCTGCTCCCGTGTGGCGAGCCGGAACGAGGGCAAGTAGTGAGGCACCGCTGGAGGGGCAACGGGGAGAGAGGGATTTGAAAGCAAAGATGAGAATTTCAAAATGGCGGTGTTACGGGAGGCGGGCCGCATGGGGGGTCAGCGGGTGATGGGTGAACGGGGCTTGGCGCGAGTCAGGTTAATGATAATAAGATGTGGGGGAAGAAAAATCCTCTCCGTTCTCCTCCCACGATTGCAGCCTTAAAAGGGCCTAGCAGAGATCTAGGAGTGTTAAAGCGCCTCCCACGACCTCAATACATCCTGAAACACTTTACTGGGGCCTGCACTGCCTCCAGCGAGGAAGATTAAAGGGGGAGATCTATTCGAGGAGAGGTTTCAGATGATTAAAGGATTCGATGGGGTCGATAGGGAGTAATTATAATTGAGGCTGTTGTGGCTCTGGGGAAATGTCCAAACGGAGAGGGGTTGAGGGGATTAAGGGAACTGAGGGGGCGGGGGGGGGTGGATGGAGTTTAGATAGAGGTCAGTCATTGAATGGTGGGAAGGGCTTCATCGCTGTATGGGCCTCCTCCTGTTCCTGTACAACAGGCTGGAGAGGGGCTGAATGGGCCTCCTCCTGTTCCTGCGTAACAGGCTGGAGAGGGGCTGAATGGGCCTCCATCTGTTCCTGTGTAACAGGCTGGAGAGGGGCTGAATGGGCCTCCTCCTGTTCCTGTGTAACGGGCTGGAGAGAGTCTGACTGGGCCTCCTCCTGTTCCTGTACAACAGGCTGGAGAGGGGCTGAATGGGCCTCCTCCTGTTCCTGCGTAACAGGCTGGAGTGGGACTGAATGGGCCTCCTCCTGTTCCTGCGTAACAGGCTGGAGTGGGACTGAATGGGCCTCCTCCTGTTCCTGCGTAACAGGCTGGAGTGGGACTGAATGGGCCTCCTCCTGTTCCTGTGTAACAGGCTGGAGAGGGGCTGAATGGGCCTCCTCCAGTTCCTGTGCAACAGGCTGGAGAGGGACTGAATGGGCCTCCATCTGTTCCTGTGTAACAGGCTGGAGAGGGGCTGAATGGGCCTCCTCCTGTTCCTGTGTAACGGGCTGGAGAGGGGCTGAATGGTCCACCTCCTGTTCCTGTGTAACAGGCTGGAGAGAAGGGCTGAATGGGCCTCCTCCTGTTCCTGTGTAACAGGCTGGAGAGGGGCTGAATGGGCCTCCTCCTGTTCCTGTGCAACAGGCTGGAGAGGGTGTGAATGGGCCTCCACCTGTTCCTGTGTAACAGGCTGGAGAGGGACTGAATGGGCCTCCTCCTGTTCCTGTGTAACAGGCTGGAGAGGGGCTGAATGGGGCCTCCTCCTGTTCCTGTGTAACGGGCTGGAGAGGGGCTGAATGGGCCTCCTCCTGTTCCTGTGTAACAGGCTGGAGGGGGGCTGACTGGGCCTCCTCCTGTTCCTGTGTAACAGGCTGGAGAGGGGCTGAATGGACCTCCTCCTGTTCCTGTGTAACAGGCTGGAGAGGGGCTGAATGGGCCTCCTCCTGTTCCTGTGTAACAGGCTGGAGAGGGGCTGAATGGACCTCCTCCTGTTCCTGTGTAACAGGCTGGAGAGGGGCTGAATGGGCCTCCTCCTGTTCCTGTGTAACAGGCTGGAGAGGGGCTGAATGGACCTCCTCCTGTTCCTGTGTAACAGGCTGGAGAGGGGCTGAATGGGCCTCCTCCTGTTCCTGCGTAACAGGCTGGAGTGGGACTGAATGGGCCTCCTCCTGTTCCTGCGTAACAGGCTGGAGTGGGACTGAATGGGCCTCCTCCTGTTCCTGTGTAACAGGCTGGAGAGGGGCTGAATGGGCCTCCTCCTGTTCCTGTGCAACAGGCTGGAGAGGGGCTGAATGGGCCTCCTCCTGTTCCTGTGTAACAGGCTGGAGTGGGGCTGAATGGGCCTCCTCCTGTTCCTGTGTAACAGGCTGGAGGGGGGCTGAATGGGCCTCGTCCTGTTCCTGTGTAACAGACTGGAGAGGGGCTGAATGGACCTCCTCCTGTTCCTGTGTAACAGGCTGGAGAGGGGCAGAATGGGCCTCCTCCTGTTCCTGTGTAACAGGCTGGAGAGGGGCTGAATGGACCTCCTCCTGTTCCTGTGTAACAGGCTGGAGAGGGGCTGAATGGACCTCCTCCTGTTCCTGTGTAACAGGCTGGAGAGGGGCTGAATGGGCCGCCTCCTGTTACTGTGTAACGGGCTGGAGAGGGGCTGAATGGTCCACCTCCTGTTCCTGTGTAACAGGCTGGAGAGAGGGGCAGAATGGGCCTCCTCCTGTTCCTGTGTAACAGGCTGGAGAGGGGCTGAATGGGCCTCCTCCTGTTCCTGTGTAACAGGCTGGAGAGGGGCTGAATGGACCTCCTCCTGTTCCTGTGTAACGGGCTGGAGAGGGGCTGAATGGTCCACCTCCTGTTCCTGTGTAACAGGCTGGAGAGAGGGGCTGAATGGGCCTCCTCCTGTTCCTGTGTAACAGGCTGGAGAGGGGCTGAATGGGCCTCCTCCTGTTCCTGTGTAACGCTGGAGAGAGGGGCTGAATGGTCCACCTCCTGTTCCTGTGTAACAGGCTGGAGAGGGGCTGAATGGGCCTCCTCCTGGTCCTGTGTAACGGGCTGGAGAGGGGCTGAATGGGCCTCCTCCTGTTCCTGTGTAACAGGCTGGAGAGGGGCTGAATGGGCCTCCTCCTGTTCCTGTGTAACAGGCTGGAGAGGGGCTGAATGGACCTCCTCCTGTTCCTGTGTAACAGGCTGGAGAGGGGCTGAATGGGCCTCCTCCTGTTCCTGTGTAACGGGCTGGACTGTTGCTGAATGGGCCTCCTCCTGTTCCTGCGTCACAGGCTGGAGAGGGGCTGAATAGGCCTCCTCCTGTTCCTCTGTAACAGGCTGGAGAGGGGCTGAATGGGCCTCCTCCTGTTCCTGTGTAACAGGCTGGAGAGGGGCTGAATGGGCCTCCTCCTGTTCCTGTGTAACAGGCTGGAGAGGGGCTGAATGGGCCTCCACCTGTTCCTGTGTAACAGGCTGGAGAGGGGCTGAATGGGCCTCCTCCTGTTCCTGTGTAACAGGCTGGAGAGGGGCTGAATGGGCCTCCTGTTCCTGTGTAACAGGCTGGAGAGGGGCTGAATGGGCCTCCTGTTCCTGTGTAACCAGCTGGAGAGGGGCTGAATGGGCCTCCTATTCCTGTGTAACAGGCTAGAGAGGGGCTGAATGGGCCTCCTCCTGTTCCCGTGTAACAGGCTGGAGAGGGGCTGAATGGGCCTCCTCCTGTTCCTGTGTAACAGGCTGGAGAGGGGCTGAATGGGCCTCCTCCTGATCCTGTGTAACGGGCTGGAGAGGGGCTGAATGGTCCATCTCCTGTTCCTGTGTAACAGGCTGGAGAGGGGCTGAATGGGCCTCCTCCTGTTCCTGTGTAACAGGCTGGAGAGGGGCTGAATGGCCTCCTCTTGTTCTGAGCCTGCTTCCTTTCACATCGACACTGCATCGTGTACCCAGCTGCCAGCCAGTTGCCCTGACCCAGTGGGCAAAGCTAGGAATCAGCAGGTAAACAGTGATTCAGCAGCACAGGGTGTTTACAACAGAAGCCTGGGCCAGGGAAGAGAGTGCCAAGTCAGACACCACATCCCATTGCAAAAAAACAATTTGTCCCTCAAACCGGTCACCGGCAGTATTCCCTGTTCCGGATGTCTGTGCCCAACACCACAAAGTTGCATTGACATTATACATCTCGTGCTGAGGTCAGAGATGGCCTTTGTCCCAGCGACCTGCCTGTTGTACAGCCCAGCGAGGCAGAATGGGACAACACATCTCTGTCAGCTGTCACAGTTACCCCCTCATCTCCCCCCCCCCCCCCACCCCCCACGAGGGGAGCTCTTCAACCTCCTCCAGCCCCTACACCCCCTCCCTATCTCTGTAACCTCCTCAAGCCCCTACACCCCCTCCCTATCTCTGTAACCTCCTCCAGCCCCTACACCCCCTCCCTATCACTGTAACCTCCTCCAGCCCCTACACCCCCTCCCTATCTCTGTAACCTCCTCCAGCCCCTACACCCCCTCCCTATCTCTGTAACCTCCTCCAGCCCCTACACCCCCTCCCTATCTCTGTAACCTCCTCCAGCCCCTACACCCCCTCCCTATCACTGTAACCTCCTCCAGCCCCAACACCCCCTCCCTATCTCTGTAACCTCCTCCAGCCCCAACACCCCCTCCCTATCTCTGTAACCTCCTCCAGCTCCCCACACCCCCTCCCTATCTCTGTAACCTCCTCCAGTCCCTACACCCCCTCCCTATCACTGTAACCTCCTCCAGCCCCAACACCCCCTCCCTATCTCTGTAACCTCCTCCAGCTCCCCACACCCCCTGCCTATCTCTGTAACCTCCTCCAGCCCCTACACCCCCTCGCTATTTCTGGAACCTCCTCCAGCCCCTACACCCCCTCCCTATCTCTGTAACCTCCTCCAGCCCCTACACCCCCTCCCTATCTCTGTAACCTCCTCCAGCCCCTACACCCCCTCCCTATCTCTGTAACCTCCTCCAGCACCTACACCCCCTCCCTATCTCTGTAACCTCCTCCAGCCCCTACACCCCCTCCCTATCTCTGTAACCTCCTCCAGCCCCTACACCCCCTCCCTATCTCTGTAACCTCCTCCAGCCCCTCCACCCCCTCCCCATCTCTGTAACCTACTCCAGCCCCTCCCTATCTCTGTAACCTCCTCCAGCCCCTACACCCCCTCCCTATCTCTGTAACCACCTCCAGCCCCTACACCCCCCTTCCTATCTTTGTAACCTCCTCCAGCCCCTACACCCCCTCCCTATCTCTGTAACCTCCGCCAGCCACTACACCCCCCTCCCTATCTCTGTAACCTCCTCCAGCCCCTACACCCCCTCCCTATCTCTGTAACCTCCTCCAGCCCCTACACCCCCTCCCTATCTCTGAAACCTCCTCCAGCCCCTACACCCCCTCCCTATCTCTGTAACCTCCTCCAGCACCTACACCCCCTCCCTATCTCTGTAACCTCCTCCAGCCCCTACACCCCCTCCCTATCTCTGTAACCTCCTCCAGCCCCTACACCCCCTCCCTATCTCTGTAACCTCCTCCAGCCCCTCCACCCCCTCCCCATCTCTGTAACCTACTCCAGCCCCTCCCTATCTCTGTAACCTCCTCCAGCCCCTACACCCCCTCCCTATCTCTGTAACCACCTCCAGCCCCTACACCCCCCTTCCTATCTTTGTAACCTCCTCCAGCCCCTACACCCCCTCCCTATCTCTGTAACCTCCGCCAGCCACTACACCCCCCTCCCTATCTCTGTAACCTCCTCCAGCCCCTACACCCCCTCCCTATCTCTGTAACCTCCTCCAGCCCCTACACCCCCTCCCTATCTCTGAAACCTCCTCCAGCCCCTACACCCCCTCCCTATCTCTGTAACCTCCTCCAGCCCCCACACCCCCTCCCTATCTCTGTAACCTCCTCCAGCCCCTACACCCCCTCCCTATCTCTGTAACCTCCTCCAGCCCCTCCACCCCCTCCCTATCTTTGTAACCTCCTCCAGCCCCCACACCCCCTCCCTATCTCTGTAACCTCCTCCAGCCCCTACACCTCCTCCCTATCTCTGTAACCTCCTCCAGCCGCTCCACCCCCTCCCTATCTTTGTAACCTCCTCCAGCCCCTACACCCCCTCCCTATCTCTGTAACCTCCTCCAGCCCCTCCACCCCCTCCCTATCTCTGTAACCTCCTCCAGCCCCCACACCCCCTCCCTATCTCTGTAACCTCCTCCAGCCCCTACACCACCCTCCCTATCTCTGTAACCTCCTCCAGCCCCCACACCCCCTCCCTATCTCTGTAACCTCCTCCAGCCCCCACACCCCCTCCCTATCTCTGTAACCTCCTCCAGCCCCTACACCCCCTCCCTATCTCTGTAACCTCCTCCAGCCCCTACACCCCCTCCCTATCTCTGTAACCTCCTCCAGCCCCTACACCCCCTCCCTATCTCTGTAACCTCCTCCAGCCCCGACAACCCCCTCCCTATCTCTGTAACCGCCCTATCTCTGTAACCTCTGTAACCGTCATGACGGTGAACCTGGGCCCAGAGGAACCTGGCAAAGGCACATTGAAATGGTTCATATAAATCGGCATATCTGGATCACGCCCAGCGAGAGCGAGATCCAGATCGCGACGCCTCGCCAAGCTCCGTCAAATCTCACGAGATGTTTCGAGCGTCGCTAATCTCGCCAAAGGCCTCTCACTGGCGAGATCCAGCGGCCTTGTCCTGTCACCAAGTCGGGCGCGACTTCTCGGTCGCCCCGTGTCTCTGTCTCCACTCCTCTCCATCTCTCTCTCACACTCAAAACCAACGTTTCTTGCCCGAGCGTTTGGGTGCCCGTCCCTCGTAGCGCCTCGCGGACGTGCTTCCACGTCAAACCCTGTCCGGCCACGCTCCCGCGGGGCACCCTGGGACATTCTTACCCCCGCGACGGCGAAAACAAAAATGAAATGAAAATGAGAATCGCTTATTGTCACAAATCGGCTTCAAATGAAGTTACTGTGAAAAGCCCCTAGTCGCCACATTCCGGCGCCTGTTCGGGGAGGCTGTTACAGGAATCGAACCGTGCTGCTGGCCTTCTCGGTCTGCTTTCAAAGCCAGCGATTTAGCCCTGTGCTAAACCAGCCCAGGGGGAAGCCGGACGGGATAGTCGGCAGACGCCGTTTGGGGTTAACCAGGGATCAGGTCAGACTGCCGACAAACTGTGCTTGAGTTCAGCGCTGAGTGGGTTGTTTGAGAATGAAAAGCTCGCTGTCTGGACTGGCGCCAACGTGTCTGGTGCGAGGCGGGTCGAGGGGAGTAATTAAAGGCTGGAGCCGAGTGTAATTACACCCAAAAAACCAGAAGAATCAAAGGGCATGAGACTTGTTTGGCTGTGAGTGTGCAGAATGTTTGGAGGACCCGGCGGCGTTGCTTTTTGCTTTCTGCGCCTCTTCCAGGCCCCCCCTCTTACATCTCACCCCGATGCCCAAAATGGCGGCTTCCGCCCGTTTAGAGGGCACCCTCGCCGCTCAGCTCGGCAGGCTGGAGTCCGGGCGGGAGGCCACGTTCCCCCTGGGCCGGAGGAGGGTGTGGGAGCCCGTCGCCCGGGAGGCGAACGCCCCCCGCAGTCTCGCGCCCCGAACGTGGCAGCAGCCTCGGGAAAACGTACAATGGCCTCGCCCGGTTAGTCAGGGTAAGTGAATGCATTCTCATCCTCACCCCCCCGCCCCCCCCCAAACTCCCTCCTGTTGTATACTTCCAAGAATGGAGGAGCTGGGGCCTGGTCAAAGGCAGGAGGAAGACGGAGGGCTGCCCCGTGGAGGCCATGGGACGCCTCCGCTACTAGGTCTGGCTCTCGGAGTCACCAGCTCAGGCATTGGAGCACTGGGCACATCTGGGCACTGTCCATCCATGGCTCCATCATGGCAGAGGGCATCGAACCTGGAGCCCGTCCTTTCCAACCCAGCGTCAACGCTGCCAGGGCGGACCCGCGCCACGTCACCCGCTGCCTCGGACGGCCTCTCCCGCCTGCCTCGGACGGCCTCTCCCGCTGCCTCGGACGGCCTCTCCGCTGCCTCGGACGGCCTCTCCCGCTGCCTCGGACGGCCTCTCCCGCAGCACAGGCGGAGCCCTCCCGATATCTCAACGCCGCAGTGGAGGCACAGCCGTGAGATCCATGGTGGCTGCCACGCGAGCTCAGGCTGCCTACCTGATCGGCAGGGGTGCCAGCCAGCAGAGAGGGCACCGGCTGGGTGATGGGGCACGAACTTGCTGCCCTCTCTCCGGACAACAGGCATCTCGTGCTCGCGGCAATGCCGCTCCGCCGGCGCCCCTTCTCCGCCGGACTGCTGACCACCCATGCCGGTAGGGTGCGATCCGAGTCCCAGAGCGGCTCGAGGGCGCCCAGCAAGGCCAACCTCCATCAGCCGCCTTCCACCAGCCCTGAGGAGCACTGTTCAGGCGACGAGGATGATCCGTTCATCGTGTGTATCGAGGGATGCGTCATTGGATGGAGCCATTTTGCAGAGGTTGCTCGTTGGCGGCTTTTGAGTCCTGGGTTTCGGGCAAGGAGTGTTGGAAATGGGTGTGAGGGGGGGTGCCCACTGACTGGCAGGTTGAGGCAGGGAGAGCAAAGGAGCAGGCAGATCCTCAAATCCCCTCCCCAGTCACAATAGAGTCTCGGATACCTCCTGCCCTCTGTCCCTGGCCTCCCATAAGACGTAGGAGCAGGTTTAGGCCACTCGGCCCATCGAGTCTGCTCCGCCATTCAATCATGGCTGATATTTTTCTCATCCCCATTCTCCTGCTCTCTCCCATAACCCCTGATCCCCTTATTAATCAGGAACCGATCTATCTCTGTCTTAAAGACACTCAGTGATTTGGCCTCCACAGCCTTCTGCGGCAAAGACTTCACAGATTCACCTCCCTCCGGCTGAAGAAAATTCCTCCTCATCTCTGTTTTAAAGGATCGTCCCTTTAATCTGAGATGGTGTCCTCTGGTTCTCGTCTCTCCTACAAGTGGAAACATTCCACTCTATCCAGGCCTCGCAGTATCCTGTAAGTTTCAACTAGCAGAATGTGGCCTGTGGCCACAGACAATCTGCACATTTGCCTAATGATAGTCCTTCCTGCTGATGGCCACTGATGTGATGTCTACAGCACCCTGACTGTGCGGAAGCCCAGCTACTACTGCAAACTCTCCTGCTCCCCCA
The DNA here is from genome assembly GCF_047496885.1 of Scyliorhinus torazame. NCBI lineage: Eukaryota > Metazoa > Chordata > Chondrichthyes > Carcharhiniformes > Scyliorhinidae > Scyliorhinus > Scyliorhinus torazame. The sequence continues at coordinate 34,240,530 of NC_092732.1, read as the reverse complement.
CCTTGCTGTCCTTGACCGTGTGGTTGTGGATGACCCCGTCGGCATTTCTAGAGATGACATCAAGTGACTAGTTTGACATAACTCACAGCTGATAAAAGATTCGGCAGAGAACACTGAAATTTCTTGCAGGTCTCCGCCTGGGTCACTGCCAACACCCATCCTGCTTCGCTCCCTCTTCAGAAGAGGTCCCACCACCAGAGTACACTAGCCCCATTGAATTAGATGCAGAGGGCCAGTGTGCCTTGCAAATGAATGAACACTGTCCCCAACTTGGGAGGTCCTGAAATTGGCACTTCTAATGCAAGACAATAAATAAAACTCAACATTGCTGCCTGACGGCGCCGAGGTCCCAGGTTCGATCCCGGCTCTGGGTCACTGTCCGTGTGGAGTTTGCACATTCTCCCCGCGTTTAAAAAAAATAGATTTAGAGTCCCCAATTCATTTTTTTCCAATTAAGGGGCAATTTAGCATGGCCAATCCACCTACCCTGCACATCTTTGGGTTGTGGGGGCGAAACCCACGCACCACCCTCTGGCTGAAGAAATTCCTCCCCATCTCTGGTTTAAAGGATCGTCCCTTCAGTCTGAGATGGTGTCCTCTGGTTCTAGTTTTTTCCTGCAAGTGGAAACATCCTCTCCACATCCACTCTATCCAGGCCTCGCAGTATCCTGTAAGTTTCAATAAGATCCCCCCTCGTCCTTCTAAACTCCAACGAGTACAGACCCAGAGTCCTCAACCGTTCCTCACACGACAAGCTCTTCATTCCAGGGATCGTTCTTGTGAACCTCCTCTGGACCCTTTCCAAGGCCAGCACATCCTTCCATAGATACGGGGCCCAAAACTGCTCACAATACTCCCAATGGGGTCTGACCAGAGCCTTATACAGCCTCAGAAGTACATCCCTGGTCTTGTCTTCTAGCTCTCTCGACGTGAATGCTAACGTTGCATTTGCCTTCCTAACTGCCGACTGAACCTGCACGTTAACCTTAAGAGAATCGTGAACAAGCACTCCCAAGTCCCTTTGTGCTTCTGATTTCCTAAGCATTTACCCATTTAGAAAATAGTCTGCCTAAATTCCTCCTTGCAAAGTGCATAACCTCACACTTTTCCACATTGTATTCCATCTGCCACTGCCGTCCTTCTGGATGGTCTGGGCTTCGGTGGTGATCCTGGTGGGGGTCCAGTTGGTTGCGACTCCGGGAGCGTGGTTTCGGCCTCCTGACACGGGGGGGGGGGGGGGGGGGGGGGGGGGGGCGCCTGTAGGGGGCGTCGGTGGGGTGGCCGGTAGAAGTGCGGTTTGCACTCTGCGCAGGATTTGGCAGTCCCTGGTGACTGTCCTGACCTCCTTGATGGAGTAGGGCAGGTTGCGGGTCTTGATGAAGTGGAAGAAACGAGTGACCCCCGGGTGGCAGAGGTCCTCGTGGAGGCTCGGAGGCGGTCCACTTGTGCAGTGGCACAAGTGCCGCGGGGACAGGGCATCAGGAGGCTCGTTTAGCTTCCCGGGACGGTACAAGGATCTCATAGTTGAAGGTGGAGAGTTCTATCCTCCACCACAAGATCTTGTCGTTTTTAATCTAGCCGCCGCTGTACATTATCGAACATGAAAGCAACCGACCGTTGGTCCGTGAGGAGAGTGAATCTCCTGCCGGCCAGGTAATGCCTCCAATGTCTCACAGCTTCAACTATGGCTTGTGCCTCCTTTTCGACCGAGGAATGGCGAATTTTGGAAGCATGGACGGTACGGGAGAAGAAGGCCACGGGTCTGCCCGCTTGGTTGAGGGGTGGCGGCCAGAGCTACGTCGGATGCATCGCTCTCGACCTGGAAGGGGAGGGACTCGTCGATGGCGCGCATCGTGGCCTTTGCAATTTCTGCTTTGATGCGGCTGAAGGCCTGGCGGGCCTCCGTCAACAGGGGGAAGGTTGTGGACTGGATTAGGGGGTCGGGCTTTGTCTGCGTAGTTAGGGACCCACTGGGCGTAGTAACTGAGAAACCCTCGGCAGTGCTTCAGGGCCTTGGGGCAGTGAGGGAGGGGAACTTCATAAGGGGGGCGCATGCGCTCAGGGTCGGGGCCTATAACTCCATTTCGCACTATGTAGCCTAGAATGGCTAGGCGGTCGGTGCTAAATACGCATTTATCCCTTATTGTACGTTAAGTTAAGGATTTTCGCGGTCTGGAGAAATTTGCAGAAGTTGGTGTCGTGGTCCTGCTGGTCATGGCCGCAGATGGTGACATTATCCAGATACGGGAACGTTGCACGTAAGCCGTACCGGTCAACCATTCGGTCCATCTCTCGCTGGAAGACCGAGAGCCCATTAGTGACACCAAAGGGAACTCTTAAAAATTGATAGAGCCGCCCATCTGCTTCGAAGGCAGTGTACTTGCGGTCACTATTACAGAGGGGTAGCTGGTGGTAGGCGGACTTGAGATCCACCGTGGAGAAGACCTTGTATTGCGCGATCCTGTTTACCAGGTCGGCTATACGGGGGAGAGGGTACGTGTCCAAATCTGCGTAAACCTGTTGATGGTCTGACTGTAGTCAATGACCATCCTATGTTTCTCCCCGTTCTTTACCACCACTACTTGAGCTCTCCAGGGACTGTTGCTCGCTTCGATGACACCTTCCCTTAGCAGCCTTTGGACCTCTGACCTGATGAAGGTCCGGTCCTGGGCGCTGTACCGCCTGCTCCTGGTGGCGACGGGTTTGCAATCCAGGGTGAGGTTCGCAAACAGGGAAGGCGGGTCGACCTTAAGGGTCGCGATGCCGGCAGACAGTAAGACGGGGTATAGGGCCGTCGAATTTAAAGGTCAGGCTTTGCAAGTTACTTTGGAAGTCCAACCCCAGGAGGGTAGCTGCGCAGAGGTGCGGCAGGACATACAGGCGGAAATTGTTGAATCTCCTGCCTTGGACAGTGAGGTTCGCTAGGGCAGAACCCCTTTATCTCCACCGAGTGTGACCTGAGGCCAGGGAGATCCTTTGGTTTACAGGGTGGGTAACAAGTGAACAGCGCCTTACCGTGTCGGGGTGAACAAAGCTTTCCGTGCTCCCAGAGTCAATCAGGCAGGACGTCTCGTGGCCGTTGATGAAGACCGTCGTTGTTGCTGTTGCGAGTGTCCGCGGTCGACTTTGGTCCAGCGTCACCGAGGCCAGATGGAGCAGTTGCGAGTTCTGATCGGGCAGCATGTAGTCGGCCGTGCTGGGGGCCTGGGGCCCCATCCAAGATGGCGTCTCCCATGGGTCGCACATGGTGTCCGGGGATGGTCAAAATGGTGGCGGGGATGGACAAAATGGCGGCGCCCACCCGTCCAGCATGGTGTCCGGGGGGCAAAGATGGCCGCGCCCGTGGGTCCGCACGTGGCCCTAGGATAGGGGGGGTGGCGGTGAGCGCTGGCCGGTCGGGGCCTGAAAGGGGGGATTGCCGCGGCTGTCCGGAGTCACTGGAGACCGCGGGCACGGCGCGGGCCTGGCAGACCCCCTCAAAAGTGGGCCCTTCTTGCCGCACCCTTTGCAGGCAGCGGTGCGGGCCGGGCAGCGCGGGCGGGGATGATTCGTCTGCCCGCAGAAGAAACAGCGGGGGCTCGGCGGCGTTAGCGGGCCGTCTCGCAGCACAGGCCTGCGGGGTCAGGGGTAAGGTCTGTGGGGCTGCCGCTGCGGGGTGCCCCGCAGCCCAGAGGGCCGCCACGCGGGTCGGGCGCATAGGACTGCGCGTTTTGGGAGGCTACGTCCATGGACCCTGCCGGGGCCCGTGCCTCTCTAAGTCCCAGGGTGTCCTTTTCTAGGAGTCTTTGGCGGATCTCTGAGGAGCTCATACCTGCTACGAAGGCATCCCTGATTAAAAGTTCCGTGTGCTCGCTCCCCGAAACTTGCGGCAGCCACCGTTTCGGCCCAGCACCAGTCGCGCCCGGTAGAAATCCTCCAACAATTCCCCGGGGCTTTGCCGTCTAGTTGCAAGCAGGTGACGGTGCGTAGACCTGATTTACAGGGCGGGTTATAATGTCCTTTTAACAGTTCGATCGCAGCATCATAGTCCTCCGCCCTCCTCGATAAGGGGGTAGATCCCAGGGCTGACCCTTGAGCGCAGGAGATACAGTTTCTGTTCTCCTGAGGGGATACCTCCGGCTGTCTCCAGGTAGCCTTAAAGCACGCCAGCCAGTGTTTAAATATTGCAGCCGAGTTCTCCGCGTGGGGGCTGAGGTTGAATGCACTCTGGTTTGATTCGGAGATCCATCCTTCCAGCTTAAGTGTAGAATTTAAATTGATGCGCGATCAATTACACTCAAGACAAAGTGATTTCATAACTGAAGGCTTTAATCGACTAGAACTTGTTCCCAGCAGCTTCGGTACAGAAAGTGAAGGCTGCTGGGACGGCACTGGTTCTTATACTCCGCCTGTCAGGGCGGAGCTACGTATCAACAGCCAATGGGTAAACTCCTAGGTTTAACCAATGGTCATCAACCTCTTAGGTACCGCAATACCTGATAATACCGCACAAGGGGCGAGATTCTCCGACCCCCCACCGGATATTTGGGCGGGGGCGGGAGGTCGCGCCGCGCCGGTTTGGCGGGGCCCCCCCCACCCCCCCCCCAGCGATTCTCCGCCGAAGTCCCGCCGCTAAAAATGCCTGTCCCGCCGGTGTAGATTAAACCACCTACCTTAGCGGTGGGACAAGGCGACGCGGGCGGGCTCCGGGGTCCTGGGGGGGGGCGCGGGGGCGATCTGGCCCCCGGGGGTGCCCCCACGGTGGCCTGGCCCGCGATCGGGTGCCCACCGATCCGCGGGCGGGCCCTGTGCCGTGGGGGCACTCTTTCCCTTCCGCCTTCGCCACGGCCTCCACCATGGCGGGAGGCAGAAGAGACTCCCTCCACTGCGCATGCGTGAGAATGCCGTCAACGGCCGCTAACGTTCCCGCGCATGGCGCCGCTCGGAGATGTCATTTCCGCGCCAGCTGGCGGGGCACCAAAGGCCTTTTCCGCCAGCTGGCGGGACGGAAAATTCGTCCGGCGCCAACCTAGCCCCTTAAGGTTGGGGCTCGGCCCCCAAAGATGCGGAGCATTCCGCACCTTTGGGGCGGCGCGATGCCCGACTGATTTGCGCCGTTTTGGGCGCCAGTCGGCGGACATCGCGCCGTTTCCGGAGAATTTCGCCCAAGGACTCCCAAGTCCCTTTGTGCTTCTGATTTCCGAAGCATTTCCCCATTTAGAAAATAGTCTTATGCCTAAATTCCTCCTTCCAAAGTGCGTAACCTCACACTTTTCCACTTTGTATTCCATCTGCCATTTCATTGCCCACTCTCCTGGCCTGTCCAAGTCCTTCTGCAGCCCCCTTGCTTCCTCAATACTGACTGTCCCTCTACAGATCTTTGTATCATCTGCAAACTTAGCAACAGTGCCTTCAGTTCCTCCTTCCAGATCATTAATGTATATTGTGAAAAGTTGTGGTCCCAGCACCGACCCCTGAGGCACACCACTAGTCACCGGCTGCCATCCTGAAAAAGACCCCTTTATCCCCACTCTCTGCCTTCTGCCAGTCAGCCAATCCTCTATCCACGCCAGGATCTTACCCTGAACACCATGAGCTCTTAACTTATTTAACAGTCTCCATGCGGCACCTTGTCAAAGGCCTTCTGGAAATCTAAATAAATCACATCCACTGGTTCTCCTTTGTCTAATCTCCTTATTACCTCCTCAAAGAACTGTAACAGATTTGTCAGACATGACCTGCCCTTGACGAAGCCGTGCTGACTCAGACCAGGAGGGCCGTCGAATAATTGACCCCCCTTCCCCGCAGACAGAGAGAGAGCGAGAACGTCATCCTCGCCTCCAGCTACACTCGCCTCCAGCCACCCTCACCTCCATTCACCCTCGCTTTCCAGGTGTTGAATGATGCTGCGATCGACGGTCCGGATGTCCCATCAGCGAGCTTTCCGATCTTGGCGTCATTTGAGTTGTCTGACATCAGATGATCCCCAGTCCACGTTCTGACTCCCCGACCCTGCCCCCTCAACCCCCCCACAGCTGAAATAGCAAGCATCCAGCAGCACAGGCTCACGAAGCAACCCTAATGCATTTCCAACCCGTTAAACGTGCAGTTGATCTCAGCGTTTACCTCATATAATCGTGGAATAGAGTCACACAGGGGCGACACGATGACCTGTCATGTTCATGGGTATGTTAATTATATAGTTCAGATAGAGGTGAAGGGTGTTGTTGAATTAAGTACCTCGAGCATTTATAAAGAGAGACCGTGGTTGAGCGTCACTGCTGAGAATGTCATTTTGCTTTAATTTATTAAGCTTTCTTTCGGGGTTAAGTGTTAATTACAGTGCAGACCAGAGGCTCTCACCCCCACCCCCCCCCCCCCCCCCCGCCCCCCGTTATTTTAATTTAATTTATTGATTCTTGTTTTATCAGGCATTTGGACATGGAGGCCGATAGGGTAGGACACAGAGATATGTAATGCTGCATTCTGTAAAAAAAAAACTATGGTCAAGGAAAATGATTGGATCCTAGTTTCCATCAACTTGGTCGGGGCCGAATTAACTCTTCGGCCATCAGTGGCTGGCTGTACTTTGTTAGGACCAGGGTTTTAGAGAAGCCCAAAGTGTATCCTGGAGTTCACCTGACCCACAACTTTTACTAGATTGTGGTACGGGGAGCACACGACCCACTCTCCAGGTGTGGGACAGCAGAAATGGACAAGTATTTTTCAAAGCAAAACAATGTTTATTCTATGAACTCAAGTTAACCTTTTTGAAACATATGAACATCTTAGCAACCATCAATTCAAATACAACCCCCAAAGAATACAACACTAAGTAATCTTTAAGCTGTCCTTTTAACATCCAGAAGACTTTTTTCAAAAACTAAACAGAAGCACATTAGGTTTACATTCGCTACTGAGATCATTTATAATTCTGAATTCACCAAATGATCAAGAGTAGGGGCTGGTTTAGCACAGGGCTAAATCGCTGGCTTTGAAAGCCAGCCAAGGCAGGCCAGCAGCACGGTTCAATTCCCGTACCAGCCTCCCCGAACAGGCGCCGGAATGTGGCGACTAGGGGCTTTTCACAGTAACTTGATTTGAAGCCTACTTGTGACAATAAGTGATTTTTTCATTTCAGATAGTCTTTTGATGGCAGAGGGAACAGCAGTACACCTGCTCGGTCTGGCTTCAGCTTCAACACTGAAAACGAAACTAAAACACACCCTGTAGCAAACAGCCTAAAACGAAAGTAAAAAGCTGACAGACAGCCCAGCTCTCTGACATCACTGCTGTAGTAAACACTCATTTCTTAAAGGTACTCTCACTACAGATATTTATATACACACCCATTTATAAACGCCCATTTCTTAAAGGTACTCTCACATGACACCTCCCCCCTAGAAAAAAAAACCCCATCAACTTCAAGATGGTTCTGTGTAGGATCGATCCACCCCCATGCTGCTCGCCCTGCCCCCACAGCATCCTTACAATTTTTCCCCTGTCCAGTATTGCCCCAATTCCCGCCCTTTTGAAAGTTCCCTATTGAATCTGCTGCCCTCCCACTTCAGGCGGTGCCTTTTCCGTCACAACACCTCGCTGCGTTTAAATAAAAATTCTCCTCCTCTTCCAATCTCGGCTCCTTTTCCCGATTCTCGGTGTCCCCTCTGGTTAACCACCCTCCGGCCAACGGGAAACACTTTCTCCTCGTTTACTCCATCCAAACCCCCACCACCCACTTCGTGATCTTGAAAGCCGCCTCGATTAAATATCCCCCTCCTTAACCCTATCCAGCTCCGAGGAGAACAATCCGGCAGCTGCATTGAACTGACGTCGCCTCATCCCCTGATTCCGCCCCTCCCTCCCGTTCTGGGTAAATCTCCCTCTGCACCCTCTCTCCAAGGGTCTTGACATTCCTTCCCACTCCGTGGGCCCAGAGGGTGACACAGCTCTCCAGCTGGGGCCTCACCTCAAGGTTCGCTAAACTCCTTCGCTTTTTCTTCACCCCCCCCCCCCCCTAATCATTTGTTCATACCCGAGTTCAATTGACAAGCGATCGCACGGGCTTGGCGCATTCCTGGGCTGCATCGGAATGTTCGAAAGGACGCATGCTAATCCCCTGGGGTCCACAAGGCTGTAGTGAAGTAAGCAAAGGGAGACCGGCCCTAAACCCGACATTGGCGGCGCGGTAGCACAGTGGTTAGCACAGTGCTTCACAGCACCAGGGACCCGGGTTCGATTCCCGGTTAGGGCTCGGCCGGTCACGACGCGGAGGATTCCGCACCTTTGGGGCGGCGTGATGCCGGACTGATTCGCGCCGTTTGTGGCGCCGGTCGGCGGACATCGCGCTGATTGCGGAGGATTCCGCCCGTGACTCCAGACACCCCCCACACAGAACGTGGTTGACTCTTAACCATCCCCCCCCCTCTGGAATGGATGAGCGAGACGCTCAGTTGCCTTCAGGCTTCAACACCGTCACCTTCACACGGGGTTATAGAACATACAGTGCAGAAGGAGGCCATTCGGCCCATCGAGTCTGCACCGACCCACTTAAGCCGTCACTTCCACCCTATCCCCATAACCCAATAACCCCTCCTAACCTTTGTTGGACACTGAAGGCAATTTTAGCACGGCCAATCCACCTAACCTGCACGTCTTTGTACACTAAGGGGCAATTTAGCACGGCCAATCCACCTAACCTGCACATCTTTGGACACTAAGGGACAATTTAGCACGGCCAATCCACCTAACCTGCACGTCTTTGGACACTCCCCGTGTCTGCGTGGGTTTCCTCCGGGTGCTCCGGTTTCCTCCCACAATCCAAAGATGTGCAGGTTAGGTGAATTGGCCAATGATAAATTGCCCTTAATGTCCAAATTGACCTTGGTGTTGGGTGAAGGTGTTGAGTTTGGGTAGGGTGCTCTTTCCAAGAGCCGGTGCGGACTCAAAGGGCCGAGTGGCCTCCTTCTGCACTGTAAATTCAATGATAATCTATGATTAATCTAGGACAAAGGTTCGGCACAACATCGTGGGCCGAAGGGCCTGTTCTGTGCTGTATTTTCTATGTTCTATGTTCTATGTACTAAGGGACAATTTAGCACGGCCAATCCACCTAACCTGCACATCTTTGGACACTAAGGGACAATTTAGCATGGCCAATCCACCTAACCTGCACATCTTTGGACACTAAGGGACAATTTAGCACGGCCAATCCACCTAACCTGCACATCTTTGGACACTAAGGGACAATTTAACACGGCCAATCCACCTAACCTGCACATCTTTGGACACTAAGGGACAATTTAGCACGGCCAATCCACCTAACCTGCACATCTTTGGACACTAAGGGACAATTTAGCACGGCCAATCCACCTAACCTGCACATCTTTGGACACTAAGGACAATTTAGCACGGCCAATCCACCTAACCTGCACATCTTTGGACTGTGGGAGGAAAACGGAGCACCCGGAGGAAACCCACGCAGACACGGGGAGGACGTGCAGACTCCGCACGGACAGTGACCCAGCGAGGAATCGAACCTGGTTCCCTGGAGCTATGAAGCCACTGTACTAGCCACCTGTGCTGCCGTGCCGCCCTAAGTGGCTATGACGGATTCGCAATCAATGCAGGTCTTGTCAGCTTCACTCCCATCCCACGCACCGATCAAAGGAATCTAGAAATGCACGTTCATCATTAAAGATCCATGCTCCCACTGCCATTGCTGCGTCGGGCGCTCAATGTCAATGGGCGGGATTCTCCGTTGCCCGACTGCCGAAATCGTAATCGGCGATCGGGCGGAGAATAGGCTCCGACACACAAACCGGGGATTCCGGTCAGCCATGTTCCGCCCCTCTCAAACGCCGTTACCGCGTCACGCGCCGTTGTAACGGCTTTGATGCGTCAGCGGCAGGCCCTCCCACGATGCCCCTCCTCCGCCTCTGTGCCCGAAAGGCGCGAGACACATGGGGTCGCCTCTTTCCCGGGCAAACGTTCCACCCTTGGCCTGTTCGATCTTCCCCGCGGCTCTGGTATCGCCTTTGTCAATCTTTCTTCTCTGCCGTAGACGCAGCGGTTTCCTGGAATCAATTTCCTGAAATCCAGTCACGCCGACGGGAATTATGTCATCTTTCAGCTCCCTCCCGCCAGCATCGACGCCAGGAGGCTTTGCTTGAAAGACAGGTTTAAGTTATCTATTGGTAACAATAGGTTCATCACGTATTCATATTCATCACTTAAGTTCCACGGCACAGAATGTACTCTGGGCGGTTGCCAGGACAACCGGGATTACACAGGCACATACACCACTTGCTAATATTTCCTGCCCATTTCTTTACACATTTAAAATACCGACAGCAGAATTTGGATGTGGGATGTGGCTGTCATTGGTGAGACAGCCGTTTGCTACTCTTTGCAGCGCGATACAGGCCCTTCGGCCCTCGATGCTGCCCCTCGAGGGGTGACCATTGCAGTCAGTTTTAACCTCCGTCTCTTGACCATTCAACGGCATTCCCGTCGCTGAATCCCCCACTCCCAACACCCTGGGGTTACCATTGATCAGAAACTGAACTGGGCCCAGCCGTATAAATACTGTGGCTCCCAGAGCAGGTCAGAGGCTGGGAATCCTGCGGAAAGAAACTCACCTCCTGACCCCCCCCCCAAAGCCTGTCCACCATCGACAAGGACACAAGTCAGGAGTGCGATGGGAGACTCTCCACTCGCCTGGATGAGCGCGGCTCCCAACAACACTCGAGAAGCTCGACACCATCCAGGACAAAGCAGCCCCGCTCGATCGACACGCTAACCGCCGACATTCACTCCCCCCCCCCCCCCCCCCCCGACGCACAGCGGCAGCCGTGTGCACAGTCTACAAAACGCACCGCGGCCACTCGCCTTCGACAGCACCTTCCAAACCCGCCACCTCCACCGTCTAGAAGGACGAGGGGGGGGCAGCAGACACACGGGGAACACCCCCCCCCCCCCCCCACCTGCAAGTTCCCCCTCCGAGCCGCTCGCCATCCCGACTCGGGAATATATCGATCTCGGAGAATTCTGCAGGCTGGAGGAGGTTACAGAGATAGGGAGGGGGTGTAGGGGCTGGAGAAGGTTACAGAGAGAGGGAGGGGTTGTAGGGGGCTGGAGGAGGTTACAGAGATAGGGAGGGGGTGTAGGGACTGGAGGAGGTTACAGAGATAGGGAGGGGGGTGTAGGGACTGGAGGAGGTTACAGAGATAGGGAGGGGGGTGTAGGGACTGGAGGAGGTTACAGAGATAGGGAGGGGTTGTAGGGGGCTGGAGGAGGTTACAGAGATAGGGAGGGGGTGTAGGGGCTGGAGGAGGTTACAGAGATAGGGAGGGGGTGTAGGGGCTGGAGGAGGTTACAGAGATAGGGAGGGGGTGTCGGGGCTGGAGGAGGTTACAGAGATAGGGAGGGGGTGCAGGGGCTGGAGGAAGTTACAGAGATAGGGAGGGGGTGTAGGGGCTGGAGGAGGTTACAGAGACAGGAGGGGATGTAGGGGCTGGAGGACGTTACAGAGATAGGGAGGGGATGTAGGGGTTGGAGGAGGTTACAGAGATAGGGAGGGGGTATAGGTGCTGGAGGAGGTTACAGAGATAGGAGGTGTAGGGGCTGGAGGAGGTTACAGAGATAGGGAGGGGGTGTAGGGGCTGGGGGAGGTTACAGAGATAGGGAGGGGGTGTAGGGGCTCGAGGAGGTTACAGAGATAGGGAGGGGGTGTAGGTGCTGGAGGAGGTTACAGAGATTGGGAGGGGGTGTAGGGGATGGAGGAAGTTACAGAGATAGAGAGGGGGAGTCGGGGCTGGAGGAAGTTACAGAGATAGGGAGGGGGTGTATGGGCTGGAGGAGGTTACAGAGATTGGGAGGGGGTGTAGGGGCCGGAGGAGGTTACAGAGATAGGGAGGGGGTGTATGGGCTGGAGGAGATTACAGAGATTGGGAGGGGGTGTAGGGGATGGAGGAGGTTACAGAGATAGGGAGGGGGTGTAGGGGCTCGAGGAGGTTACAGAGACAGGGAGGGGATGTAGGGACTGGAGGAGGTTACAGAGATAGTGAGGGGGTGTAGGGACTGGAGGAGGTAAACAGAGATAGGGATGGGGTGTAGGGACTGGAGGAGGTTACAGAGATAGGGAGAGGGTGTAGGGACTGGAGGAGGTTACAGAGATAGGGAGGGGGTGTAGGGGCTGGAGGAGGTTACAGAGACAGTGAGGGGGTGTAGGGACTGGAGGAGGTTACAGAGACAGTGAGGGGGGTGTAGGGACTGGAGGAGGTTACAGAGATAGGGAGGGGGTGTAGGGGCTGGAGGAGGTTACAGAGATAGGGAGGGGGTGTAGGGGCTCGAGGAGGTTACAGAGACAGTGAGGGGATGTAGGGACTGGAGGAGGTTACAGAGACAGTGAGGGGGGTGTAGGGACTGGAGGAGGTTACAGAGATAGGGAGGAGGTTACAGAGATAGGGAGGGGGTGTAGGGGCTGGAGGAGGTTACAGAGATAGGGAGGGGGTGTAGGGACTGGAGGAGGTTACAGAGACAGTGAGGGGGGTGTAGGGACTGGAGGAGGTTACAGAGATAGGGAGAGGGTGTAGGGGCTGGAGGAGGTTACAGAGACAGTGAGGGGGTGTAGGGGCTGGAGGAGGTTACAGAGACAGTGAGGGGGGTGTAGGGACTGGAGGAGGTTACAGAGATAGGGAGGAGGTGTAGGGACTGGAGGAGGCACAGAATCTGTCGGGGTAGGAGGCACTGAACGAGGGCTGAATGACCTCCCTAAACGGTACCATTCTCCAGGAAGAATATCCGGAAAATTGAGATGCCGACTGACCAAGCAAGGAGTGGGAACATAGGGAGCTCAGTGCACATTCCACTGAGGTCATGTGGATCAGCGCCATGAGGAACATTGTTCATGTGGTCAGGCCCAGGTATGTTTTTTGCCTCGTCTGAGCTGCCTGGGGCCACCAGACGTTCCTGAAAGAGGCCAGTCACAGACAGTTTTGGCTGCCTGCCTCCACCACAGCCAGCAGCAATCGGCAGTTGCTGCCTTATTCTGCAGAGTTGCTAAGGATCTCTTTTTAAAAAAAAAAACAACAACAAGCAAACATCCAGATCAGTGGCGGCCGATGGTGGGAGCGCAAAATGGCCGCCCCGAAGTCAGCAAGGTGTCACAGTGGGTCAGCACCGCAGTCTCACGTCGCTGAGCTCCCAGATTGGATCCCAGATTCCCGGGGTCACTGTCCGTGTGGAGTTTGCACATTCTCCCCGTGTCTGCGTGGGTCGCACCCCCCACAAACCAAACATGGGCCGGGTAGGTGGATTGGCCACGCTGAATTGCCCCTTAATTGGAAAGAAGAATTGGGCCGCGTTCCCTCTTAACCCCTCCCTCGCCTCAAATCCGTGCCCCCTCCCGAACCTGTCGTAAACAGTTTCTCCCTCCTCCTGTCCCAGACCCCCTCATGACTCTGATCGAGGGACGACTCAGGTACCTACCTTGGCCCTTTTTTTTCCCCCTCGCTTCCGGCCCACCTCATCCAATCACTGAACCTCCAGAGTCTACCTGAGGAGGGAGATGGGGCAGAGGGAGCCTGGGCTTTATGCCTAATCCGAAGGTCTACCCCCTCCGAGAGTGCGGCCCCCCTACTCCCGCTCTCTCTCCCACGGCTGGGATCTGAGTCTGTGTACGTGGCGAAAGCGAGGGTGTGACCCACTGAGACACAACGCTGGAGGAAGACAGGATTTCACCCTCGCCACGTTCGAGCCTAGGGAGTGTGAGGATTGAATCAAACAGGCTAGAATATGTGCCCAAACAAAGCAAGGTTCCTTCAAAGATTCTGTCCGTACGGAGGGAGCGCCGCACTGTCGGAGGGTCAGTACTGACGGAGCGCCGCACTGTCGGAGGGTTAGTACTGAGGGAACGCCGCACTGTCAGAGGGTCAGCACTGAGGGAGCGCCGCACTGTCGGAGGGTCAGTACTGAGGGAGCGCCGCACTGTTGGAGGGTTAGTACTGAGGGAACGCCGCACTGTCAGAGGGTCAGCACTGAGGGAGCGCCGCACTGTGGGAGGGTCAGTACTGAGGGAGTGCCGCACTGTTGGAGGGTTAGTACTGAGGGAACGCCGCACTGTCAGAGGGTCAGCGCTGAGGGAGCACCGCACTGTGGGAGGGTCAGTACTGAGGGAGCGCTGCACTGTCAGAGGGTCAGTACTGAGGGAGCGCCGCACTGTGGGAGGGTCAGTACTGAGGGAGGACCGCACTGTGGGTGGGGCAGTACTGAGGGAGCACCGCACTGTGGGAGGTTCAATACTGAGGGAGCGTCGCACTCTGGGTGGGTCAGTACTGAGGGAGCACCGCACTGTGGGTGGGGCAGTACTGAGGGAGCGCCGCACTGTGGGAGGTTCAATACTGAGGGAGCGTCGCACTCTGGGTGGGGCAGTACTGAGGGAGCGCCGCACTGTGGGAGGTTCAATACTGAGGGAGTGTCGCACTCTGGGTGGGTCAGTACTGAGGGAGCGCCGCACTGTGGGTGGGTCAGTACTGAGGGAGCACCGCACTGTGGGAGGGTCAGTACTGAGGGAGCGTCGCACTGTGGGAGGGGCAGTACTGAGGGAGCGCCGCACTGTTTTAGGGTCAGTACTGAGGGAGCGTCGCACTGTGGGAGGGTCAGTACTGAGGGAGCGTCGCACTGTCGGGGGGTCAGTACTGAGGGAGCGCCGCACTGTGGGAGGGTCAGTACTGAGGGAGCACCGCACTGTTGGAGGGTCAGTGCTGAGGGAGCGCCGCACTGTGGGAGGGTCAGTACTGAGGGAGCGTCGCACTGTGGAAGGGTCAGTACTGAGGGAGCGTCGCACTGTCAGAGGGTCAGTACTGAGGGAGCACCGCACTGTTGGAGGGTCAGTACTGAGGGAGCGCCGCACTGTGGGAGGGTCAGTACTGAGGGAGCGCCACACTGTGGGAGGGTCAGTACTGAGGGAGCGCCGCACTGTGGGAGGGTCAGTACTGAGGTAGCGCCGCACTGTGGGAGGGTCAGTACTGAGGGAGTGCTGCACTGTGGGAGGGTCAGTACTGAGGGAGCACCGCACTGTCGGAGGGTCAGTACTGAGGGAGCGCCGCAATGTGGGAGGGTCAGTACTGAGGGAGCGCCGCACTGTGGGAGGGTCAGTACTGAGGGAGAGTCGCACTGTCGGAGGGTCAGTACTGAGGGAGCGCTGCACTGTGGGAGGGTCAGTACTGAGGGAGCGTCGCACTGTCAGAGGGTCAGTACTGAGGGAGCGTCGCACTGTGGGAGGGTCAGTACTGAGGGAGCGTCGCACTGTGGGAGGGTCAGTACTGAGGGAGCGTCGCACTGTCGGGGGGTCAGTACTGAGGGAGCGCCGCACTGTGGGAGGGGCAGTACTGAGGGAGCGCCGCACTGTGGGAGGGTCAGTACTGAGGGAGCGCCGCACTGTGGGAGGGTCAGTACTGAGGGAGCGCCGCACTGTGGGAGGTTCAATACTGAGGGAGCGTCGCACTCTGGGTGGGTCAGTACTGAGGGAGCGCCGCACTGTGGGTGGGTCAGTACTGAGGGAGCACCGCACTGTGGGAGGGTCAGTACTGAGGGAGCGTCGCACTGTGGGAGGGGCAGTACTGAGGGAGCGTCGCACTGTCGGGGGGTCAGTACTGAGGGAGCGCCGCACTGTGGGAGGGTCAGTACTGAGGGAGCACCGCACTGTTGGAGGGTCAGTGCTGAGGGAGCGCCGCACTGTGGGAGGGTCAGTACTGAGGGAGCGCCGCACTGTGGGAGGGTCAGTACTGAGGGAGCACCGCACTGTTGGAGGGTCAGTGCTGAGGGAGCGCCGCACTGTGGGAGGGTCAGTGCTGAGGGATCGCCGCACTGTGGGAGGGTCAGTACAGAGGGAGCTGCACTGTGGGAGGGTCAGTACTGAGGGAGCGCCGCACAGTGGGAGGGTCAGTACTGAGGGAGTGCTGCACTGTGGGAGGGTCAGTACTGAGGGAGCACCGCACTGTCGGAGGGTCAGTACTGAGGGAGCGCCGCACTGTGGGAGGGTCAGTACTGAGGGAGCGCCGCACTGTGGGAGGGTCAGTACTGAGGGAGCGCCGCACTGTGGGAGGGTCAGTACTGAGCGAGCGCCGCACTGTGGGAGGGTCAGTACTGAGGGAGCGTCGTACTGTGGGAGGGTCAGTACTGAGAGAGCGTCGCACTGTCGGGGGCTCAGTACTGAGGGAGCGCCGCACTGTGGGAGGGTCAGTACTGAGGGAGCGCCGCACTGTGGGAGGGTCAGTACTGAGGGAGCGCCACACTGTGGGAGGGTCAGTACTGAGGGAGCGCCGCACTGTGGGAGGGTCAGTACTGAGGGAGTGCTGCACTGTGGGAGGGTCAGTACTGAGGGAGCGCCGCAATGTGGGAGGGTCAGTACTGAGGGAGCGTCGCACTGTGGGAGGGTCAGTACTGAGGGAGCGTCGCACTGTGGGAGGGGCAGTACTGAGGGAGCGTCGCACTGTCGGGGGGTCAGTACTGAGGGAGCGCTGCACTGTGGGAGGGTCAGTACTGAGGGAGCACCGCACTGTTGGAGGGTCAGTGCTGAGGGAGCGCCGCACTGTGGGAGGGTCAGTACTGAGGGAGCGTCGCACTGTGGGAGGATCAGTACTGAGGGAGCGTCGCACTGTCAGAGGGTCAGTACTGAGGGAGCGTCGCACTGTGGGAGGGTCAGTACTGAGGGAGCGTCGCACTGTCGGGGGGTCAGTACTGAGGGAGTGCCGCACTGTGGGAGGGTCAGTACTGAGGGAGCACCGCACTGTTGGAGGGTCAGTGCTGATGGGGCGCCGCACTGTGGGAGGGTCAGTGCTGAGGGAGCGCCGCACTGTGGGAGGGTCAGTACTGAGGGAGCTGCACTGTGGGAGGGTCAGTACTGAGGGAGCGCCGCACTGTGGGAGGGTCAGTACTGAGGGAGTGCTGCACTGTGGGAGGGTCAGTACTGAGGGAGCACCGCACTGTCGGAGGGTCAGTACTGAGGGAGCGCCGCACTGTGGGAGGGTCAGTACTGAGGGAGCGCCGCACAGTGGGAGGGTCAGTACTGAGGGAGCGCCGCACTGTGGGAGGGTCAGTACTGAGGGAGCGCCGCACTGTGGGAGGGTCAGTACTGAGGGAGCGTCGCACTGTGGGAGGGTCAGTACTGAGGGAGCGTCGCACTGTCGGGGGGTCAGTACTGAGGGAGCACCGCACTGTGGGAGGGTCAGTACTGAGGGAGCGCCGCACTGTGGGAGGGTCAGTACTGAGGGAGCGCCACACTGTGGGAGGGTCAGTACTGAGGGAGCGCCGCACTGTGGGAGGGTCAGTACTGAGGGAGTGATGCACTGTGGGAGGGTCAGTACTGAGGGAGCACCGCACTGTCGGAGGGTCAGTACTGAGGGAGCGCCGCAATGTGGGAGGGTCAGTACTGAGGGAGCGCCGCACTGTGGGAGGGTCAGTACTGAGGGAGCGTCGCACTGTCGGAGGGTCAGTACTGAGGGAGCGCCGCACTGTGGGAGGGTCAGTACTGAGGGAGCGTCGCACTGTGGGAGGGTCAGTACTGAGGGAGCGTCGCACTGTGGGAGGGTCAGTACTGAGGGAGCGTCGCACTGTGGGAGGGTCAGTACTGAGGGAGCGCCGCACTGTCGGAGGGTCAGTACTGAGGGAGTGCCGCACTGTCAGAGGGTCAGTACTGAGGGAGCGCCGCACTGTGGGAGGGGCAGTACTGAGTGAGTGCCGCACTGTCAGAGGGTCAGTACTGAGGGAGCGCCGCACTGTCAGAGGGTCAGTACTGAGGTAGCGCCGCACTGTCAGAGGGTCAGTACTGAGGGAGCGCCGCACTGTCAGATGGTCAGTACTGAGGGAGTGCCGCACTGTGGGAGGGTCAGTACTGAGGGAGCGCCGCACTGTGGGAGGGGCAGTACTGAGGGAGCGCCGCACTGTGGGAGGGTCAGTACTGAGGGAGCGCCGCACTGTGGGAGGGTCAGTACTGAGGGAGTGCCGCACTGTCAGAGGAATGTTTGTGGTTCCATTCATGAATAGAAATACTGAGGAGGAAGGAAAACAGTTAGAAATCGAGGTCATTCCTGAGGAACAGGAATGTGAAGCTCTGGCCCTGAAAAAGTGGGCAAGGCCACACCGGGGTGGGGGGGGGTCAAGGGTCATTCAGCACCGTCAGAAGCGCGACTTGTCACATTTTATGTGCTTAAGAGTATGGTTGGGGCGGGGGGGGGGGGGGGGGGGGGGGTGCTGGAGAGAGGGGGCAGGCTTGGAGGGGCCGAATTTCCTGTTCCCATCGTTCCTGATTCTCGGAGTTGAGGGGGGGGGGGCGGGCCTCCGATCGTCAGGCTCCCGGAATTACAGAGCTTCCCAGTTCACCCACCCCTCTGAACGGCTCCGGGAACCAGGGGGGGGGGAAGGAGGCCATTCAGCCCCTCCAGCGTGCCCCCGGCCCGCGCCGGGCGAAACCGAGACTCGACGTCTGTGTCAGGGTTCCGGCTGTCCGCGTTCATCGGAGTCCGACCGCAGAGAGCCCGAGGGGCAGTCGTGACGGTGCCTTGGGAGCGGGAATGACCACGGCCGGTCGCCCCCATCCCGGCCTGCAGTCTGGCAGGGGAGTTCAGTTTGAACAGAGGGTTAAAAAAAAAAAATAGACCGATGTGCCCCTTGACCCCGGAGAGCTAAAAATACCCAGCCACAGGGACCCAGCTGCTTTCCCAGAAATGGCTGTCATATGATCTCGAAACTCAGGCACCAAGGATGACCTCATTCAGCGAGTCCTGCTGTTGATTCATAAAATGCCGAGGTTAACCCATTGCTGACCTCACACCCCTCTCTCTCTCCAGGGTGGCCCAGTTCCCCTCCCCGCCCGCCCGCCACCAACCTTCCCACCCACACACCCGGGGGACTGCCAGGAATCTCCATTGAGGAGTCAGTTTTCGCCGCGCGAAAGAATAGTTAAAATTGACTGAGGGATAAATTAACTGAGACAGATTTTCGAGCCCGCGGACAGGCCCACTCTCCCGGGGGAGAGGGACGGGCCGGCGGGGAGAGGGACGGGCCTCCTCGATCGCTCCCTCTGCCTGTCGGAGCCGGAGCTTTGCCCCGGCCCAGGAGCAGGTTGACGAGGGGGTTCGTCACCTCAGGCAAGGCTGAGAAGGCCCTCGTCAACGACCTCAGCCCGTGCGGGGATTCGAACCGGCGTTGCTGGCCTTGCTCCACCTCACAAGCCAGCCATCCAGGCGACTGAGGTGAAGGTGTGCAGGTTAGGTGGATTGGCCGTAACAAAATTGGCCCTTAGTGTCCAAAGATGTGCAGGTTAGGTGGATTGGCCGTGCTAAATTGTCTCTTAGTGTCCAAAGATAGGCAGGTTAGGTGGATTGGCCGTAACAAAATTGGCCCTTAGTGTCCAAAGATGTGCAGGTTAGGTGGATTGGCCGTAACAAAATTGGCCCTTAGTGTCCAAAGATGTGCAGGTTAGGTGGATTGGCCGTGCTAAATTGTCCCTTAGTGTCCAAAGATGTGCAGGTTAGGTGGATTGGCCGTAACAAAATTGGCCCTTAGTGTCCAAAGATGTGCAGGTTAGGTGGATTGGCCGTAACAAAATTGGCCCTTAGTGTCCAAAGATGGGCAGGTTAGGTGGATTGGCCGTGCTAAATTGTCCCTTAGTGTCCAAAGATGTGCAGGTTAGGTGGATTGGCCGTGCTAAATTGTCTCTTAGTGTCCAAAGATAGGCAGGTTAGGTGGATTGGCCGTAACAAAATTGGCCCTTAGTGTCCAAAGATGTGCAGGTTAGGTGGATTGGCCGTAACAAAATTGGCCCTTAGTGTCCAAAGATGTGCAGGTTAGGTGGATTGGCCGTGCTAAATTGTCCCTTAGTGTCCAAAGATGTGCAGGTTAGGTGGATTGGCCGTAACAAAATTGGCCCTTAGTGTCCAAAGATGGGCAGGTTAGGTGGATTGGCCGTGCTAAATTGTCCCTTAGTGTCCAAAGATGTGCAGGTTAGGTGGATTGGCCGTGCTAAATTGTCCCTTAGTCTCCAAAGATGTGCAGGTTAGGTGGATCGGCCGTGCTAAATTGTCCCTTAGTGTCCAAAGATGTGCAGGTTAGGTGGATTGGCCGTGCTAAATTGTCCCTTAGTGTCCAAAGATGTGCAGGTTAGGTGGATTGGCTGTACCAAAATTGTCCCTTAGTGTCCAAAGATGTGCAGGTTAGGTGGATTGGCCGTGCTAAATTGTCCCTTAGTGTCTAAAGATGTGCAGGTTAGGTGGATTGGCCGTAACAAAATTGGCCCTTGGTGTCCAAAGATGTGCAGGTTAGGTGGAGTGGCCATGCTAAATTGTCCCTTAGTGTCCAAAGATGTGCAGGTTAGGTGGATTGGCCGTGCTAAATTGTCCCTATGTGTCCAAAGATGTGCAGGTTAGGTGGATTAGCCGAGCTAAATTGTCCCTTAGTGTCCAAAGATGTGCAGGTTAGGTGGATTGGCCGTAACAAAATTGGCCCTTAGTGTCCAAAGATGTGCAGGTTAGGTGGATTGGCCGTAACAAAATTGGCCCTTGGTGTCCAAAGATGTGCAGGTTAGGTGGAATGGCCGTGCTAAATTGTCCCTTAGTGTCTAAAGATGTGCAGGTTAGGTGGGGTTACGGGGATAGGGTGGAGGAGTTGGTTGGTGCAGACTTGATGGGCCAAAAGGCCTCATTCTGCACTACCGGGATCCTATGGTTCTAGGAGTGAGATAGACAGGGTGGCGTTGACATTCAGCAGCTCCTGCACCTTGTCAATAGAATCTGTTTAGCACTGGGCTAAATCGCTGGCTTTGAAAGCAGACCAAGGCAAGCCAGCAGCACGGTTCAATTCCTGTACCGGCCTCCCCGAACAGGCAGCGGAATGTGGCGACGAGAAGATTTTCACAGTAATTTCATTGAAGCCGACTTGTGACAATAAGCGATTTTCATATTGGATTTCCCAGCACCGGAATCGGTCATTCAGCCCGTGTGCATCGTGCTGGCCCTTCTGGACCACTTAATCATGATCTTTATTGTCACAAGTAGGCTTACATTCACACTGCAATGAAATTACTGTGAAAATCTCCTCGTCGCCACATTCCGGCGCCTGTTCGGGTACACAGAGGGAGAATTCACAATGTCCAATTCATCCAACAAGCACGTCTTTCGGGACTTGTGGGAGGAAACCGGAGCGCCCGGAGGAAACCCACGCAGACATGGGGAGAACGTGCAGACTCCGCACAGACAGTGACCCAAGCCGGGAATCGAACCCGGTACCCTGGCGTAGTGAAGCAACAGTGCTAACCACTGTGCTACCGTGCCGCCCCTTGAGCCTACCCTTAATCTCGTCTGCGTGGGCAACTTGAGCACTGCCTTTGGGAGCGAGTCCCACATTCTCTCCACTCCCCGTGGGAGCGAGTCCCACACTCTCCCCCACTCCCCGTGGGAGCGAGTCCCACACTCTCCCCCACTCCCCGTGGGAGCGAGTCCCACATTCTCCCCCACTCCCTGTGGGAGCGAGTCCCACATTCTCCCCCACTCCCTGTGGGAGCGAGTCCCACATTATCCCCCACTCCCCGTGGGAGCGAGTCCCACATTCTCCCCACTCCCTGTGGGAGCGAGTCCCACATTCTCCCCCACTCCCTGTGGGAGCGAGTCCCACATTATCCCCCACTCCCCGTGGGTGCGAGTCCCACATTCTCCCCCACTCCCTGTGGGAGCGAGTCCCACATTCTCCCCACTCCCCGTGGGAGCGAGTCCCACACTCTCCCCCACTCCCCGTGGGAGCGGGTCCCACATTCTCCCCCAATCCCCGTGGGTGCGAGTCCCACATTCTCCCCCACTCCCCGTGGGAGCGAGTCCCACATTCACCCCCACTCCCCGTGGGAGTGAGTCCCACATTCTCCCCCACTCCCTGTGGGAGCGAGTCCCACATTCTCCCCCACTCCCCGTGGGAGAGAGTCCCACATTCTCCCCCACTCCCCGTGGGAGTGAGTCCCACATTCTCCCCCACTCCCTGTGGGAGCGAGTCCCACATTCTCCCCCACTCCCCGTGGGAGCGAGTCCCACATTCTCCCCCATTCCCCGTGGGAGCGAGTCCCACATTCTCCCCCACTCCCTGTGGGAGCGAATCCCACATTCACCCCCACTCCCCGTGGGAGTGAGTCCCACATTCTCCCCCACTCCCTGTGGGAGCGAGTTCCTTATTCTCCCCACTCCCTGTGGGAGTGAGTCTCAGATTTTCCTCACTCACTGTCAGAGGGTCAGTACTGAGGGAGCGCCGCACTGTGGGAGGGTCAGTGCTGAGGGAGCGCCGCACTGTCGGAGGGTCAGTGCTGAGGGAGCACCGCACTGTCAGAGGGTCAGTACTGAGGGAGCGCCGCACTGTGGGAGGGTGAGTACTGAAGGAGTGCCGCACTGTCGGAGGGTCAGTGCTGAGGGAGCACCGCACTGTCAGAGGGTGAGTACTGAGGGAGCACCGCACTGTGGGGGGGTCAGTACTGAGGGAGCGCCGCACTGTGGGGGGGTCAGTACTGAGGGAGCGCCGCACTGTGGGAGGGTCAGTGCTGAGGGAGCGCCGCACTGTGGGAGGGTCAGTACTGAGGGAGCGCCTCACTGTGGGAGGGTCAGTACTGAGGGAGCGCCGCACTGTGGGAGGGTCAGTACTGAGGGAGCGCCGCACTGTGGGAGGGTCAGTACTGAGGGAGCGCCTCTATGTAGAATATTTGTGGCAATCCATTCATAAGCAGACAGAGCGAGGGGGGAGGAAAACAGTTGGAAATTTTCTGGCGGTCTGTCAAACTGTCTTGGCAACAACTCTTCGCCGGCTCGGCCTGTGGAACCATGTGAGCTTCTCCCAGCATTCTCTGCCCACCCCCCTTCACAGTCTCCTGTTCCAAGGCGGAACTGCTGACTGCATTGATGTGGTCACTGTTTCCGGAGACAATATCTTCAGGAAATACTTGACTGGGATAAAATCATCCACTCAACATTTATTTTAGAAAGGATGTGCATTTCTTTGAAAAAAATATGTTTATTGAAAATGTTTCACTGTTAGCAAAATAACGGTTAATTCAAGTTACAATGACAAAGAACTTGACAATCATATGCGCAAATTATCTTAACTCCCACCCCCAACGTTAATTTAAAAGCCCCCTTCACGACCGAGGCCCACTAACTCTTCAAAAACAGGAAGCTAATGGCTGCCATCTTTGTTGGAGCCCCTTCTGTTGTCGGAACGCCACGAGGCCGCCCAATCAGGCGGGGGGCCTGGTTGGAGTAGGAGTCCTCCACCCCGAGTTGAACCCGCCTCCGGGGCTATTAACGAGGCCAAGGCGAGGGCCCCCGCCTTCACCCCCACCCCCGCCTGGAGCACCGGCGAATCCGACACCCCCAAAATGGCCACCGGCGGACAAGGCTCCAGGTTGGCGTTAAGTATCCCTGACAGGAGGACGGCACGGCGGGTTAGCACTGCTGCCTCATGGCGCCAAGAGCCGGGTTCAATTCCGTCGCCTCGGGGCGACTGTCTGTGTGGAGCTTGCACGTTCTCCTCGTGTCTGCGTACTGGTGCATCTGCGGCGTCCCCTCCGTCTCCGAGGGACAATATATCGGGGAGGGGGGGGGGGGTGGGCAGAACTGAGCCCAGTCCCTCGCGATGGGGGTCTGACTCAGGGCCAGGCTCTGTACAAAGGGAGCATCACTCTGTGGCGGAGCTCTGTTGAGTGACAGGCCAACAGCCCCAGAGCATCAGAATCTTCATAATAGCGGGAGGTGGGTGGAATATGGAGAGAGAGTGTGTGAGAGAGACAGAGTGTGCGAGTGAGACAGTGTGAGAGAGAGACAGAGTGAGAGAGTGTGTGAGTGAGACAGAGTGTGTGAGAGAGACAGAGTGAGAGAGAGTGTGAGTGAGACAGAGTGTGAGTGAGATAGAGTGTGAGAGAATGTGTGAGTGAGAGTGTATGAGTGAGAGTGTGTGAGTGAGACAGTGTGTGTGAGAGAGTGAGTGAGATAGAGTGTGTGAGTGAGAGTGTGTGAGTGAGAGTGTCTGAGTGAGAGTGTGTGAGTGAGACTGAGAGAGTGAGAGTGTGTGAGTGAGATAGAGTGTGTGAGTGAGAGTGTCTGAGTGAGAGTGTGTGAGTGAGACTGAGAGAGTGAGAGTGTGTGAGTGAGAGAGAGTGTGTGAGTGAGACAGAGTGTGAGTGAGAGTGTGTGAGTGAGAGTGTGTGAGTGAGACAGAGTGTGAGAGAGACAGAGTGTGTGAGAGTGTGTGAGTGAGACAGTGTGTGAGAGAGTGTGAGTGAGAGTGTGTGAGAGAGACAGAGTGTGAGAGAGACAGAGTGTGTGAGAGTGTGTGAGTGAGACAGTGTGTGAGAGAGTGTGAGTGAGAGTGTGTGAGAGAGACAGAGTGTGAGAGAGACAGAGTGTGTGAGAGAGACAGTATGAGAGAGAATGTGTGAAAGAGTGTGAGTGTATATGAGAGAGTGTGTGTGAGAGAGTGTGTGTGTGTGTGTGAGAGGGTGTGTGTGTGAGAGGGTATGTGTGTGAGAGGGTGTGTGTGTGAGAGGGTG
>NC_092732.1:34158474-34210974 GCF_047496885.1 Scyliorhinus torazame | reverse complement strand
GAGAGAGTGAGAGTGTGTGAGAGAGAGCGTGTGTGTGTGAGAGAGTGTGTGTGTGTTTGTGAGAGCGTGTGTGTGAGAGAGGGAGAGTGTGTGTGAGAGGGTATGTGTGTGTGTGTGAGAGAGTGTGAGACAGATAGAGAGAGAGTGTGTGTGAGAGAGAGTGTGTGTGTGAGAGCGTGTGTGTGTGAGAGAGTGTGAGACAGATAGAGAGAGAGTGTGTGTGAGAGAGAGTGTGAGAGAGAGTGTGTAAGATAGAGAATGTGAGAGAAGGAGAAAGAGGGAGAGAGAGAAACGATAGACCGGAGCCTCAGTTGAGGAGAAAGTCCTTTTGCCAGACACATTCTGTTTGAATCACGTGTTTCCTGTGGGCCACGGTCAGGGAAATCGCCCAGCCCCAGACTATGTGGTCGTTCATTCAGCAGTTATCCCGTCTGAGAGCACCGCCCTTAAAGGGACCAGGCTGCTCGGAGCCTTGAACTGGATGCCCGCTGATCCATGCTGGGGCTGCCGGAGGTGGTGGCGCTGGCTGGGCTGCTGGGACGAGGAGGAGGAGGAGGAGGAGTGTGCTATCAGCAGCCAGGCTTCCCTCGGAAGGCATGACGGCAATTTGAGGGCGCTCTGCATCTCTCCAGCGCCTCTTGACACCTCCGGAAGATCAGAGGCACTTCACATCCAATGAGAAACCTTGAATTATTATTTATTTTTGAAGTGCAGTGGCTGTCGTTACGTAGGGGGCGCGGCAGAGTAAGATCCCACAAAGATTCATGTGGCAATTGAGCCAGATCGTTCTGCCTTGCGTGACTTTGGACGAGGGCATAAATGTTAGCCGCGGGGCAATGTGTGTGTGTGTGTGTGTGGAGAAGAGGGGGTGGCAAGGGACTCCCCTTGTAATGTTCCGGTCGGATGCCCTGATTTATACTACAAGGAAATTTGTAGCTACAGCTATAAACTATTTATTAACATTAACTGTGGGTAAACTATACACAAAACAACAGATGAATGACAGTAACGTCAAGCACAAGCAACCTCTCACCCAGCTTCCTCCTGCCAGTCTGAAAGGGTCACCAGACTCTAACATTCACTTATATACTAGTGAGACTCCTAGTGGTCAGTCAGTCAATTACAACACAACCATGATATCACCAAACACCACCCATCTGCTCTTCAGTGTGGCGCTCCCCCAGTACTGACCCTCCTGGAGTGTGGCGCTCCCTCAGTACTGACCCTCCCACAGTGCGGCGCTCCCCCAGCACTGACCCTCCGACAGTGCGGCGCTCCCCCAGTACTGACCCTCCGGCAGTGCGGCGCTTCCTCAGTACTGACCCTCCGACAGTGTGGCACTCCCTCAGTACTGACCCTCTGACAGTGCGGCGCGACCTCAGCACTGACCCTCCGACAGTGCGGCGCTCCCTCAATACTGACCCTCCGACAGTGCGGCGCTCCCTCAATACTGACCCTCCGACAGTGCGGCGCTCCCTCAATACTGACCCTCCGACAGTGCGGCCTCCCTCAGTACTGACCCTCCGACAGTGCGGCGCTCCCTCAGCACTGCCCCTCCCACAGTGCGGCACTCCCTCAGTAGTGACCATCCGACAGTGCGGCGCTCCCTCAATACTGACCCTCCGACAGCGCGGCGCTCCCTCAGTACTGACCCTCCGACAGTCCGGCACTCCCTCAGGACTGACCCTCCGACGGTGCGGCGCTCCCTCTGTACTGACCCTCCCACAGTGCGGCGCTCCCTCAGTACTGACCCTCCCACAGTGCGGCACTCCCTCAGTACTGACCCTCCAACAGTATGGTGCTCCCTCAGTACTGACCCTCTGACAGTGTGGCGCTCCCTCAGTACTGACCCTCCCACAGTGCGGCACTCCCTCAATACTGACCCTCCAACAGTGCGGAGCTCCCTCAGTACTGACCCTCCGACAGTGCGGCGCTCCCTCAGTACTGACCCTCCCACAGTGCGGTGTTCCCTCAGTACTGACCCTCCCACAGTACGGCGCTCCCTCAGTACTGACCCTGCCACAGTGCGGCACTCCCTCAGTACTGCCCCTCCGACAGTGAGGCACTCCCTCAGTACTGACCCTCCGACAGTGCGGCGCTCCCTCAGTACTGACCCTCCGACAGTGCGGCGCTCCCTCAGTACTGCCCCTCCGATGGTGCGGTATTCCCTCGGTACTGACCCTCCCACAGTACGGCGCTCCCTCAGTACTGACCCTCCGACAGTGCGGCGCTCCCTCAGTACTGACCCTCTGACAGTGCGATGCTCCCTCAGCACTGACCCTCCCACAGTGTGGCACTCCCTCAGTACTGACCCACCCACAGTGCGGCGCTCCCTCAGCACTGACCCACAGTGCAGCACTCCCTCAGTACTGACCCTCCGACAGTGCGGCGCTCCCTCAGTACTGCCCCTCCGACGGTGCGGTGTTCCCTCAGTACTGACCCTCCAACAGTGCGGAGCTCCCTCAGTACTGACCCTCCGACAGTGCGGCTCTCCCTCAGTACTGACCCTCCGACAGTGCGGTGCTCCCTCAGTACTGACCCTCCGACAGTGCGGCGCTCCCTCAGTACTGACCCCCCCACAGTGCGGCGCTCTCTCAGTACTGACCCGCCGACAGTGCGGTGTTCCCTCAGTACTGACCCTGCCACAGTGCGGCGCTCCCTCAGTACTGCCCCTCCAACGGTGCGGTGCTCCCTCAGTACTGACCCGCCGACAGTGCGGCACTCCCTCAGTACTGACCCTCTGACAGTGCGGCGCTCCCTCAGTACTGACCCTCTGACAGTGCGGCACTCCCTCAGTACTGACCCTCCCACAGTGCGGCACTCCCTCAGTACTGACCCTCTGACAGTGCGGCGCTCCCTCAGTACTGACCCTCTGACAGTGCGGCACTCCCTCAGTACTGACCCTCCCACAGTGCGGCACTCCCTCAGTACTGACCCTCCCACAGTGCGGCGCTCCCTCAGTACTGCCCCTCCGACGGTGCGGTGTTCCCTCAGTACTGATCCCCCCACAGTGCGGCGCTCTCTCAGTACTGACCCTCCCACAGTGCGGCGCTCCCTCAGTACTGACTCTCCGACGGTGCGGTGTTCCCTCAGTACTGACCCTCCCACAGTGCGGCGCTCCCTCAGTACTGACCCTCTGACAGTGCGGCACTCCCTCAGTACTGACCCTCCCACTGTGCGGCGCTCCCTCAGTACTGACCCTCCCACAGTGCGGCGCTCCCTCAGTACTGACCCTCCCACAGTGTGGCGCTCCCTCAGTACTGACCCTCTGACAGTGCGGCACTCCCTCAGTACTGACCCTCTGACAGTGCGGCGCTCCCTCAGCACTGACCCTCCCACAGTGCGGCACTCCCTCAGTACTGACCCTCTGACAGTGCGGCACTCCCTCAGTACTGACCCTCCCACTGTGCGGCGCTCCCTCAGTACTGACCCTCCCACTGTGCGGCGCTCCCTCAGTACTGACCCTCCCACAGTGCGGCGCTCCCTCAGTACTGACCCTCTGACAGTGCGGCACTCCCTCAGTACTGACCCTCTGACAGTGCGGCGCTCCCTCAGTACTGACCCTCCGACAGTGCGGCACTCCCTCAGTACTGACCCTCTGACAGTGCGGCGCTCCCTCAGTACTGACCCTCTGACAGTGTGGCACTCCCTCAGTACTGACCCTCTGACAGTGCGGCGCTCCCTCAGTACTGACCCTCTGACAGTGCGGCGCTCCCTCAGTACTGACCCTCTGACAGTGTGGCACTCCCTCAGTAATGACCCTCCCACAGTGCGGCGCTCCCTCAGTACTGACCCTCCCACAGTGCGGCACTCTCACTGACTGTCGGCCTGTATTTTGTGCTGCTGTGCGATATGTGAACCCACTACATTGTGAGTCAGACACAGAGCTTCTCCCTGTAATGCACAGTACGAAGTCTTACAACACCAGGTTAAAGTCCAACAGGTTTGTTTCGATGTCACGCGCTTTCGGAACGCTGCTCCTTCCTCAGGTGAATGAAGAGGTATGCTCCAGAAACTTATATATAGACAGACTCAAAGATAGCCAAACAATGCTTGGAATGTGAGCATTAGCAGGTGATTAAATCTTTACAGATCCAGAGTTGGGGCATTTCCACACCCTGTAATGCAGTCATTCTCAGTTTGTTCTTTGGGCAGGTCTGATGAGAATATTGTTTTGGTATCTACAAGTGAAACCCTGTCTCCACATATTGACTGATTCAATCAGACAGAATGGTCTTTGTGGATTTGTGAGATAGGATAAGGGTAGGGGGCCATTCAGCCCTCCGTGTCTGTACCGTCATCCAATTAGATCATTGCTGATCTGTAATTCAACTCCATTTACCCAGAATGCTTACTTCCCTTAACCGCAACACCCTGGGGGTTACCATTGAGCAGAAACTGAACTGGGCCCAGCCGTATAAATACTGTGGCTACCAGAGCAGGTCAGAGGCTGGGAATCCTGCGGAGAGAAACTCACCTCCTGACCCCCCCCCCCCCCCCCCCCCCCCCCCCCCAAGCCTGTCCACCATCGACAAGGACACGAGTCAGGAGTGCGATGGGAGACTCTCCACTCGCCTGGATGAGCGCGGCTCCCAACAACACTCGAGAAGCTCGACACCATCCGGGACAAAGCAGCCCCGCTCGATCGACCCGCTAACCGCTGACATTCACTCCCCCCCCCTCCCCGACGCACAGCGACAGTGTGCACCGTCTATAAGACGCACCGGGGCCACTCGCCTTCGACAGCACCTTCCAAACCCGCCACCTCTACCGTCTAGAAGGACGAGGGAGGGCAGCAGACACATGGGGGACACCCCCCACCTGCAAGTTCCCCCTCCGAGCCGCTCGCCATCCCGACTCGGGAATATATTGGCCGTCCCTTCCCTGTCGCCGGGACAGAATCCCGGGACTCCCTCCCTAACAGCATGGTGGGTGTACCTACACCATATGGGACTGCGGCGGGTTCAAGGTGGCGGCTCACCCACCACCTTCTCAAGGGGCAACTAGGAATGAGGGACGAATGCTGGGCCAATGGAGACCCAGGCCTCTGCCTAAGGGTGGCTCTGATCCACAGCCCCATGGCCAGACACCTCAGGTAGGGCAAGGATTCAGGTTCTAAATAGAGGGAATCGAGCCCTGCGTCGTGGCCACCAAATTACTCCCCGTGGACCATCCAGCCAATGACCCAAGCGTCCCCACACTGAGTTACTGTGGCAACACACTCTTTTCCATGCACGTTGTCGTCTGGGGCTCTGGAGTGTGACTGGCGAGAAGCCAACATTCTTCCATCGAATTCATCGAATTCCTATAGTGCACAAGGAGGCCATTCAGCCCATCGAGTTTGCACCGACCCTCCGAAAGAGCACCTTCCCTAGGCCCACTCCCCCGCCCTATCCCTGTAACCCCACCCAACCTGCACATCTTTGGACACTAAGGGACAATTTAGCACGGCCAATCCACCTAACCTGCACATCTTTGGATACTAAGGGACAATTTAGCACGGCCAATCCACCTAACCTGCACATCTTTGGACACTAAGGGACAATTTAGCACGGTCAATCCACCTAACCTGCACATCTTTGGACACTAAGGGACAATTTAGCACGGCCAATCCACCTAACCTGCACATCTTTGGACACTAAGGGGCAATTTAGCACGGCCAATCCACCTAACCTGCACATCTTTGGTCACTAAGGAAGAATTTAGCACGGCCAATCCACCTAACCTGCACATCTTTGGACACTAAGGGACAATTTAGCACAGCCAATCCACCTAACCTGCACATCTTTGGACACTAAGGGACAATTTAGCACGGCCAATCCACCTAACCTGCACATCTTTGGACACTAAGGAAGAATTTAGCACGGCCAATCCACCTAACCTGCACATCTTTGGACACTAAGGGACAATTTAGCACGGCCAATCCACCCAACCTGCACATCTTTGGACACTAAGGGACAATTTAGCACGGCCAATCCACCTAACCTGCACATCTTTGGATACTAAGGGACAATTTAGCACGGCCAATCCACCTAACCTGCACATCTTTGGACACTAAGGGACAATTTAGCACGGTCAATCCACCTAACCTGCACATCTTTGGACACTAAGGGACAATTTAGCACGGCCAATCCACCTAACCTGCACATCTTTGGACACTAAGGGGCAATTTAGCACGGCCAATCCACCTAACCTGCACATCTTTGGTCACTAAGGAAGAATTTAGCACGGCCAATCCACCTAACCTGCACATCTTTGGACACTAAGGGACAATTTAGCACAGCCAATCCACCTAACCTGCACATCTTTGGACACTAAGGGACAATTTAGCACGGCCAATCCACCTAACCTGCACATCTTTGGACACTAAGGAAGAATTTAGCACGGCCAATCCACCTAACCTGCACATCTTTGGACACTAAGGGACAATTTAGCACGGCCAATCCACCTAACCTGCACATCTTTGGACACTAAGGGACAATTTAGCACGGCCAATCCACCTAACCTGCACATCTTTGGTCACTAAGGAAGAATTTAGCACGGCCAATCCACCTAACCTGCACATCTTTGGACACTAAGGGACAATTTAGCACGGCCAATCCACCTAACCTGCACATCTTTGGACACTAAGGGGCAATTTAGCACGGCCAATCCACCTAACCTGCACATCTTTGGACACTAAGGGACAATTTAGCACAGCCAATCCACCTAACCCGCACATCTTTGGACACTAAGGGACAATTTAGCACGGCTAATCCACCTAACCTGCACATCTTTGGACACTAAGGGACAATTTAGCACGGCCAATCCACCTAACCCGCACATCTGTGGACACTAAGGGACAATTTAGCATGGCCAATCCACCTAACCTGCTCATCTTTGGACACTAAGGGACAATTTAGCACGGCCAATCCACCTAACCTGCACATCTTTGGACACTAAGGGACATTTTAACACGGCCAATCCACCTAACCTGTACATCTTTGGACTGTGGGAGGAAACCGGAGCACCCGGAGGAAACCCACGCAGATACGGGGAGGACGTGCAGACTCCACACACAAGACAGGCCCTCCCCAAGGCCGGAATTGAACCGGGCTCCCTGGCGTTCTGAGGCGGCAGTGCGGATGCACCGTGCCGTCCAGGAGTCTCCCCCGCACTTCCTGCCTGCCATCACCCTGTGTTTGCGGAAAGGACTTTCACAGGTTGACACTGGAGCTGTTTTTTTTTGGCCGCCTCACAAGCACGCCTCCCTCAGCCGTCACATCCTGGGGCGGGACCCCAACCGGGAGATTCTGGCTCAGGGTTGAGGGCACTGCCCGCTGTGCGACAGGACCCCAGATCCTGCTCAATTCCTCGTTCAAAACCCCCCTTTAAAAAAAAAAGAACTCTTTTTATTTCCTTTGTTTCGATCTCTTTTATTCTTTTTGGTCCCTTGACCCATATTCGGAATGTGCATTTCAGCAGAGGACTGGAGCTGAAGCAGCCTGCTTGTCAGGACAGCGTGTCCCGAGGTTTTGTATTTTGGAGAGAAACCAGACTCGTCGGCACCGGTGCGTTGGCCAGGAACAGTGTTCTGCTGGACAACAGTCAGTCGTTGATTCCTGCGGGATGCCTTCTGAGAGAACGGGGCAGAAGTGATTGGACCTTGAAAAGAGAAGGAACGCTCTCCCTCTCTCCCTCTCTCTCTCGTGCTGCTTTATCGTTCTGAAACCAGCGACAGCCTGGCACTCCTTTACTATGAACCTGAAATGATCTGGAATCTACAGAGCACTTAGACAGCTTTGCCAGAGAAAACCATCTCAAGCCTGTAGAAGGAAGAAGTACCAAAACGAA
The DNA here is from genome assembly GCF_047496885.1 of Scyliorhinus torazame. NCBI lineage: Eukaryota > Metazoa > Chordata > Chondrichthyes > Carcharhiniformes > Scyliorhinidae > Scyliorhinus > Scyliorhinus torazame. The sequence continues at coordinate 34,203,141 of NC_092732.1, read as the reverse complement.
AGCTTGAACTCCTGCAGGACATTAACTGGCAGCTATCTTGGTGCAAAGATTCTTTTATTTTTATCATTATTTTCTTCCCTCACCCCCACCCTTTAAAAATAAATAAGTTTAGAGTACCCAATTCATTATTTCCAATTAAGGGGCAATTTAGCGCGGCCAATCCACCTACCCTGCACATCTTTGGGTTGTGGGGGGCGAAACCCACGCAGACACGGGGAGAATGTGCAAACTCCACACGGACAGTGGCCCAGAGCCAGGATCGAACCTGGGACCTCGGCGCCGTGAGGCAGCAGTGCTAACCACTGTGCCACCGTGCTGCCCCTCTCTCCCCCACCCTTTCAATTTGTGTCTTTGTGTGTGTGTGTGTCTGTGAGTGTGTGTTAATGTGTGTGTCTATGTGAGTGTGTGTTAATGTGTGTGTGTCTATGTGAGTGTGTTAATGTGGGTGTGTCTATGTGTGTGTGTGTGTGTCTGTGAGTGTGTCTATGTGGGTGTGCGTTAATGTGTGTGTGTGTGTCTATGTGTGTGTGTGTCTGTGTGTGTGTCTATGTAAGTCTTAGGGTGTGTGTGAGTGAGTGTGTTTGTGAGAGTGTATGAGAATGTGTGTATGAGAGTGAGTGTGTGTGAGTATGTGTATGTGAGGGTGTCTGTGTGTGAGGGTATGTTTGAAGGTGTGTGTGAGGGTTTGTGTGTGAGGGTGTGTGTGTGAGAGGGTGTGTGTGAGAGGGTGTGTGTGAGAGGGTGTGTGTGTGAGGGTGAGTGTGAGGGTGTGTGTGAGGGTGTGTGTGAGGGTGTATGTGTGAGGGTGTATGTGTGAGGGTGTATGTGTGAGGGTGAGTGTGAGGGTGAGTGTGAGGGTGAGTGTGAGGGTGAGTGTGAGGGTGTGTGTGTGTGAGGGTGTGTGTGTGAGGGTGTGTGTGTGAGGGTGTGTGTGTGAGGGTGAGGGTGTGTATGTGAGGGTGTGTGTGAGGGTGTGTGTGTGAGGGTGTGTGTGTGTGAGGGTGTGTATGTGAGGGTGAGGGTGTGTGTGTGAGGGTGAGTGTGAGGATGTGTGTGAGTGTGTGTGTGTGTGTGTGAGTGTGTGTGTGTGTGAGTGTGTGTGTGTGTGAGGGTATGTGTGTGTGAGGGTGTGTGTGAGGGTGTGTGTGAGGGTGTGTGTGAGGGTGTGTGTGAGGGTGTGTGTATGTGAGGGTGTGTGTGAGGGTGTGTGTGTGAGGGTGTGTGTATGTGAGGGTGTGTATGTGAGGGTGTGTGTGTGAGGGTGTGTGTGTGAGGGTGTGTGTGAGGGTGTGTGTGTGAGAGAGTGTGTGTGAGAGAGTGTGTGTGTGAGGGTGTGTATGTGAGGGTGTGTTTGTGAGGGTGTGTGTGTGAGGGTGTGTGTGTGAGGGTGTGTGTGAGAGAGTGTGTGAGAGAGTGTGTGTGAGGGTGTGTGTGAGGGTGTGTGTGAGAGAGTGTGTGAGAGAGAGAGTGTGTGTGAGGGTGTGTGTGTGAGAGTGTGTGAGAGAGAGTGTGTGAGAGAGAGTGTGTGAGAGAGAGTGTGTGTGAGAGAGAGTGTGTGTGAGAGAGAGTGTGTGTGAGAGAGAGTGTGTGTGAGAGAGAGTGTGTGTGAGGGTGTGTGTGTGAGGGTGTGTGTGTGAGGGTGTGTGTGAGGGTGTGTGTATGTGAGGGTGTGTGTGAGGGTGTGTGTATGTGAGGGTGTGTGTATGTGAGGGTGTGTATGTGAGGGTGTGTATGTGAGGGTGTGTGTGTGAGGGGGTGTGTGTGAGGGGGTGTGTGTGAGGGTGTGTGTGAGGGTGTGTGTGTGAGAGAGTGTGTGTGTGAGGGTGTGTATGTGAGGGTGTGTTTGTGAGGGTGTGTGTGTGAGGGTGTGTGTGAGAGGGTGTGTGTGAGAGAGTGTGTGAGAGAGAGTGTGTGAGAGAGAGTGTGTGAGGGTGTGTGTGAGAGTGTGTGAGAGAGAGTGTGTGTGTGAGGGTGTGTGTGTGAGGGTGTGTGTGTGAGAGTGTGTGAGAGAGAGTGTGTGAGAGAGAGTGTGTGAGAGAGAGTGTGTGTGAGGGTGTGTGTGTGAGGGTGTGTGTGTGAGGGTGTGTGTGAGAGAGTGTGTGTGAGAGGGTGTGTGTGTGAGAGAGAGTGTGTGTGAGAGAGAGTGTGTGGGAGAGTGTGTGGGAGAGTGTGAGAGAGAGTGTGTGAGAGAGAGTGTGTGTGAGGGTGTGTGTGTGAGGGTGTGTGTGTGAGAGAGAGTGTGTGGGAGAGTGTGTGGGAGAGTGTGAGAGAGAGTGTGTGAGAGAGTGTGTGAGAGAGAGTGTGTGTGAGGGTGTGTGTGTGTGAGGGTGTGTGTGTGTGAGGGTGTGTGTGTGTGAGGGTGTGTGTGTGTGAGGGTGTGTGTGTGTGAGGGTGTGTGTGAGGGTGTGTGTGTGTGTGAGGGTGTGTGTGTGAGGGTGTGTGTGTGAGGGTGTGTGTGTGAGGGTGTGTGTGAGGGTGTGTGTGTGTGAGGGTGTGTGTGTGAGGGTGTGTGTGTGAGGGTGTGTGTGAGGGTGTGTGTGTGAGGGTGTGTGTGTGAGGGTGTGTGTGTGAGGGTGTGTGTGTGTGAGGGTGTCTGTGTGAGGGTGTGTGTGAGGGTGTGTGTGAGGGTGTGTGTGTGAGGGTGTGTGTGAGGGTGTGTGTGTGAGGGTGTGTGTGTGAGGGTGTGTGTGTGAGGGTGTGTGTGAGGGTGTGTGTGTGTGAGGGTGTGTGTGTGAGGGTGTGTGTGTGAGGGTGTGTGTGTGTGTGTGTGTGTGAGGGTGTGTGTGTGAGGGTGTGTGTGTGTGAGGGTGTGTGTGTGAGGGTGTGTGTGTGAGGGTGTGTGTGAGGGTGTGGGTGAGGGTGTGTGTGTGAGGGTGTGTGTGAGGGTGTGTGTGAGGGTGTGTGTGTGAGGGTGTGTGTGTGAGGGTGTGTGTGAGTGTGAGGCTGTATATAGTGGTCTGAGGTTGGGAAAGGAGAACGAGGTAGGTAGCACAGTGGTTAGCACTGTTGCTTCACAGCGCCAGGATCCCAGGTTCGAATCCCGGCTTGGGTCAGTGCGGAGTCTGCACGTTCTCCCCGTGTCTGCGTGGGTTTCCTCCGGGCGCTCCGGTTTCCTCCCACAAGTCTCGAAAGACGTGCTTGTTAGGTGAATTGGACATTCTGAATTCTCCCTCTGTGTACCCGAACAGGGGCCGGAGTGTGGCGACTAGGGGATTTTCTCAGTAACTAAATTGCAGTGTCGATATAAACCTACTTGTGCCAAGAAAGATTATTATTATTATTAAAGGTAGTCAGTTATATTGTTCTTAGTTGAATCCTATTCCTGTTAAGTAAAAAAAGGTTATTTCTGTTCAAGCTGCAAATTGGGAGGCTGCACTTCATCGAGGCTCAGCCAAGGTCCTCGAGTATTTAAAAATAAAATCGAAGGTCGCTGGTGTTGAGAAACTGGGTGAAACAGGGCTGGAACGAACCGCTCTGCAGCCCAGGGGCTCGGACCAAAAGTGTATTTATTGACGTTTGACATTTGAACAGACATTACAACAGGAACGGACCAGCTCGGTGCCTCGAGGTGCCTGGATTCAGAGTAAACAGAACAATCGAAGTGGCTCAGTCCAGTCGCTGGGCCTGGCGCCCCAGACGCAGCCCCAGAGGGCCCGAGATAGGTTCGAGGGGGGTGGAAACATGGCGGCACAGGGCGCGCTGTCCCACACGGCCAGTCCTCCCGACGGTCAGGGGTGCTCCTGATGGGGTTCTCGGCCCCATCGCCCTTCGTCCATTTTGAATGGCAGGACTGGATCTTCCTCTTTAACCTCGTCTACTCCAAGGGGAACAATCGCAGCTCCTCGTGTGAGGCAGGTCTCAGAGGAGGGGAGCTCAAAGGAGGTTTATTTTGGAGGGGGGGGGGGAAGAGGTTTTCAGACGGACACAAGGCACAGGGAACGGGCCAACAGGAGAGAACTGCCCCTGGCCAGTTATTTGTCTTTACACATTTTAACGGCGGCAACTTTGCCCCTGCATTTATATAGCACCCGTGAGACTTCCCAGAGTCCCTTCACGGCAGCCAGGGAGAGAGAGAGACAGACAGAGAGGGAGAGGGAGGCGGACACGTTTAGGGAGAAAATTCCAGAGCTCAGGCCCCCCCGCCCCAGGCAGCTGAAGACACGGCCGCCAAGGGGAATCGGGGGGGGGGGGGGGGGGGGGGTGATGCTCGAGAGGCTGGGATTGGAGGGGCGCAGAGATCTCGGAGGGTTGGAGGGAGCTGGAGGAGGTTACAGAGATAGTGAGGGGGTGTAGGGGACTGGAGGAGGTTACAGAGATAGGGAGGGGGTTAGGGGCTGGAGGAGGTTACAGAGATAGGGAGGGGGTGGAGGAGGTTACAGAGATAGGGAGGGGTGTAGGGGCTGGAGGAGGTGAAAGAGATAGGGAGGGGTGTAGGGGCTGGAGGAGGTTACAGAGATAGGGAGGGGGTGTAGGGGCTGGAGGAGGTTACAGAGATAGGGAGGGGCGTAGGGGCTGGAGGAGGTTACAGAGATAGGGAGGGGATGTAGGGGCTGGAGGAGGTTACAGAGATAGGAAGGGGGTGTCGGGGCTGGAGGAGGTTACAGAGATAGGGAGGGTTGTGTTAGGGCTGGAGGAGGTTACAGAGATAGGGAGGGGGTGTAGGGGCTGGAGGTTACAGAGATAGGGAGGGGGTGTAGGGACTGGAGGAGGTTACAGAGATATGGAGGGGGTGTAGGGATTGAAGGAGGTTACAGAGATAGGGAGGGGGTGTAGGGGCTGGAGGAGGTTACAGAGATAGGGAGGGGGGTGTAGGGGCTGGAGGAGGTTACAGAGATAGGGAGGGGACATCGGGGCTGGAGGAGATTACAGAGATAGGGAGGGGGTGTAGGGGCTGGAGGAGGTTACAGAGATAGGGAGGGGGTGTAAGGGCTGGAGGAGGTTACAGAGATAGTGAGGGGGTGTCGGGGCTGGTGGAGGTTACAGAGATAGGGAGGGGGTGTAGGGGGCTGGAGGAGGTTACAGAGATAGTGAGGGGGTGTAGGGGCTGGAGGAGGTTACAGAGATAGGGAGGGGGTGTAGGGGCTGGAGGAGGTTACAGAGATAGGGAGGGGATGTAGGGGCTGGAGGGGGTTACAGAGATAGGGAGGGGCTGTAGGGGCTGGAGGAGGTTACAGAGATAGGGAGGGGGTGTCGGGGCTGGAGGAGGTTACAGAGATAGGGAGGGGGTGTCGGGGCTGGTGGAGGTTACAGACATAGGGACGGGGTGTAGGGGCTGGAGGAGGTTACAGAGATAGGGAGGGGGTGTCGGGGCTGGAGGAGGTTACAGAGATAGGGAGGGGGTGTAGGGGCTGGAGGAGGTTACAGAGATAGGGAGGGGATGTAGGGGCTGGAGGGGGTTACAGAGATAGGGAGGGGCTGTAGGGGCTGGAGGAGGTTACAGAGATAGGGAGGGGGTGTCGGGGCTGGAGGAGGTTACAGAGATAGGGAGGGGGTGTCGGGGCTGGTGGAGGTTACAGACATAGGGACGGGGTGTAGGGGCTGGAGGAGGTTACAGAGATAGGGAGGGGGTGTCGGGGCTGGAGGAGGTTACAGAGATAGGGAGGGGGTGTAGGGGCTGGAGGAGGTTACAGAGATAGGGAGGGGGTGTAAGGGGTGAAGAGGGACTCAGTGCGACTTGAACACGGTGGCGCAGTGGTTAGCACTGCTGCCTCACTGCGCCGAGGTCCCAGGTTCGATCCCGGCTCTGGGTCACTGTCCCTGTGGAGTTTGCACATTCTCCCCGTGCCTGTGTGGGTCTCACCCCCACAACCCAAAGATGTGCAGGGTCGGTGGATTGGCCGCGCTAAATTGCCTTTAGTTGGAAAAATAAACAGAAAGATTTTGGACACCGAGGGGAGCAGAGTTTTTAATGAAGTGACTATTCGGGAGGGGTGGAAGGTGGGGGAACAGTAACCAGGGGGGAACATTCCTATGAAAAGATCCTTGTTTTTGCATTCCTTGTTGGCCCGTCCCAACATTTATTACCCATCCCTAATTGCCCCTCGCGAAGGTGGTGGGTGAGCCGCCATTTTGAGCTGCGACAGTCCCGTGTGGTGTAGGTACACCCACTGTGCTGTTAGGGAGGGAGTTCCGGGATTCTGACCCGGCGACCGTGAAGGGACGGCCGATATATTCCTGAGTCGGGGTGGCGAGCGGCTCGGAGGGGGAACTTGCAGGCGGGGGGGGGGTTCCCCATGTGTCCGCTGCCCCCCCATCGTCCTTCTAGACGGTAGAGGTGGCGGGTTTGGAAGGTGCTGTCGAAGGCGAGTCGCCGCGGTGCGTCTTGTAGACGGTGCACACGGCTGTCGCTGTGCGTCGGGAGGGGGGGTAGGGGGAGTGAATGTTAGTGCAGGAACCCAGCAGGGGAATGTATATGGTGCTGCTGCCCCCTTCTGGCTTCCCAGTGCGGCAGCCGAGCCTCGGGTTCCCAAAGCTAAAAGGACGAGGGTGATGGTGAGGGGGCCTGGACGATGGGGGGTCAAGCTCGGGGCTAAAGAGAAGGCAAAGTTCGGGGAATGGACTGGTGCAAATGGGGGAACAACCAGACCCCACAGCCCCTGCTCGCTACTGAGCCCAATGTAATTCATTCCAAAGCTCCCTCCACTCTCCCAGGGCTCAATCTAATTGTTTTTTCCATTATCCCAGTTTTCCCCACCCTGTGGGAGACCTGTTGGTCCGTCACTTGCTCCCTCTTGACCCCTCGGGACACCTCTCAGGCCCCTTCATTCCCAGATACATGGCCCAACGCTCGTGTTCATTCTCCAATTGTTCAGGACCCTCCCACTCACCCACCCCTCGTGGTCAGCCTTGGCATCTTCTCCAGCAATGGAATACCCGCCTGGTGTCTCTCTGACCAGAATTGGACCAAGGGCTACAGGTGGGGACAGGACATGGACACGAGGGCAGCACTGTGGTGCAGTGGTTAGCACTACTGCCTCACGGCACTGAGGACTCGGGTTCGATCCCGGCCCCGGGTCACTGTCCGCGTGGAGTTTGCACATTCTCCCCGTGTCTGTGTGAGATTCGCCACGCTAAATTGCCCCTTAACTGGAAAAAATGAATCGGGTAGCCTAAATGTATTTTAAAAAAAGGAAGTGGACACGGTGCTCGAGATGGGGACAGGAAGTGGACACGGTGCTCAAGATGGGGACAGGAAGTGGAGAAGGGGCTCGAGGTGGGGGCAGGAAGTGGACACGGTGTTCGAGGTGGGGGCAGGAAGTGGACACAGTGCTCGAGGTGGGGGCAGGAAGTGGATACGGTGCTCGAGTTGGGGGCAGGAAGTGGATACGGTGTTCGAGGTGGGGGCAGGAAGTGGACACGGTGTTCGAGGTGGGGACAGTAAGGGGACACGGTGCTCGAGATGGGGGCAGGACGTGGACACGGTGTTCGAGGTGGGGGCAGGAAGTGGACACGGTGTTCGAGGTGGGGGCAGGAAGTGGACACGGTGTTCGAGGTGGGGGTCAGGAAGTGGACACGGTCTTCGAGGTGGAGACAGGAAGTGGACACGGTGCTCGAGATGGGGACAGGAAGTGGACACGTGCTCGAGATGGGGACAGTAAGGGGACACGGTGCTCGAGATGGGGACAGTAAGGGGACACGGTGCTCGAGGTGGGGACAAGAAGGGGACACGGTGCTCGAGATGGGGACAGGAAGTGGACACGGTGCTCGAGATGGGGACAGGAAGTGGACACGTGCTCGAGATGGGGACAGTAAGGGGACACGGTGCTCGAGATGGGGGCAGGAAGTGGACACGGTGTTCGAGGTGGGGGCAGGAAGTGGACACGGTGTTCGAGGTGGGGGCAGGAAGTGGACACGGTGCTCGAGGTGGGGGCAGGAAGTGGATACGGTGCTCGAGGTGGGGGCAGGAAGTGGACACGGTGTTCGAGGTGGGGGCAGGAAGTGGACACGGTGCTCGAGGTGGGGGCAGGAAGTGGACACGGTACTCGAGGTGGGGGCAGGAAGTGGACACGGTGCTCGAGGTGCGGACTGGAAGTGGACACGGTGCTCGAGATGGGGACAGGAAGTGGACACGTGCTCGAGATGGGGACAGGAAGGGGACACGGTGCTCGAGATGGGGACAGTAAGGGGAAACGGTGCTCGAGATGGGGACAGGAAGTGGACACGTGCTCGAGATGGGGACAGTAAGGGGACACGGTGCTCGAGATGGGGGCAGGAAGTGGACACGGTGTTCGAGGTGGGGGCAGGGAGTGGACACGGTGCTCGAGGTGGGGGCGAGTAAGTGGACACGGTGCTCGAGGTGGGGACCGGAAGTGGACACGGTGTTCGAGGTGGGGACAGGAAATTGTCACGTTGGGGACAGGAAGTGGTCACAGTGGGGACAGGAAGTGGACACGGTGTTCAAGGTGGGGACAGGAAGTGGACACGGTGTTCGAGGTGGAGACAGGAAGTGGACACGGTGCTCGAGGTGGGGACAGGAAGTGGACACGGTGCTCAAGGTGGGGACAGGAAGTGGACACGTGCTCGAGGTGGGGACTGGAATTGGACACGGTGCTCGAGGTGGGGAGAGGAAGTGGACACGGTGCTCGAGATGGGGACAGGAAGTGGACACGGTGCTCGAGATGGGGACAGGAAGTGGACACGGTGCTCGAGATGGGGACAGGAAGTGGACACGGTGTTCGAGATGGGGACAGGAAGTGGACACGGTGTTCGAGATGGGGACAGGAAGTGGACACGGTGCTCGAGGTGGGGACAGGACGTGGACACGGTGCTCGAGGTGGGGACAGGATGTGGACACGGTGCTCGATGTGGGGACAGGACGTGGACACGGTGCTCGAGGTGGGGAGAGAGGAAGTGGTCACGGTACTCGAGGTGGGGGAGAGGAAGTGGACACGGTACTCGAGGTGGGGGAGAGGAAGTGGACACGGTGTTCGAGGTGGAGACAGTAAGTAGACACGGTGTTCGAGATGGGGACAGGAAGTGGACACGGTGCTCGAGATGGGGACAGGAAGTGGACACGGTGCTCGAGATGGGGACAGGAAGTGGACAAGGTGCTCGAGATGGGGACAGGAAGTGGACACGGTGCTCGAGATGGGGACAGGAAGTGGACACGGTGCTCGAGGTGGGGGCAGGAAGTGGACACGGTGCTCGAGGTGCGGGGAGGAAGTGGACACGGTGCTCGATGGGGACAGGAAGTGGACACGGTGCTCGATGGGGACAGGAAGTGGACACGGTGCTCGAGATGGGGACAGGAAGTGGACACGGTGCTCGATGGGGACAGGAAGTGGACACGGTGCTCGATGGGGACAGGAAGTGGACACGGTGCTCGATGGGGACAGGAAGTGGACACGGTGCTCGATGGGGACAGGAAGTGGACACGGTGCTCGATGGGGACAGGAAGTGGACACGGTGCTCGATGGGGACAGGAAGTGGACACGGTGCTCGAGGTGGGGACAGGAAGTGGACACGGTGCTCGAGATGGGGACAGGAAGTGGACACGGTGCTCAAGGTGGGGGCCAGGAAGTGGACAAGGTGCTCGAGGTGGGGGACAGGAAGTGGACACGGTGCTCGAGGTGGGGACAGGAAGTGGACACGTGCTCGAGGTGGGGACTGGAATTGGACACGGTGCTCGAGGTGGGGACTGGAATTGGACACGGTGCTCGAGGTGGGGACTGGAATTGGACACGGTGCTCGAGGTGGGGACTGGAATTGGACACGGTGCTCGAAGTGGGGACAGGAAGTGGACACGGTGCTCGAGGTGGGGACAGGAAGTGGACACGGTGCTCGAGGTGGGGACAGGAAGTGGACACGGTGCTCGAGATGGGGACAGGAAGTCGACACGGTGCTCGAGGTGGGGACAGGAAGTGGACACGGTGCTCGAGGTGGGGACAGGAAGTGGACACGGTGCTCGAGGTGGGGACAGGAAGTGGACACGGTGCTCGAGATGGGGACAGGAAGTGGACACAGTGCTCAAGGTGGGAACAGGAAGTGGACACGTGCTCGAGGTGGTGACTGGAATTGGACACGGTGCTCGAGGTGGTGACTGGAATTGGACACGGTGCTCGAGGTGGGGACTGGAATTGGACACGGTGCTCGAGGTGGGGACTGGAATTGAACACGGTGCTCGAGGTGGGGACAGGAAGTGGACAGGGTGCTCGAGGTGGGGGACAGGAATTGGACACGTGCTCGATGTGGGGGACAGGAAGTGGACAGGGTGCTCGAGGTGGGGGCAGGAAGTGGACAGTGCTCAAGGTGGGGGACAGGAATTGGACACGTGCTCGAGGTGGGGCCAGGAAGTGGACACGGTGCTCGAGGTGGGGCCAGGAAGTGGACACGGTGTTCAAGGTGGGGACAGGAAGTGGACACGGTGTTCGAGGTGGAGACAGGAAGTGGACACGGTGCTCGAGGTGGGGACAGGAAGTGGACACGGTGCTCAAGGTGGGGACAGGAAGTGGACACGTGCTCGAGGTGGGGACTGGAATTGGACACGGTGCTCGAGGTGGGGAGAGGAAGTGGACACGGTGCTCGAGATGGGGACAGGAAGTGGACACGGTGCTCGAGATGGGGACAGGAAGTGGACACGGTGTTCGAGATGGGGACAGGAAGTGGACACGGTGTTCGAGATGGGGACAGGAAGTGGACACGGTGCTCGAGGTGGGGACAGGACGTGGACACGGTGCTCGAGGTGGGGACAGGACGTGGACACGGTGCTCGAGGTGGGGACAGGACGTGGACACGGTGCTCGAGGTGGGGACAGGACGTGGACACGGTGCTCGACGTGGGGACAGGACGTGGACACGGTGCTCGAGGTGGGGAGAGAGGAAGTGGTCACGGTACTCGAGGTGGGGGAGAGGAAGTGGACACGGTGTTCGAGGTGGAGACAGTAAGTAGACACGGTGTTCGAGATGGGGACAGGAAGTGGACACGGTGCTCGAGATGGGGACAGGAAGTGGACACGGTGCTCGAGATGGGGACAGGAAGTGGACACGGTGCTCGATGGGGACAGGAAGTGGACACGGTGCTCGATGGGGACAGGAAGTGGACACGGTGCTCGATGGGGACAGGAAGTGGACACGGTGCTCGATGGGGACAGGAAGTGGACACGGTGCTCGATGGGGACAGGAAGTGGACACGGTGCTCGATGGGGACAGGAAGTGGACACGGTGCTCGATGGGGACAGGAAGTGGACACGGTGCTCAATGGGGACAGGAAGTGGACACGGTGCTCGAGATGGGGACAGGAAGTGGACACGGCGCTCGAGATGGGGACAGGAAGTGGACACGGTGCTCGAGGTGGGGGCGAGGAAGTGGACAAGGTGCTCGAGGTGGGGGACAGGAAGTGGACACGGTGCTCGAGGTGGGGACAGGAAGTGGACACGTGCTCGAGGTGGGGACTGGAATTGGACACGGTGCTCGAGGTGGGGACTGGAATTGGACACGGTGCTCGACGTGGGGACTGGAATTGGACACGGTGCTCGAGGTGGGGACTGGAATTGGACACGGTGCTCGAGGTGGGGACTGGAATTGGACACGGTGCTCGAGGTGGGGACTGGAATTGGACACGGTGCTCGAGGTGGGGACAGGAAGTGGACACGGTGCTCGAGGTGGGGACAGGAAGTGGACACGGTGCTCGAGATGGGGACAGGAAGTCGACACGGTGCTCGATGTGGGCCCAGGAAGTGGACACGGTGCTCGAGGTGGGGACAGGAAGTGGACACGGTGCTCGAGGTGGGGACAGGAAGTGGACACGGTGCTCGAGATGGGGACAGGAAGTGGACACGTGCTCGAGGTGGTGACTGGAATTGGACACGGTGCTCGAGGTGGTGACTGGAATTGGACACGGTGCTCGAGGTGGGGACTGGAATTGGACACGGTGCTCGAGGTGGGGACAGGAAGTGGACAGGGTGCTCGAGGTGGGGGCAGGAAGTGGACAGTGCTCAAGGTGGGGGACAGGAATTGGACACGTGCTCGAGGTGGGGCCAGGAAGTGGACACGGTGCTCGAGGTGGGGACAGGAAGTGGACAGTGCTCTAGGTTGGGGAGAGGAAGTGGACACGTGCTCGATGTGTGGGACAGGAAGTGGACAATTGCTCGCGGTGGGGACTGGAATTGGACATGTGCTTGAGGTGGGGACAGGAAGTGGACATGGTGTTCGAGGTGGGGGCAGGAAGTGGACACAGTGCTCGAGGTGGGGGCAGGAAGTGGACACGGTGCTCGAGGTGGGAACAGGAAGTGGACACGGTGGTCGAGATGGGGACAGGAAGTGGACACGGTGCTCGAGATGGGGACAGGAAGTGGACACGGTGCTCGAGATGGGGACAGGAAGTGGACACGGTGCTCGAGATAGGGACAGGAAGTGGACACGGTGCTTGAGATGGGGGCAGGAAGTGGACACGGTGTTCGAGGTGGGGGCAGGAAGTGGACACGGTGTTCGAGGTGGGGGCAGGAAGTGGACACGGTGTTCGAGGTGGGGGCAGGAAGTGGACACGTTGTTCGAGGTGGGGGCAGGAAGTGGACACGGTGTTCGAGGTGGGGGCAGGAAGTGGACTCGGTGTTCGAGGTGGGGGCAGGAAGTGGACACGGTGTTCGAGGTGGGGGCAGGAAGTGGATACGGTGCTCGAGGTGGGGGCAGGAAGTGGATACGGTGCTCGAGGTGGGGGCGAGGAAGTGGACACGGTGCTCGAGGTGGGGACCGGAAGTGGACACGGTGTTCGAGGTGGGGACAGGAAATGGTCACGTTGGGGACAGGAAGTGGTCACGGTGGGGACAGGAAGTGGACACGGTGTTCAAGGTGGGGACAGGAAGTGGACACGGTGTTCGAGGTGGAGACAGGAAGTGGACACGGTGCTCAAGGTGGGGACAGGAAGTGCACACATGCTCGAGGTGGGGACTGGAATTGGACACGGTGCTCGAGGTGGGGACTGGAATTGGACACTGTGCTCGAGGTGGGGAGAGGAAGTGGACACGGTGCTCGAGGTGGGGACAGGAAGTGGACACGGTGCTCGAGGTGGGGACAGGAAGTGGACACGGTGTTCGAGATGGGGACAGGAAGTAGACACGGTGTTCGAGATGGGGACAGGAATTCGACACGGTGCTCTAGGTGGGGACAGGAAGTGGACACGGTGCTCGAGGTGGGGACAGGAAGTGGACACGGTGCTCGAGGTGGGGACAGAAAGTGGACACGGTGCTCGAGGTGGGGACAGGAAGTGGACACGGTGCTCGAGGTGGGGACAGGAAGTGGACACGGTGCTCGAGGTGGGGCCAGGAAGTGGACACGGTGCTCGAGGTGGGGGCAGGAAGTGGACACGGTGCTCGAGGTGGGGGCAGGAAGTGGACACGGTGCTCGAGGTGGGGACAGGACGTGGACACGGTGCTCGAGGTGGGGACAGGACATGGACACGGTGCTCGAGGTGGGGAGATAGGAAGTGGTCACGGTGCTCGAGGTGGGGAGATAGGAAGTGGTCACGGTGTTTGAGGTGGAGACAGGAAGTGGACACGATGTTTGAGGTGGAGACAGGAAGTGGACACGGTGTTCGAGGTGGGGACAGGAAGTGGACACGGTGCTCGAGATGGGGACAGGAAGTGGACACGGTGCTCGAGATGGGGACATAAGTGGACACAGTGCTCGAGATGGGGACAGGAAGTGGACACTGTGCTCGATGGGGACAGGAAGTGGACACGGTGCTCGATGGGGACATGATGTGGACACGGTGCTCGAGATGGGGACAGGAAGTGGACGCGGTGCACGAGATGGGGACAGGAAGTGGACACGGTGCTCAAGGTGGGGGCGAGGAAGTGGACAAGGTGCTCGAGGTGGGGACAGGAAGTGGACACGGTGGTCGAGGTGGGGACAGGAAGTGGACACGGTGCTCGAGGTGGGGACTGGAAGTGGACACGGTGCTCGAGCTGGGGACAGGACGTGGACACAGTGCTCGAGCTGGGGACAGGACGTGGACACGGTGCATGAGGTGGGGACAGGACGTGGACACGGTGCTCGAGGTGGGGAGATAGGAAGTGGTCACGGTGCTCGAGGTGGGGAGATAGGAAGTGGTCACGGTGTTTGAGGTGGAGACAGGAAGTGGACACTGTGCTCGAGATGGGTCAGGAAGTCGACACGGTGCTCGAGATGGGGACAGGAAGTGGACACGGTGCTCGATGGGGACAGGAAGTGGACACGGTGCTCGATGGGGACAGGAAGTGGACACGGTGCTCGATGGGGACAGGAAGTGGTCACGGTGCTCGAGGTGGGGAGATAGGAAGTGGTCACGGTACTCGAGGTGGGGAGATAGGAAGTGGACACGGTGCTCGAGGTGGGGACAGGAAGTGGACACGGTGCTCGAGGTGGGGACAGGAAGTGGACACGGTGCTCGAGGTGGGGGCAGGAAGTGGACACGGTGCTCGAGGTGGGGGCAGGAAGTGGACACGGTGCTCGAGGTGGGGACAGGAAGTGGACACGGTGCTCGAGGTGGGGACAGGACGTGGACACGGTGCTCGATGGGGACAGGAAGTGGACACGGTGCTCGATGGGGACAGGAAGTGGACACGGTGCTCGATGGGGACAGGAAGTGGTCACGGTGCTCGAGGTGGGGAGATAGGAAGTGGTCACGGTGCTCGAGGTGGGGAGATAGGAAGTGGTCACGGTGTTTGAGGTGGAGACAGGAAGTGGACACGGTGTTTGAGGTGGAGACAGGAAGTGGACACGGTGTTTGAGGTGGAGACAGGAAGTGGACACGGTGTTCGAGGTGGGGACAGGAAGTGGACACGGTGCTCGAGATGGGGACAGGAAGTGGACACGGTGCTCGAGATGGGGACATAAGTGGACACAGTGCTCGAGATGGGGACAGGAAGTGGACACAGTGCTCGAGATGGGGACAGGAAGTGGACACGGTGCTCGATGGGGACAAGAAGTGGTCACGGTGCTCGAGGTGGGGAGATAGGAATTGGTCACGGTGTTTGAGGTGGAGACAGGAAGTGGACACGGTGTTCGAGGTGGGGACAGGAAGTGGACACAGTGCTCGAGGTGGGGGCAGGAAGTGGACGCGGTGCTCGAGGTGGGGGTCAGGAAGTGGACGCGGTGCTCGAGGTGGGGACAGGAAGTGGACGCGGTGCTCGAGGTGGGGACAGGAAGTGGACGCGGTGCTCGAGGTGGGGACAGGAAGTGGACGCGGTGCTCGAGGTGGGGACAGGAAGTGGACACGGTGTTCGAGGTGGGGGCAGGAAGTGGACACGGTGTTCGAGGTGGGGACAGGAAGTGGACACGGTGTTCGAGGTGGGGACAGGAAGTGGACACTGCTCGAGGTGGGGACAGGAAGTGGAGACGGTGCTCGAGGTGGCGGCGAGGAAGTGGACACGGTGTTCGAGGTGGGGGCAGGAAGTGGACGCGGTGCTCGAGGTGGGGGTCAGGAAGTGGACGCGGTGCTCGAGGTGGGGACAGGAAGTGGACGCGGTGCTCGAGGTGGGGACAGGAAGTGGACACAGTGCTCGAGATGGGGACAGGAAGTGGACACGGTGCTCGATGGGGACATGATGTGGACACGGTGCTCGAGATGGGGACAGGAAGTGGACGCGGTGCACGAGATGGGGACAGGAAGTGGACACGGTGCTCAAGGTGGGGGCGAGGAAGTGGACACGGTGCTCGAGGTGGGGGACAGGAAGTGGACACGGTGGTCGAGGTGGGGACAGGAAGTGGACACGGTGCTCGAGGTGGGGACTGGACGTGGACACGGTGCTCGAGCTGGGGACAGGACGTGGACACGGTGCTCGAGCTGGGGACAGGACGTGGACACGGTGCATGAGGTGGGGACAGGACGTGGACACGGTGCTCGAGGTGGGGAGATAGGAAGTGGTCACGGTGCTCGAGGTGGGGAGATAGGAAGTGGTCACGGTGTTTGAGGTGGAGACAGGAAGTGGACACTGTGCTCGAGATGGGGACAGGAAGTGGACACGGTGCTCGAGATGGGGACAGGAAGTGGACACGGTGCTCGATGGGGACAGGAAGTGGACACGGTGCTCGATGGGGACAGGAAGTGGACACGGTGCTCGATGGGGACAGGAAGTGGTCACGGTGCTCGAGGTGGGGAGATAGGAAGTGGTCACGGTACTCGAGGTGGGGAGATAGGAAGTGGACACGGTGCTCGAGGTGGGGACAGGAAGTGGACACGGTGCTCGAGGTGGGGACAGGAAGTGGACACGGTGCTCGAGGTGGGGGCAGGAAGTGGACACGGTGCTCGAGGTGGGGGCAGGAAGTGGACACGGTGCTCGAGGTGGGGACAGGAAGTGGACACGGTGCTCGAGGTGGGGACAGGACGTGGACACGGTGCTCGAGGTGGGGACAGGACGTGGACACGGTGCTCGATGGGGACAGGAAGTGGACACGGTGCTCGATGGGGACAGGAAGTGGACACGGTGCTCGATGGGGACAGGAAGTGGTCACGGTGCTCGAGGTGGGGAGATAGGAAGTGGTCACGGTGCTCGAGGTGGGGAGATAGGAAGTGGTCACGGTGTTTGAGGTGGAGACAGGAAGTGGACACGGTGTTTGAGGTGGAGACAGGAAGTGGACACGGTGTTTGAGGTGGAGACAGGAAGTGGACACGGTGTTCGAGGTGGGGACAGGAAGTGGACACGGTGCTCGAGATGGGGACAGGAAGTGGACACGGTGCTCGAGATGGGGACATAAGTGGACACAGTGCTCGAGATGGGGACAGGAAGTGGACACAGTGCTCGAGATGGGGACAGGAAGTGGACACGGTGCTCGATGGGGACAGGAAGTGGTCACGGTGCTCGAGGTGGGGAGATAGGAAGTGGTCACGGTGTTTGAGGTGGAGACAGGAAGTGGACACGGTGTTCGAGGTGGGGACAGGAAGTGGACACGGTGCTCGAGGTGGGGACAGGAAGTGGACACAGTGCTCGAGGTGGGGGCAGGAAGTGGACGCGGTGCTCGAGGTGGGGGTCAGGAAGTGGACGCGGTGCTCGAGGTGGGGACATAAGTGGACACAGTGCTCGAGATGGGGACAGGAAGTGGACACAGTGCTCGAGATGGGGACAGGAAGTGGACACGGTGCTCGATGGGGACAGGAAGTGGTCACGGTGCTCGAGGTGGGGAGATAGGAATTGGTCACGGTGTTTGAGGTGGGGGCAGGAAGTGGACGCGGTGCTCGAGGTGGGGGTCAGGAAGTGGACGCGGTGCTCGAGGTGGGGACAGGAAGTGGACGCGGTGCTCGAGGTGGGGACAGGAAGTGGACGCGGTGCTCGAGGTGGGGACAGGAAGTGGACACGGTGTTCGAGGTGGGGGCAGGAAGTGGACACGGTGCTCGAGGTGGGGACAGGAAGTGGACACAGTGCTCGAGGTGGGGACAGGAAGTGGAGACGGTGCTCGAGGTGGCGGCGAGGAAGTGGACACGGTGTTCGAGGTGGGGGCAGGAAGTGGACGCGGTGCTCGAGGTGGGGGTCAGGAAGTGGACGCGGTGCTCGAGGTGGGGACAGGAAGTGGACGCGGTGCTCGAGGTGGGGACAGGAAGTGGACACAGTGCTCGAGATGGGGACAGGAAGTGGACACGGTGCTCGATGGGGACAGGAAGTGGACACGGTGCTCGATGGGGACATGATGTGGACACGGTGCTCGAGATGGGGACAGGAAGTGGACGCGGTGCACGAGATGGGGACAGGAAGTGGACACGGTGCTCAAGGTGGGGGCGAGGAAGTGGACACGGTGCTCGAGGTGGGGGACAGGAAGTGGACACGGTGGTCGAGGTGGGGACAGGAAGTGGACACGGTGCTCGAGGTGGGGACTGGACGTGGACACGGTGCTCGAGCTGGGGACAGGACGTGGACACGGTGCTCGAGCTGGGGACAGGACGTGGACTCGGTGCATGAGGTGGGGACAGGACGTGGACACGGTGCTCGAGGTGGGGAGATAGGAAGTGGTCACGGTGCTCGAGGTGGGGAGATAGGAAGTGGTCACGGTGTTTGAGGTGGAGACAGGAAGTGGACACTGTGCTCGAGATGGGGACAGGAAGTGGACACGGTGCTCGAGATGGGGACAGGAAGTGGACACGGTGCTCGAGATGGGGACAGGAAGTGGACACGGTGCTCGATGGGGACAGGAAGTGGACACGGTGCTCGATGGGGACAGGAAGTGGACACGGTGCTCGATGGGGACAGGAAGTGGTCACGGTGCTCGAGGTGGGGAGATAGGAAGTGGTCACGGTACTCGAGGTGGGGAGATAGCAAGTGGACACGGTGCTCGAGGTGGGGACAGGAAGTGGACACGGTGCTCGAGGTGGGGACAGGAAGTGGACACGGTGCTCGAGGTGGGGGCAGGAAGTGGACACGGTGCTCGAGGTGGGGGCAGGAAGTGGACACGGTGCTCGAGGTGGGGACAGGAAGTGGACACGGTGCTCGAGGTGGGGACAGGACGTGGACACGGTGCTCGATGGGGACAGGAAGTGGACACGGTGCTCGATGGGGACAGGAAGTGGACACGGTGCTCGATGGGGACAGGAAGTGGACACGGTGCTCGATGGGGACAGGAAGTGGTCACGGTGCTCGAGGTGGGGAGATAGGAAGTGGTCACGGTGCTCGAGGTGGGGAGATAGGAAGTGGTCACGGTGTTTGAGGTGGAGACAGGAAGTGGACACGGTGTTTGAGGTGGAGACAGGAAGTGGACACGGTGTTTGAGGTGGAGACAGGAAGTGGACACGGTGTTCGAGGTGGGGACAGGAAGTGGACACGGTGCTCGAGATGGGGACAGGAAGTGGACACGGTGCTCGAGATGGGGACATAAGTGGACACAGTGCTCGAGATGGGGACAGGAAGTGGACACAGTGCTCGAGATGGGGACAGGAAGTGGACACGGTGCTCGATGGGGACAGGAAGTGGTCACGGTGCTCGAGGTGGGGAGATAGGAAGTGGTCACGGTGTTTGAGGTGGAGACAGGAAGTGGACACGGTGTTCGAGGTGGGGACAGGAAGTGGACACGGTGCTCGAGGTGGGGACAGGAAGTGGACACGGTGCTCGAGATGGGGACAGGAAGTGGACACGGTGCTCGATGGGGACAGGAAGTGGACACGGTGCTCGAGATGGGGACAGGAAGTGGACACGGTGCTCAAGGTGGGGGCGAGGAAGTGGACAAGGTGCTCGAGGTGGGGGACAGGAAGTGGACACGGTGCTCGCGGTGGGGGACAGGAAGTGGACACGGTGCTCGAGGTGGGGACAGGAAGTGGACACGGTGCTCGAGGTGGGGACTGGAAGTGGACACGGTGCTCGAGGTGGGGACTGGAAGTGGACACGGTGCTCGAGGTGGGGACTGGACGTGGACACGGTGCTTGAGGTGGGGACAGGACGTGGACACGGTGCTCGAGGTGGGGAGATAGGAAGTGGTCACGGTGCTCGAGGTGGGGAGATAGGAAGTGGTCACGGTGTTTGAGGTGGAGACAGGAAGTGGACACGGTGCTCGAGATGGGGACAGGAAGTGGACACGGTGCTCGAGATGGGGACAGGAAGTGGACACGGTGCTCGAGATGTGGACAGGAAGTGGACACGGTGCTCGATGGGGACAGGAAGTGGACACGGTGCTCGATGGGGACAGGAAGTGGACGCGGTGCTCGATGGGGACAGGAAGTGGTCACGGTGCTCGAGGTGGGGAGATAGGAAGTGGTCACGGTGTTTGAGGTGGAGACAGGAAGTGGACACGGTGCTCGAGGTGGGGGCAGGAAGTGGACACGGTGCTCGAGGTGGGGGCAGGAAGTGGACACGGTGCTCGAGGTGCGGACTGGAAGTGGACACGGCGATTGAGGTAGGGACAGGAAGTGGACACAGTGCTCGAGGTGGGGGTCAGGAAGTGGACACAGTGCTCGAGGTGGGGGCAGGAAGTGGATGCGGTGCTCGAGGTGGGGGTCAGGAAGTGGACGCGGTGCTCGAGGTGGGGACAGGAAGTGGACACAGTGCTCGAGGTGGGGGTCAGGAAGTGGACACAGTGCTCGAGGTGGGGGTCAGGAAGTGGACGCGGTGCTCGAGGTGGGGGTCAGGAAGTGGATGCGGTGCTCGAGGTGGGGACAGGAAGTGGACACAGTGCTCGAGGTGGGGGCAGGAAGTGGACGCGGTGCTCGAGGTGGGGGTCAGGAAGTGGACGCGGTGCTCGAGGTGGGGACAGGAAGTGGACGCGGTGCTCGAGGTGGGGGTCAGGAAGTGGACGCGGTGCTCGAGGTGGGGACAGGAAGTGGACGCGGTGCTCGAGGTGGGGACAGGAAGTGGACGCGGTGCTCGAGGTGGGGACAGGAAGTGGACACGGTGCTCGAGGTGGGGACAGGAAGTGGACACAGTGCTCGAGGTGGGGACAGGAAGTGGAGACGGTGCTCGAGGTGGGGACAGGAAGTGGACACAGTGCTCGAGGTGGGGACAGGAAGTGGAGACGGTGCTCGAGGTGGCGGCGAGGAAGTGGACACGGTGTTCGAGGTGGGGGCAGGAAGTGGACACGGTGCTCGAGATGGGGACATAAGTGGACACAGTGCTCGAGATGGGGACAGGAAGTGGACACAGTGCTCGAGATGGGGACAGGAAGTGGACACGGTGCTCGATGGGGACAGGAAGTGGTCACGGTGCTCGAGGTGGGGAGATAGGAAGTGGTCACGGTGTTTGAGGTGGAGACAGGAAGTGGACACGGTGTTCGAGGTGGGGACAGGAAGTGGACACGGTGCTCGAGGTGGGGACAGGAAGTGGACACAGTGCTCGAGGTGGGGGCAGGAAGTGGACGCGGTGCTCGAGGTGGGGGTCAGGAAGTGGACGCGGTGCTCGAGGTGGGGACATAAGTGGACACAGTGCTCGAGATGGGGACAGGAAGTGGACACAGTGCTCGAGATGGGGACAGGAAGTGGACACGGTGCTCGATGGGGACAGGAAGTGGTCACGGTGCTCGAGGTGGGGAGATAGGAATTGGTCACGGTGTTTGAGGTGGGGGCAGGAAGTGGACGCGGTGCTCGAGGTGGGGGTCAGGAAGTGGACGCGGTGCTCGAGGTGGGGACAGGAAGTGGACGCGGTGCTCGAGGTGGGGACAGGAAGTGGACGCGGTGCTCGAGGTGGGGACAGGAAGTGGACACGGTGTTCGAGGTGGGGGCAGGAAGTGGACACGGTGCTCGAGGTGGGGACAGGAAGTGGACACAGTGCTCGAGGTGGGGACAGGAAGTGGAGACGGTGCTCGAGGTGGCGGCGAGGAAGTGGACACGGTGTTCGAGGTGGGGGCAGGAAGTGGACGCGGTGCTCGAGGTGGGGGTCAGGAAGTGGACGCGGTGCTCGAGGTGGGGACAGGAAGTGGACGCGGTGCTCGAGGTGGGGACAGGAAGTGGACACGGTGCTCGATGGGGACAGGAAGTGGACACGGTGCTCAATGGGGACATGATGTGGACACGGTGCTCGAGATGGGGACAGGAAGTGGACGCGGTGCACGAGATGGGGACAGGAAGTGGACACGGTGCTCAAGGTGGGGGCGAGGAAGTGGACACGGTGCTCGAGGTGGGGGACAGGAAGTGGACACGGTGGTCGAGGTGGGGACAGGAAGTGGACACGGTGCTCGAGGTGGGGACTGGACGTGGACACGGTGCTCGAGCTGGGGACAGGACGTGGACACGGTGCTCGAGCTGGGGACAGGACGTGGACTCGGTGCATGAGGTGGGGACAGGACGTGGACACGGTGCTCGAGGTGGGGAGATAGGAAGTGGTCACGGTGCTCGAGGTGGGGAGATAGGAAGTGGTCACGGTGTTTGAGGTGGAGACAGGAAGTGGACACTGTGCTCGAGATGGGGACAGGAAGTGGACACGGTGCTCGAGATGGGGACAGGAAGTGGACACGGTGCTCGAGATGGGGACAGGAAGTGGACACGGTGCTCGATGGGGACAGGAAGTGGACACGGTGCTCGATGGGGACAGGAAGTGGACACGGTGCTCGATGGGGACAGGAAGTGGTCACGGTGCTCGAGGTGGGGAGATAGGAAGTGGTCACGGTACTCGAGGTGGGGAGATAGCAAGTGGACACGGTGCTCGAGGTGGGGACAGGAAGTGGACACGGTGCTCGAGGTGGGGACAGGAAGTGGACACGGTGCTCGAGGTGGGGGCAGGAAGTGGACACGGTGCTCGAGGTGGGGGCAGGAAGTGGACACGGTGCTCGAGGTGGGGACAGGAAGTGGACACGGTGCTCGAGGTGGGGACAGGACGTGGACACGGTGCTCGATGGGGACAGGAAGTGGACACGGTGCTCGATGGGGACAGGAAGTGGACACGGTGCTCGATGGGGACAGGAAGTGGACACGGTGCTCGATGGGGACAGGAAGTGGTCACGGTGCTCGAGGTGGGGAGATAGGAAGTGGTCACGGTGCTCGAGGTGGGGAGATAGGAAGTGGTCACGGTGTTTGAGGTGGAGACAGGAAGTGGACACGGTGTTTGAGGTGGAGACAGGAAGTGGACACGGTGTTTGAGGTGGAGACAGGAAGTGGACACGGTGTTCGAGGTGGGGACAGGAAGTGGACACGGTGCTCGAGATGGGGACAGGAAGTGGACACGGTGCTCGAGATGGGGACATAAGTGGACACAGTGCTCGAGATGGGGACAGGAAGTGGACACAGTGCTCGAGATGGGGACAGGAAGTGGACACGGTGCTCGATGGGGACAGGAAGTGGTCACGGTGCTCGAGGTGGGGAGATAGGAAGTGGTCACGGTGTTTGAGGTGGAGACAGGAAGTGGACACGGTGTTCGAGGTGGGGACAGGAAGTGGACACGGTGCTCGAGGTGGGGACAGGAAGTGGACACGGTGCTCGAGATGGGGACAGGAAGTGGACACGGTGCTCGATGGGGACAGGAAGTGGACACGGTGCTCGAGATGGGGACAGGAAGTGGACACGGTGCTCAAGGTGGGGGCGAGGAAGTGGACAAGGTGCTCGAGGTGGGGGACAGGAAGTGGACACGGTGCTCGCGGTGGGGGACAGGAAGTGGACACGGTGCTCGAGGTGGGGACAGGAAGTGGACACGGTGCTCGAGGTGGGGACTGGAAGTGGACACGGTGCTCGAGGTGGGGACTGGAAGTGGACACGGTGCTCGAGGTGGGGACTGGACGTGGACACGGTGCTTGAGGTGGGGACAGGACGTGGACACGGTGCTCGAGGTGGGGAGATAGGAAGTGGTCACGGTGCTCGAGGTGGGGAGATAGGAAGTGGTCACGGTGTTTGAGGTGGAGACAGGAAGTGGACACGGTGCTCGAGATGGGGACAGGAAGTGGACACGGTGCTCGAGATGGGGACAGGAAGTGGACACGGTGCTCGAGATGTGGACAGGAAGTGGACACGGTGCTCGATGGGGACAGGAAGTGGACACGGTGCTCGATGGGGACAGGAAGTGGACGCGGTGCTCGATGGGGACAGGAAGTGGTCACGGTGCTCGAGGTGGGGAGATAGGAAGTGGTCACGGTGTTTGAGGTGGAGACAGGAAGTGGACACGGTGCTCGAGGTGGGGGCAGGAAGTGGACACGGTGCTCGAGGTGGGGGCAGGAAGTGGACACGGTGCTCGAGGTGCGGACTGGAAGTGGACACGGCGATTGAGGTAGGGACAGGAAGTGGACACAGTGCTCGAGGTGGGGGTCAGGAAGTGGACACAGTGCTCGAGGTGGGGGCAGGAAGTGGATGCGGTGCTCGAGGTGGGGGTCAGGAAGTGGACGCGGTGCTCGAGGTGGGGACAGGAAGTGGACACAGTGCTCGAGGTGGGGGTCAGGAAGTGGACGCGGTGCTCGAGGTGGGGGTCAGGAAGTGGATGCGGTGCTCGAGGTGGGGACAGGAAGTGGACACAGTGCTCGAGGTGGGGGCAGGAAGTGGACGCGGTGCTCGAGGTGGGGGTCAGGAAGTGGACGCGGTGCTCGAGGTGGGGACAGGAAGTGGACGCGGTGCTCGAGGTGGGGGTCAGGAAGTGGACGCGGTGCTCGAGGTGGGGACAGGAAGTGGACGCGGTGCTCGAGGTGGGGACAGGAAGTGGACGCGGTGCTCGAGGTGGGGACAGGAAGTGGACACGGTGCTCGAGGTGGGGACAGGAAGTGGACACAGTGCTCGAGGTGGGGACAGGAAGTGGAGACGGTGCTCGAGGTGGCGGCGAGGAAGTGGACACGGTGTTCGAGGTGGGGGCAGGAAGTGGACGCGGTGCTCGAGGTGGGGGTCAGGAAGTGGACGCGGTGCTCGAGGTGGGGACAGGAAGTGGACGCGGTGCTCGAGGTGGGGACAGGAAGTGGACGCGGTGCTCGAGGTGGGGGCAGGAAGTGGACACGGTGCTCGAGGTGGGGGCAGGAAGTGGAGACGGTGCTCGAGGTGGGGGCAGGAAGTGGACACGGTGCTCGAGGTGGGGTCAGGAAGTGGACACGGTGTTCGAGGTGGGGGTCAGGAAGTGGACGCAGTGCTCGAGGTGGGGGTCAGGAAGTGGACGCGGTGCTCGAGGTGGGGGCAGGAAGTGGACACGGTGCTCGAGGTGGGGACAGGAAGTGGACACGGTGCTCGAGGTGGGGACAGGAAGTGGACACGGTGTTCGAGGTGGGGGCAGGAAGTGGACACGGTGCTTGAGGTGGGGACAGGAAGTGGAGACGGTGCTCGAGGTGGGGGCAGGAAGTGGACACGGTGCTCGAGGTGGGGACAGGAAGTGGAGACGGTGCTCGAGGTGGGGACAGGAAGTGGACACGGTGCTCGAGGTGGGGACAGGAAGTGGACACAGTGCTCGAGATGGGGGTCAGGAAGTGGACATGGTGATTGAGGTGGGGGACAGGAAGTGGACACGGTGCTCGAGTTGGGGGTGAGGGAGAGATGGGAAGTGGACACGGTGCTGGATGGGGAAGTGGACGCTGACCCCGCCGCTCCCTCACAAAGCCACCGTCACTTGGATGTTGGTGCATGGGAGTTCCGTGAATCTGACCCCCAGCCACAGGGAAGGAACAACCGTTATATTCTCGAGTCGGGACGGCGAGTGGCCCGGAGGGGGGAACTTGCAGGTGGGGGTGTTCCCCATGTGTCTGCTGCCCCCCTCGTCCTTCTAGATTGTAGAGGTGGCGGTTTGGAAGGTGCTGTCGAAGGAACCTCGGCGAGTGGCCACGGGGCGTCTTGTGGACGGTGCACACGGCTGCCGCTGGGCAGGGGGGGAGAGTGAATGTTGGTGGAAATGTTTCATCAGCAATTTCATGAATTAATCGTACTCCCCGGAATGCAGGCAGTTGAGGGGGCCATTTGATCAAAGTTTTGAAGATATTAAGGGGGACAGATAAAGAGGGGGGGAAGAGGGAAATTATTATGGGCGTTTTAAACAATAAATTCAGAGTGCCCAATTATTGTTTTTCAATTAAGGGGCAATTTAGCGCGGCCAATCCACCGACCCTGCACATCTTTGGGTTGTGGGGCTGAAACTACCCGATTTCGGGAGTTAAAGGTCGGGTGCACTTCGGGCGGCCCAGTGGTTAGCACTGCTGCCTCGGTCCCAGGTTCGATCCCGGCCCCGGGATCACTGTCCATGTGGAGTTTGCACTTTCTCCCAGTGTCTGCGTGGGTTTCGCCCCCACAACCCAAAGATTGGCCACGCTAAAGTGCCCCTTAATTGAAGAGAAATGATTTGGGTACTCCTAAATTGATCGGTGGGGTGTCACATATTATCACTCGCCTCTTGACGCAGGAGCTCGGCTTCTGAGCTGTTTCCAATTGTAGCTCCCGCACCGGAGGGACAAGACACACACCACAGCCCTTGCCTGTCCTTTCCAGCCTATTTCTGACCAGTGGGCATTCGATGGCCACCCCCCCCCCCCCCACCCCAGCTCATTTGCAGGCGTGGTCAAATCCTTGCAGCCCCACAGATTTTATTCTCTCCCCCCGCCCCCAGAAATACTTACCCAGTTCTTTGCACATCACTGTTCATGGGGCCCAGGCAAAAACGTAATCCGCAAAGGTGCCACCCGTTCTCATGTCCATCAGTGAAATCTGGGTAAACCAACAGCAATGGCGACGTCCGCACATCCTAATCCCGCCAATCGGTTTCAAAGAGGCTTGTGTGTGAGAGTGCGTGTGTAACATCCTGCTTTTGGGGTACATGGGAGGCTATTTATGGAGCAGGGTTCCAACTGGGCACCCTCTCCGTGGCTCCTCCGGAACCATTAGTCCCGGCTGGCAACGTGAATCTTTGTGTGCACACATTTCCCCACCCACTCCCCCATCAAACACTCCCAGGACAGGTACAGCACGGGGTTAAATACAGAGTAAAGCTCCCTCTACACTGTCCCCATCAAACACTCCCAGGACAGGTACAGCACGGGGTTAGATACAGAGTAAAGCTCCCTCTACACTGTCCCCATCAAACACTCCCAGGACAGGTACAGCACGGGGTTAGATACAGAGTAAAGCTGCCTCTACACTGTCCCCATCAAACAATCCCAGGACAGGTACAGCACGGGGTTAGATACAGAGTAAAGCTCCCTCTACACTGTCCCCATCAAATACACCCAGGACAGGGACAGCACGGGGTTAGATACAGACTAAAGCTCCCTCTACACTGTCCCCATCAAACACTCCCAGGACAGATACAGCACGGGGTTAGCTCCAGAGTAAAGCTCCCTCTACACTGTCCCCCATCAAACACTCCCAGGACAGGGACAGCACGGGGTTAGATACAGAGTAAAGCTCCCTCTACACTGTCCCCATCAAATACACCCAGGACAGGGACAGCACGGGGTTAGATACAGACCAAAGCTCCCTCTACACTGTCCCCATCAAACACTCCCAGGACAGATACAGCACGGGGTTAGATACAGAGTAAAGCTCCCTCTACACTGTCCCCCATCAAACACTCCCAGGACAGGGACAGCACAGGGTTAGATACAGACTAAAGCTCCCTCTACACTGTCCCCATCAAACACTCCCAGGACAGGTACAGCACGGGGTTAGATACAGAGTAAAGCTCCCTCTACACTGTCCCCCATCAAACACTCCCAGGACAGGTACAGCACGGGGTTAGATACAGAGTAAAGCTCCCTCGACACTGTCCCCATCAAACACTGTCCCCATCAAACACTCCCAGGACAGGTACAGCATGGGGTTAGATACAGAGTAAAGCTCCCTCTACACTGTCCCCATCAAACACTCCCAGGACAGGGACAGCACGGGGTTAGATACAGAGTAAAGCTCCCTCTACACTGTCCCCATCAAACACTCCCAGGACAGGTACAGCACGGGGTTAGATACAGAGTAAAGCTCCCTCTACACTGTCCCCATCAAACACTCCCAGGACAGGTACAGCACGGGGTTAGATACAGAGTAAAGCTCCCTCTACACTATCCCCATCAAACACGCCCAGGACAGGTACAGCACGGGGTTAGATACAGAGTAAAGCTCCCTCTACACTGTCCCCATCAAACACTCCCAGGACAGGTACAGCACGGGGTTAGATACAGAGTAAAGCTCCGTCTACACTGTCCCCATCAAACACTCCCAGGACAGGTACAGCACGGGGTTAGAGACAGAATAAAGCTCCCTCTACACTGTCCCCATCAAACACTCCCAGGACAGGTACAGCACGGGGTTAGATACAGAGTAAAGCTCCCTCTACACTGTCCCCATCAAACACTCCCAGGACAGGTACAGCACGGGGTTAGATACAGAGTAAAGCTCCCTCTACACTGTCCCCATCAAACACTCCCAGGACGGGCTCAGCACGGGGTTAGATACAGAGTAAAGCTCCCTCTACACTGTCCCCATCAAACACTCCCAGGACAGGTACAGCACGGGGTTAGATACAGAGTAAAGCTGCCTCTATACTGTCCCCATCAAACAATCCCAGGACAGGTACAGCATGGGTTAGATACAGAGTAAAGCTCCCTCTACACTGTCCCCATCAAACACTCCCAGGACAGGTACAGCACGGGGTTAGATACAGAGTAAAGCTGCCTCTATACTGTCCCCATCAAACAATCCCAGGACAGGTACAGCACGGGGTTAGATACAGAGTAAAGCTCCCTCTACACTGTCCCCCATCAAACACTCCCAGGACAGGGACAGCACGGGGTTAGATACAGAGTAAAGCTCCCTCTACACTGTCCCCATCAAATACACCCAGGACAGGGACAGCACGGGGTTAGATACAGACTAAAGCTCCCTCTACACTGTCCCCATCAAACACTCCCAGGACAGATACAGCACGGGGTTAGATACAGAGTAAAGCTCCCTCTACACTGTCCCCCATCAAACACTCCCAGGACAGGGACAGCACAGGGTTAGATACAGACTAAAGCTCCCTCTACACTGTCCCCATCAAACACTCCCAGGACAGGTACAGCACGGGGTTAGATACAGAGTAAAGCTCCCTCTACACTGTCCCCCATCAAACACTCCCAGGACAGGTACAGCACGGGGTTAGATACAGAGTAAAGCTCCCTCGACACTGTCCCCATCAAACACTGTCCCCATCAAACACTCCCAGGACAGGTACAGCATGGGGTTAGATACAGAGTAAAGCTCCCTCTACACTGTCCCCATCAAACACTCCCAGGACAGGGACAGCACGGGGTTAGATACAGAGTAAAGCTCCCTCTACACTGTCCCCATCAAACACTCCCAGGACAGGTACAGCACGGGGTTAGATACAGATTAAAGCTCCCTCTACACTGTCCCCATCAAACACTCCCAGGACAGGTACAGCACGGGGTTAGATACAGAGTAAAGCTCCCTCTACACTATCCCCATCAAACACTCCCAGGACAGGTACAGCACAGGGTTAGATACAGAGTAAAGCTCCCTCTACACTGTCCCCATCAAACACTCCCAGGACAGGTACAGCACGGGGTTAGATACAGAGTAAAGCTCCCTCTACACTGTCCCCATCAAACACGCCCAGGACAGGTACAGCACGGGGTTAGATACAGAGTAAAGCTCCCTCTACACTGTCCCCATCAAACACTCCCAGGACAGGTACAGCACGGGGTTAGATACAGAGTAAAGCTCCGTCTACACTGTCCCCATCAAACACTCCCAGGACAGGTACAGCACGGGGTTAGAGACAGAATAAAGCTCCCTCTACACTGTCCCCATCAAACACTCCCAGGACAGGTACAGCACGGGGTTAGATACAGAGTAAAGCTCCCTCTACACTGTCCCCATCAAACACTCCCAGGACAGGTACAGCACGGGGTTAGATACAGAGTAAAGCTCCCTCTACACTGTCCCCATCAAACACTCCCAGGACGGGCTCAGCACGGGGTTAGATACAGAGTAAAGCTCCCTCTACACTGTCCCCATCAAACACTCCCAGGACAGGTACAGCACGGGGTTAGATACAGAGTAAAGCTCCCTCGACACTGTCCCCATCAAACACTCCCAGGACAGGTACAGCATGGGGTTAGATACAGAGTAAAGCTCCCTCTACACTGTCCCCATCAAACACTCCCAGGACAGGTACAGCACGGGGTTAGATACAGAGTAAAGCTGCCTCTATACTGTCCCCATCAAACAATCCCAGGACAGGTACAGCACGGGGTTAGATACAGAGTAAAGCTCCCTCTACACTGTCCCCATCAAACACTCCCAGGACAGGTACAGCACGGGGTTAGGTACAGAGTAAAGCTCCCTCTACACTGTCCCCATCAAACACTCCCAGGACAGGTACAGCACAGGGTTAGATACAGCGTAAAGCTCCCTCTACACTGTCCCCATCAAACACGCCCAGGTCAGGTACAGCACGGGGTTAGATACAGAGTAAAGCTCCCTCTACACTGTCCCCATCAAACACTCCCAGGACAGGTACAGCATGGGGTTAGATACAGAGTAAAGCTCCCTCTACACTGTCCCCATCAAACACTCCCAGGACAGGTACAGCACGGGGTTAGATACAGAGTAAAGCTCCCTCTACACTGTCCCCATCAAACACTCCCAGGACAGGTACAGCACGGGGTTAGATACAGAGTAAAGCTCCCTCTACACTGTCCCCATCAAACACGCCCAGGACAGGTACAGCACGGGATTAGATACAGAGTAAAGCTCCCTCTACACTGTCCCCATCAAACACTCCCAGGACTGGTACAGCACGGAGTTAGATACAGAGTAAAGCTCCCTCTACACTGTCCCCATCAAACACGCCCAGGACAGGTACAGCACGGGATTAGATACAGAGTAAAGCTCCCTCTACACTGTCCCCATCAAACACTCCCAGGACAGGTACAGCACGGGGTTAGATACAGAGTAAAGCTGCCTCTACACTGTCCCCATCAAACACTCCCAGGACTAGTACAGCACTGGGTTAGATACAGAGTAAAGCTCCCTCTACACTGTCCCCATCAAACACTCCCAGGACGGGCTCAGCACGGGGTTAGATACAGAGTAAAGCTCCCTCTACACTGTCCCCATCAAACACTCCCAGGACAGGTACAGCACGGGGTTAGATACAGAGTAAAGCTCCCTCTACACTGTCCCCATCAAACACTCCCAGGACGGGCTCAGCACGGGGTTAGATACAGAGTAAAGCTCCCTCTACACTGTCCCCATCAAACACTCCCAGGACAGGTACAGCACGGGGTTAGATACAGAGTAAAGCTCCCTCTACACTGTCCCCATCAAACACTCCCAGGACGGGCTCAGCACGGGGTTAGATACAGAGTAAAGCTCCCTCTACACTGTCCCCATCAAACACGCCCCTGTGCTCTGAGACTCTGCCCGTTCAGGGTTCAATGAGGAGGTCCAGGCGGCGGACACAGACATGCGGATGGGGGCTCATCACATCGGACCGAACTGGGCAAAGCCAGGCCGGAGGTCAAAGGTCTCCCCTCCCCCTGCAGTGGAGCAACAAAGCCATAAAGATCTTGATGAGGTCACTGAAGGATCCGAAGGTCGAACGATATCTGACAGTTAGCGTTTTTATCTTAACATAGCAGTTTGCACCGAGCAACATGCAGTCCCGCTCCCTGCAGGGAGGGGGTGGCAGTGCTATTGCCCAAAGCACTAAGCCAGCGTGGGTGGCCCGTCTGGCCAGCACCTCCCTGCCAACCTATCGAGCTGACACCTCCCTGTCAACCTATCGAGCCAACACCTCCCTGCCAACCTATCGAGCCGGCACCTCCCTGCCAACCTATCGAGCCAGCACCTCCCTGCCAACCTATCGAGCTGACACCTCCCTGCCAACCTATCGAGCCAACACCTCCCTGCCAACCTATCGAGCTGACACCTCCCTGCCAACCTATCGAGCTGGCACCTCCCTGCCAACCTATCGAGCTGGCACCTCCCTGCCAACCTATCGAGCTGGCACCTCCCTGCCAACCTATCGAGCTGGCACCTCCCTGCCAACCTATCGAGCTGGCACCTCCCTGCCAACCTATCGAGCTGGCACCTCCCTGCCAACCTATCGAGCCGGCACCTCCCTGCCAACCTATCGAGCTGACACCTCCCTGCCAACCTATCGAGCTGACACCTCCCTGCCAACCTATCGAGCCAACACCTCCCTGCCAACCTATCGAGCCAGCACCTCCCTGTCAACCTATCGAGCCAACACCTCCCTGCCAACCTATCGAGCCAACACCTCCCTGCCAACCTATCGAGCCAACACCTCCCTGCCAACCTATCGAGCCAACACCTCCCTGCCAACCTATCGAGCTGGCACCTCCCTGCCAACCTATCGAGCCGGCACCTCCCTGCCAACCTATCGAGCTGACACCTCCCTGCCAACCTATCGAGCTGACACCTCCCTGCCAACCTATCGAGCCAACACCTCCCTGCCAACCTATCGAGCCAGCACCTCCCTGTCAACCTATCGAGCCAACACCTCCCTGCCAACCTATCGAGCTGGCACCTCCCTGCCAACCTATCGAGCTGGCACCTCCCTGCCAACCTATCGAGCCGGCACCTCCCTGCCAACCTATCGAGCTGACACCTCCCTGCCAACCTATCGAGCTGGCACCTCCCTGCCAACCTATCGAGCTGACACCTCCCTGCCAACCTATCGAGACGGCACCTCCCTGCCAACCTATCGAGCTGACACCTCCCTGCCAACCTATCGAGCCAACACCTCCCTGCCAACCTATCGAGCCAGCACCTCCCTGTCAACCTATCGAGCCAACACCTCCCTGCCAACCTATCGAGCCAACACCTCCCTGCCAACCTATCGAGCCAACACCTCCCTGCCAACCTATCGAGCCAGCACCTCCCTGCCAACCTATCGAGCTGGCACCTCCCTGCCAACCTATCGAGCCAACACCTCCCTGCCAACCTATCAAGCTGGCACCTCCCTGCCAACCTATCGAGCTGACACCTCCCTGCCAACCTATCGAGCTGACACCTCCCTGCCAACCTATCGAGCCAACACCTCCCTGCCAACCTATCGAGCCAACACCTCCCTGCCAACCTATCGAGCTGACACCTCCCTGCCAACCTATCGAGCCAGCACCTCCCTGCCAACCTATCGAGCTGGCACCTCCCTGCCAACCTATCGAGCCAACACCTCCCTGCCAACCTATCGAGCCAGCACCTCCCTGCCAACCTATCGAGCTGACACCTCCCTGCCAACCTATCGAGCTGACACCTCCCTGCCAACCTATCGAGCCAACACCTCCCTGCCAACCTATCGAGCCAGCACCTCCCTGCCAACCTATCGAGCTGGCACCTCCCTGCCAACCTATCGAGCCAACACCTCCCTGCCAACCTATCGAGCCAGCACCTCCCTGCCAACCTATCGAGCCGGCACCTCCCCTGCCAACCTATCGAGCCGGCACCTCCCTGCCAACCTATCGAGCTGGCACCTCCCTGCCAACCTATCGAGCCAACACCTCCCTGCCAACCTATCGAGCCGGCACCTCCCTGCTAACCTATCGAGCTGGCACCTCCCTGCCAACCTATCGAGCCAGCACCTCCCTGCCAACCTATCGAGCTGACACCTCCCTGCCAACCTATCGAGCTGACACCTCCCTGCCAACCTATCGAGCCAGCACCTCCCTGCCAACCTATCGAGCTGGCACCTCCCTGCCAACCTATCGAGCCGGCGCCTCCCTGCCAACCTATCAAGCTGGCACCTCCCTGCCAACCTATCGAGCTGGCACCTCCCTGCCAAACCTATCGAGCCGGCACCTCCCTGCCAACCTATCAAGCTGGCACCTCCCTGCCAACCTATCAAGCTGGCACCTCCCTGCCAACCTATCAAGCTGGCACCTCCCTGCCAACCTATCGAGCCGGCGCCTCCCTGCCAACCTATCAAGCTGGCACCTCCCTGCCAACCTATCGAGCTGGCACCTCCCTGCCAACCTATCGAGCTGGCACCTCCCTGCCAACCTATCGAGCCAGCACCTCCCTGCCAACCTATCGAGCCGGCACCTCCCTGTCAACCTATCGAGCTGGCACCTCCCTGCCAACCTATCGAGCCGGCACCTCCCTGTCAACCTATCGAGCTGGCACCTCCCTGCCAACCTATCGAGCTGGCACCTCCCTGCCAACCTATCGAGCCGGCACCTCCCTGCCAACCTATCGAGCTGGCACCTCCCTGCCAACCTATCGAGCTGACGTGAAGCGCCGGGATACAAGAAACCCAACTGTGGGAGAAAGGTTTTAAAAGGACACAACGATACGTGCGGGGGTGGGGGAAGGATCATTGCAGCTGAGCGACACTCTGTCCCCTCATTGCCGGCTGGGATTAGCTACAAGGGGGACTGCAAAACGCCTGGGCTTCTCGGCCTTGACCAGGAGAGACACTGGCCCGAGAGAGAGCGAGGGGCAGAGAGAGAGAGCGCGAGGGGGCAGAGAGAGAGAGCGCGAGGGGCAGAGAGAGAGAGAGCGCGAGGGGCAGAGAGAGAGAGCGCGAGGGGCAGAGAGAGAGAGCGCGAGGGGCAGAGAGAGAGAGCGCGAGGGGCAGAGAGAGAGAGCGCGAGGGGCAGAGAGAGAGAGCGCGCGAGGGGCAGAGAGAGAGAGCGCGCGAGGGGCAGAGAGAGAGCGCGCGAGGGGCAGAGAGAGAGCGCGCGAGGGGCAGAGAGAGAGAGCGCGAGGGACAGAGAGAGAGAGCGCGAGGGACAGAGAGAGAGAGCGCGAGGGACACAGAGAGAGAGCGCGAGGGACACAGAGAGAGAGCGCGAGGGACACAGAGAGAGAGCGCGAGGGACACAGAGAGAGAGCGCGAGGGACACGAGAGAGAGAGAGCGAGGGACAGAGAGAGAGAGAGCGCGAGGGGACAGAGAGAGAGAGAGCGCGAGGGACAGAGAGAGAGAGAGCGCGAGGGGACAGAGAGAGAGAGAGCGCGAGGGACAGAGAGAGAGAGAGCGCGAGGGACAGAGAGAGAGAGAGCGCGAGGGACAGAGAGAGAGAGAGCGCGAGGGACAGAGAGAGCGCGAGGGACAGAGAGAGAGAGAGAGCGCGAGGACAGAGAGAGAGAGAGCGCGAGGGACAGAGAGAGAGAGAGCGCGAGGGACAGAGAGAGAGAGAGCGCGAGGACAGAGAGAGAGAGAGCGCGAGGGACAGAGAGAGAGCGAGGACAGAGAGAGCGCGAGGGACAGAGAGAGAGAGCGCGAGGGACAGAGAGAGAGAGCGCGAGGGACAGAGAGAGAGAGAGCGCGAGGGACAGAGAGAGAGAGCGCGAGGGAACAGAGAGAGAGAGCGCGAGGGACAGAGAGAGAGAGCGCGAGGGACAGAGAGAGAGAGCGCGAGGGACAGAGAGAGAGAGCGCGAGGGACAGAGAGAGAGAGAGCGCGAGGGACAGAGAGAGAGAGCGCGAGGGACAGAGAGAGAGAGCGCGAGGGACAGAGAGAGAGAGCGCGAGGGACAGAGAGAGAGAGCGCGAGGACAGAGAGAGAGAGCGCGAGGGACAGAGAGAGAGAGCGCGAGGGACAGAGAGAGAGAGCGCGAGGGACAGAGAGAGAGAGCGCGAGGGACAGAGAGAGAGAGCGCGAGGGACAGAGAGAGAGAGCGCGAGGGACAGAGAGAGAGAGCGCGAGGGACAGAGAGAGAGAGCGCGAGGGACAGAGAGAGAGAGCGCGAGGGACAGAGAGAGGAGAGCGCGAGGGACAGAGAGAGAGAGCGCGAGGGACAGAGAGAGAGAGCGCGAGGGACAGAGAGAGAGAGCGCGAGGGACAGAGAGAGAGAGCGCGAGGGACACAGAGAGAGAGCGCGAGGGACACAGAGAGAGAGCGCGAGGGGGACAGGAGAGAGAGAGCGCGAGGGACACAGAGAGAGAGCGCGAGGGACACAGAGAGAGAGCGCGAGGGACACAGAGAGAGAGCGCGAGGGACACAGAGAGAGAGCGCGAGGGACACAGAGAGAGAGCGCGAGGGACACAGAGAGAGAGCGCGAGGGACACAGAGAGAGAGCGCGAGGGACACAGAGAGAGAGCGCGAGGGACACAGAGAGAGAGCGCGAGGGACACAGAGAGAGAGCGCGAGGGACACAGAGAGAGAGCGCGAGGGACACAGAGAGAGAGCGCGAGGGACACAGAGAGAGAGCGCGAGGGACACAGAGAGAGAGCGCGAGGGACACAGAGAGAGAGCGCGAGGGACACAGAGAGAGAGCGCGAGGGACACAGAGAGAGAGCGCGAGGGACACAGAGCGAGAGAGCGCGAGGGACACAGAGAGAGAGCGCGAGGGACACAGAGAGAGAGCGCGAGGGACACAGAGAGAGAGCGCGAGGGACACAGAGAGAGAGCGCGAGGGACACAGAGAGAGAGCGCGAGGGACACAGAGAGAGCGCGAGGGACACAGAGAGAGAGCGCGAGGGACACAGAGAGAGAGCGCGAGGGACACAGAGAGAGAGCGCGAGGGACACAGAGAAGAGAGCGCGAGGGACACAGAGAGAGAGCGCGAGGGACACAGAGAGAGAGCGCGAGGGACACAGAGAGAGAGCGCGAGGGACACAGAGAGAGAGCGCGAGGGACACAGAGAGAGAGCGCGAGGGACACAGAGAGAGAGCGCGAGGGACACAGAGAGAGAGCGCGAGGGACACAGAGAGAGAGCGCGAGGGGACACAGAGAGAGAGCGCGAGGGACACAGAGAGAGAGCGCGAGGGACACAGAGAGAGAGCGCGAGGGACACAGAGAGAGAGCGCGAGGGACACAGAGAGAGAGCGCGAGGGACACAGAGAGAGAGCGCGAGGGACACAGAGAGAGAGCGCGAGGGACACAGAGAGAGAGCGCGAGGGACACAGAGAGAGAGCGCGAGGGACACAGAGAGAGAGCGCGAGGGACACAGAGAGAGAGCGCGAGGGACACAGAGAGAGAGCGCGAGGGACACAGAGAGAGAGCGCGAGGGACACAGAGAGAGAGCGCGAGGGACACAGAGAGAGAGCGCGAGGGACACAGAGAGAGAGCGCGAGGGACACAGAGAGAGAGCGCGAGGGACACAGAGAGAGAGCGCGAGGGACACAGAGAGAGAGCGCGAGGGACACAGAGAGAGAGCGCGAGGGACACAGAGAGAGAGCGCGAGGGACACAGAGAGAGAGCGCGAGGGACACAGAGAGAGAGCGCGAGGGACACAGAGAGAGAGCGCGAGGGACACAGAGAGAGAGCGCGAGGGACACGAGGAGGGCGAGGAGGAGCGCGAGGGACACAGAGAGAGAGCGCGAGGGACACAGAGAGAGAGCGCGAGGGACACAGAGAGAGAGCGCGAGGGACACAGAGAGAGAGCGCGAGGGACACAGAGAGAGAGCGCGAGGGACACAGAGAGAGAGCGCGAGGGACACAGAGAGAGAGCGCGAGGGACACAGAGAGAGAGCGCGAGGGACACAGAGAGAGAGCGCGAGGGACACAGAGAGAGAGCGCGAGGGACACAGAGAGAGAGCGCGAGGGACACAGAGAGAGAGCGCGAGGGACACAGAGAGAGAGCGCGAGGGACACAGAGAGAGAGCGCGAGGGACACAGAGAGAGAGCGCGAGGGACACAGAGAGAGAGCGCGAGGGACACAGAGAGAGAGCGCGAGGGACACAGAGAGAGAGCGCGAGGGACACAGAGAGAGAGCGCGAGGGACACAGAGAGAGAGCGCGAGGGACACAGAGAGAGAGCGCGAGGGACACAGAGAGAGAGCGCGAGGGACACAGAGAGAGAGCGCGAGGGACACAGAGAGAGAGCGCGAGGGACACAGAGAGAGAGCGCGAGGGACACAGAGAGAGAGCGCGAGGACACAGAGAGAGAGCGCGAGGGACACAGAGAGAGAGCGCGAGGGACACAGAGAGAGAGCGCGAGGGACACAGAGAGAGAGCGCGAGGGACACAGAGAGAGAGCGCGAGGGACACAGAGAGGAGAGCGCGAGGGACACAGAGAGAGAGCGCGAGGGACACAGAGAGAGAGCGCGAGGGACACAGAGAGAGAGCGCGAGGGACACAGAGAGAGAGCGCGAGGGACACAGAGAGAGAGCGCGAGGGACACAGAGAGAGAGCGCGAGGGACACAGAGAGAGAGCGCGAGGGACAGAGAGAGAGAGCGCGAGGGACACAGAGAGAGAGCGCGAGGGACAGAGAGAGAGCGAGAGAGCGCGAGGACAGAGAGAGAGAGCGCGAGGGACAGCAGAGAGAGAGCGCGAGGGACAGAGAGAGAGAGCGCGAGGGACAGAGAGAGAGAGCGCGAGGGACAGAGAGAGAGAGAGAGCGCGAGGGACAGAGAGAGAGAGCGCGAGGGACAGAGAGAGAGAGCGCGAGGGACAGAGAGAGAGAGCGCGAGGGACAGAGAGAGAGCGCGAGGGACAGAGAGAGCGCGAGGGACAGAGAGAGAGAGCGCGAGGGACAGAGAGAGAGAGCGCGAGGGACAGAGAGAGAGAGCGCGAGGGACAGAGAGAGAGAGCGCGAGGGACAGAGAGAGAGAGAGCGCGAGGGGACAGAGAGAGAGAGCGCGAGGGACAGAGAGAGAGAGCGCGAGGGACAGAGAGAGAGAGCGCGAGGGACAGAGAGAGAGAGCGCGAGGGACAGAGAGAGAGAGCGCGAGGGACAGAGAGAGAGAGCCGCGAGGGACAGAGAGAGAGAGCGCGAGGGACAGAGAGAGAGAGCGCGAGGGACAGAGAGAGAGAGCGCGAGGGACAGAGAGAGAGAGCGCGAGGGACAGAGAGAGAGAGCGCGAGGGACAGAGAGAGAGAGCGCGAGGGACAGAGAGAGAGAGCGCGAGGGACAGAGAGAGAAGCGCGAGGGACAGAGAGAGAGAGCGCGAGGGACAGAGAGAGAGAGCGCGAGGGACAGAGAGAGAGAGCGCGAGGGACAGAGAGAGAGAGCGCGAGGGGACAGAGAGAGAGAGCGCGAGGGACAGAGAGAGAGAGCGCGAGGGACAGAGAGAGAGAGCGCGAGGGACACAGAGAGAGAGCGCGAGGGACACAGAGAGAGAGCGCGAGGGACACAGAGAGAGAGCGCGAGGGACACAGAGAGAGAGCGCGAGGGACACAGAGAGAGAGCGCGAGGGACACAGAGAGAGAGCGCGAGGGGACACAGAGAGAGAGCGCGAGGGACACAGAGAGAGAGCGCGAGGGACACGAGAGAGAGCGCGAGGGACACAGAGAGAGAGCGCGAGGGACACAGAGAGAGAGCGCGAGGGACACAGAGAGAGAGCGCGAGGGACACAGAGAGAGAGCGCGAGGGACACAGAGAGAGAGCGCGAGGGACACAGAGAGAGAGCGCGAGGGACACAGAGAGAGAGCGCGAGGGACACAGAGAGAGAGCGCGAGGGACACAGAGAGAGAGCGCGAGGGACACAGAGAGAGAGCCGAGGGACACAGAGAGCGAGGGACCAGAGAGAGCGAGGGACACAGAGAGAGAGCGCGAGGGACACAGAGAGAGAGCGCGAGGGACACAGAGAGAGAGCGCGAGGGACACAGAGAGAGAGCGCGAGGGACACAGGAGAGAGAGCGCGAGGGACACAGAGAGCGCGAGGGACACAGAGAGAGAGCGCGAGGGACACAGAGAGAGAGCGCGAGGGACACAGAGAGAGAGCGCGAGGGACACAGAGAGAGAGCGCGAGGGACACAGAGAGAGAGCGCGAGGGACACAGAGAGAGAGCGCGAGGGACACAGAGAGAGAGCGCGAGGGACACAGAGAGAGAGCGCGAGGGACACAGAGAGAGAGCGCGAGGGACACAGAGAGAGAGCGCGAGGGACACAGAGAGAGAGCGCGAGGGACACAGAGAGAGAGCGCGAGGGACACAGAGAGAGAGCGCGAGGGACACAGAGAGAGAGCGCGAGGGACACAGAGAGAGAGCGCGAGGGACACAGAGAGAGAGCGCGAGGGACACAGAGAGAGAGCGCGAGGGACACAGAGAGAGAGCGCGAGGGACACAGAGAGAGAGCGCGAGGGACACAGAGAGAGAGCGCGAGGGACACAGAGAGAGAGCGCGAGGGACACAGAGAGAGAGCGCGAGGGACACAGAGAGAGAGCGCGAGGGACACAGAGAGAGAGCGCGAGGGACACAGAGAGAGAGCGCGAGGGACACAGAGAGAGAGCGCGAGGGACACAGAGAGAGAGCGCGAGGGACACAGAGAGAGAGCGCGAGGGACACAGAGAGAGAGCGCGAGGGGACACAGAGAGAGAGCGCGAGGGACACAGAGAGAGAGCGCGAGGGACACAGAGAGAGAGCGCGAGGGACACAGAGAGAGAGCGCGAGGGACACAGAGAGAGAGCGCGAGGGACACAGAGAGAGAGCGCGAGGGGACACAGAGAGAGCGGACAGAGAGCGCGAGGGACACAGAGAGAGAGCGCGAGGGACACAGAGAGAGAGCGCGAGGGACACAGAGAGAGAGCGCGAGGGACACAGAGAGAGAGCGCGAGGGACACAGAGAGAGAGCGCGAGGGACACAGAGAGAGAGCGCGAGGGACACAGAGAGAGAGCGCGAGGGACACAGAGAGAGAGCGCGAGGGACACAGAGAGAGAGCGCGAGGGACACAGAGAGAGAGCGCGAGGGACACAGAGAGAGAGCGCGAGGGACACAGAGAGAGAGCGCGAGGGACACAGAGAGAGAGCGCGAGGGACACAGAGAGAGAGCGCGAGGGACACAGAGAGAGAGCGCGAGGGACAGAGAGAGAGCGCGAGGGACACAGAGAGAGAGCGCGAGGGACACAGAGAGAGAGCGCGAGGGGACACAGAGAGAGAGCGCGAGGGACACAGAGAGAGAGCGCGAGGGACACAGAGAGAGAGCGCGAGGGACACAGAGAGAGAGCGCGAGGGACACAGAGAGAGAGCGCGAGGGACACAGAGAGAGAGCGCGAGGGACACAGAGAGAGAGCGCGAGGGACACAGAGAGAGAGCGCGAGGGACACAGAGAGAGAGCGCGAGGGACACGAGAGAGAGAGCGCGAGGGACACAGAGAGAGAGCGCGAGGGACACAGAGAGAGAGCGCGAGGGACAGCAGAGAGAGAGCGCGAGGGACACAGAGAGAGAGCGCGAGGGACACAGAGAGAGAGCGCGAGGGACACAGAGAGAGAGCGCGAGGGACACAGAGAGAGAGCGCGAGGGACACGAGAGAGAGAGCGCGAGGGACACAGAGAGAGAGCGCGAGGGACACAGAGAGAGAGGCGCGAGGGACACGAGAGAGAGAGCGCGAGGGACAGAGAGAGAGAGCGCGAGGGACACAGAGAGAGAGCGCGAGGGACAGAGAGAGAGAGCGCGAGGGACAGAGAGAGCGCGAGGGACAGAGAGAGAGAGCGCGAGGGACAGAGAGAGAGCGCGAGGGACAGAGAGAGAGAGCGCGAGGGACAGAGAGAGAGAGCGCGAGGGACAGAGAGAGAGAGCGCGAGGGACAGAGAGAGAGAGCGCGAGGGACAGAGAGAGAGAGCGCGAGGGACAGAGAGAGAGAGCGCGAGGGGACAGAGAGAGAGCGCGAGGGACAGAGAGAGAGAGCGCGAGGGACAGAGAGAGAGAGCGCGAGGGACAGAGAGAGAGAGCGCGAGGGACAGAGAGAGAGAGCGCGAGGGACAGAGAGAGAGAGCGCGAGGGACAGAGAGAGAGAGCGCGAGGGACAGAGAGAGAGAGCGCGAGGGACAGAGAGAGAGAGCGCGAGGGACAGAGAGAGAGAGCGCGAGGGACAGAGAGAGAGAGCGCGAGGGACAGAGAGAGAGAGCGCGAGGGACAGAGAGAGAGAGCGCGAGGGACAGAGAGAGAGAGCGCGAGGGACAGAGAGAGAGAGCGCGAGGGACAGAGAGAGAGAGCGCGAGGGACAGAGAGAGAGAGCGCGAGGGACAGAGAGAGAGTGCGCGAGGGACAGAGAGAGAGCGCGAGGGACAGAGAGAGAGAGCGCGAGGGACAGAGAGAGAGAGCGAGGGACAGAGAGAGCGCGAGGGACAGAGAGAGAGGAGCGCGAGGGGACAGAGAGAGAGAGCGCGAGGGACAGAGAGAGCGCGAGGGACAGAGAGAGAGAGAGCGAGGGACAGAGAGAGAGAGCGCGAGGGACAGAGAGAGAGAGCGCGAGGGACAGAGAGAGAGAGCGCGAGGGACAGAGAGAGAGAGCGCGAGGGACAGAGAGAGAGAGCGCGAGGGACAGAGAGAGAGAGCGCGAGGGACAGAGAGAGAGAGCGCGAGGGACAGAGAGAGAGAGCGCGAGGGACAGAGAGAGAGAGCGCGAGGGACAGAGAGAGAGAGCGCGAGGGACAGAGAGAGAGAGCGCGAGGGACAGAGAGAGAGAGCGCGAGGGACAGAGAGAGAGAGAGCGAGGGACAGAGAGAGAGAGCGCGAGGGACAGAGAGAGAGAGCGCGAGGGACAGAGAGAGAGAGCGCGAGGGACAGAGAGAGAGAGCGCGAGGGACAGAGAGAGAGAGCGCGAGGGACAGAGAGAGAGAGCGCGAGGGACAGAGAGAGAGAGCGCGAGGGACAGAGAGAGAGAGAGCGCGAGGGACAGAGAGAGAGAGCGCGAGGGACAAAGAGAGAGAGCGCGAGGGACAGAGAGAGAGAGCGCGAGGGACAGAGAGAGAGAGAGCGCGATGGAAAGAGAGAGAGAGAGAGCGATGGACAGAGAGAGAGAGAGCGATGGACAGAGAGAGTGAGCGAGGGACAGAGAGAGAGAGCGAGGGACAGAGAGAGAGAGAGAGCGATGGACAGAGAGAGAGAGCGCGAGGGACAGAGAGAGCGCGAGGGACAGAGAGAGAGAGCGCGAGGGACAGAGAGAGAGAGCGCGAGGGACAGAGAGAGAGAGCGCGAGGGACAGAGAGAGAGAGCGCGCGGGACAGAGAGAGAGAGCGCGGGACAGAGAGAGAGAGCGAGGGACAGAGAGAGAGAGCGCGAGGGACAGAGAGAGAGAGCGCGAGGGACAGAGAGAGAGAGCGCGAGGGACAGAGAGAGAGAGCGCGAGGGACAGAGAGAGAGAGCGCGAGGGACAGAGAGAGAGAGCGCGAGGGACAGAGAGAGAGAGCGCGAGGGACAGAGAGAGAGAGCGCGATGGAAAGAGAGAGAGAGCGATGGACAGAGAGAGAGAGCGATGGACAGAGAGAGGGAGAGCGAGGGACAGAGAGAGAGAGCGAGGGACAGAGAGAGAGAGAGGGACAGAGAGAGGGAGAGCGATGGACAGAGAGAGAGAGCGATGGACAGAGAGAGAGAGAGCGATGGACAGAGAGAGAGAGAGAGCGAGGGACATAGAGAGAGAGAGCGCGAGGGACAGAGAGAGAGAGAGCGCGAGGGACAGAGAGACAGAGACAGAGACAGAGAGAGAGAACGTGGGACGTGAACCAAGAGGTGGGCTACAAGCGCCCCCCCTCGCCTGGACCCCCCCCCCCCCCCAACCCCATCACAAAAAACCTCCTCTTAAAATCAAAAACCATTCAAAGTTTGTGCGTATCTTTTTTTAATATGAATACCCTCGGCTTGAAGGGGGGGGGGCAATTGGTTTGTTTGTCGAAGGCGAGGGGGGGGGGGGGGCCGACGAATGTCCTCCGCGGGTCTCCCCGGGGGAAAAGTGAAACCACTGCTCAAGATGTTTGGGAACGAGCTGCGGCAGACACGGGACGGGGCGCAAACCCGCCCCCCCACCCCCAGAAAGGTCCCCATCGTCGGATTTATACCGTACCGCCCCCCCCCCCCCCGCCATGACAAATAGCGGCGGAGCAGGATTAAATTCCAGTTTCGAGACTTGGCTCGCCACCCCCGAGCGGAGGGCGGGCCCGAGAGGCGCATGAGGTGAAATGAAAATCGCTGATTGTCACAAGTTGGCTTCAAATTAAGCCACTGTGAAAAGCCCCTAGTCGCCACATTCCGGCGCCCGTTCGGGGAGGCTGGTACGGGTGCCCAAGAAGAGACGTTCGGCGGGCATGGGGCGCGGGGGGGGGGGGGGGGGAGAGAAAGAGACAAAAATTAAAACACAACGATAAAGAAACACACACCGGGTAAGGGATCAATTAAACGAACGGGTCCCGATAGGCTCACGTCTCCGGACGCCCGTAGCAGCCAAACTGCGTCGTCGCTCGCCCCATTCAATTTTACCATGTAAACAGTCACACCGTGGCGGCTGGATCTGGCAGCGGGGCGGGGGGGGAATGGGGGAGAGGTGCAGGAACCTGTCGGCACTGGCAGCTCCCTCCCTGATCCCCGGAGAGGTAAGGTACCGAGGGCGTCCGAGGGTGGGGGCGATCGAAGGACAAACGGCATGTGTGGGGGCTGTTCCTGCTCCATTCAGTATATTCATATATATATATATATACACACACACACTCACATATATATATGTAATAAAAAAATCACAATATATAGATTGAACTTAATTTTCTACCCCCCTCCCCGCCGGATTTGGTGGACGAACGGCCGTCTCCCCAGCGGGGAAGGGGGGCCGCCAGGCTCCCGTCAGCCGGCCAGCTTGCTCGTCACCAGCGATGATTTCCTCTGAGGCAGGTCTTCGGGGGTGGGGATGTGGTCGCCCGTCACCAGGTTCTTGTCTGTCCCGCTGTTGGGCGGCTGCTTGTTCTTCATCTTGGCCTTCGCCATGTTGTAATCGCCGGAGTCAAAGTACTTCTGCTGCAGGGTAAAATAAA
The DNA here is from genome assembly GCF_047496885.1 of Scyliorhinus torazame. Classification (NCBI taxonomy): domain Eukaryota; kingdom Metazoa; phylum Chordata; class Chondrichthyes; order Carcharhiniformes; family Scyliorhinidae; genus Scyliorhinus; species Scyliorhinus torazame. The sequence goes on along the minus strand of NC_092732.1, from coordinate 34,159,230 downwards.
CACAAGAGGGAGGGGGGGGAGGAGGTCAGGAAGGAGGGAGCGTGTCGGGGCGGGGCGGGGGGGGGGGGGAAGAAGGCGAGAGGTTTAGCAGGGAGCACTCGGAAACCGTTCGAGAATCGAAAGACACAATGAACAGGTCACGGGGTGTTCCGCGTAACTGAAACAATTAGCGAGGGGGGAGGGAGGGAGAGAGAGCGAGAAAGAGAGGGACGGGAGAAGAAAGTGTGGCAACCGCTCGGCCAGGACCGCAAGAAACTTCAGAGAGTCGTGAACACCGCCCAGTCCATCACACGGACCCGCCTCCCATCCATTGACTCCATCTACACCTCCCGCTGCCTGGGGAAAGCGGGCAGCATAATCAAAGACCCCCCTCCCACCCGGCTTACTCACTCTTCCAACTTCTTCCATCGGGCAGGAGATACAGAAGTCTGAGAACACGCACGAACAGACTCAAAAACAGCTTCTTCCCCGCTGTTACCAGACTCCTAAACGACCCTCTTATGGACTGATTTCATTAACACTACACCCTGTGTGCTTCATCCAATGCCGGTGTTATGTAGTTACATTGTATATGCTGTGTTGCCCTATTATGTATTTTCTTTTATTCCCTTTTCTTCCCATGTATTTAATGATCTGTTGAGCTGCTCGCAGAAAAATACTTTTCACTGTACCTCGGTACACGTGACAATAAACAAATCCAATCCAATAAGCCCATAAGACATAGGAGCGTACGTAAGGCCATTCGGCCCATCGAGT
>NC_092732.1:34097182-34158374 GCF_047496885.1 Scyliorhinus torazame | reverse complement strand
GGGGGCGGGAGGAGGCCATTCAGCCCCTCGAGCCTGCTCCGACATTCAATAAGGACACGACTGACCTCTGCGTTGAGTGCTGCGCTTTTAATTTGTTAAGGGTCGACCACATTGCTATGTGTGTGTGTGTGTGTGGGGGGGGGGGGGGCTGGCGGGGGGGGGCGGTGTCTGAGTCACGTGTCGACCGGGGTGAAGAGGCAGATTCCCCCCACCGCCCAAAGCGTAAGCCTGGAGTATCTGGGTTACTAATCCAGTTCCCACTAGGCCGCAGCCTGACTCCCAAATTAATCCAAGCTGCTTCACTTCCCCACCTCCTTTATCCGGTTGTTAAATATGTAGTGTTTCCAGAATTTTCTTTTTAACACACTTCGGGTCCTGGTGAGGGTTATCAACCCCCCCCCCCCCCCCTCAAGTCCGAATCATCCCCCTCCCGCCTTCCTCCCACGACAATGAGGCCTCCTTCGTTGCTCGGCACCAGGCCTCCGGCGGAGGCAGGTGTAGCCGGATTTTGGGCGGGGGGGAGGAGGAGGAGAGGTCCGGGGGGGGGGGGGGGTGGTGAAGCGGACCGAGTATCGCCGCTTACCTGGGGAGCGGTGAAGGGCCGCCAGGCGGAGACTCGTCTTCGGTGCTGACCTCCCCGGGGTAGGCCGATCTCCCGGGTCTCCATTTCCCGCTCCGAATCGTTTCATCGTCCGTTTGTGGGGGGGGTTGAGGGGGATGGGTGGGGGAGGGAGACGACTCTCGGGTCCCCCCCCATAGCTGAGTCCCCTTGGTAGTCGTAATGGGGGGTAGGGAGGGTGTCAATGACGTCGTCTCTGCCGAACCCGTCTCCGCCAGAGTGGGTTCCCCGATTCTCAGGCCGGTCCGGGCGGGTTTTTCACGGCCTTCCCTTCGTCTTCGAGTTTGGACAAAACCGGATCAGCCTTTCCCTTGGGATGCGGGATGGTTCCATAATCGGAGAGGAACCGAGACAGTTTCATATCCCAGGCGACCAGCCGGCAGGTAACCAGGAGGGTTCCTTCCTCCTGGTTACGAGGATCTCTGGTTTGCCGTGGGTACAGTTCCTTTGCCGGAGTTTTTCTCCTGTTGTTTTGTGTGCGGGCCCTTCAGTTCATTCCCTGCTCGTACCCTTAGTTCCTCTGCCATTCATTTCTGCCGTTACATTTTGATCCAGGGGTGATTAATGGACCTGTGTCTTGGAGCCAAGTGACCTGTGACATTAATTGAAGCAGAGGTGGTGAATCGTTGGCCGTGGGCCTACGGGCGGGATTTCATCGTCCCAAAATTTACAGCAAAGCCTTCCTCTTCAATCTGAGAATAGCATCTCCCCCCACCACCCTCAAACCCCCCACCCCCGCCACGCTCCGAGGTTCTGGTGCATCTGGTATAGTTCTCCCCGTGCCACCAACCCGGCAGTGGGAAAGGACTGCCCCCCGCATCTAAGCACTATTCCAATCCCGACGAGCCCCAACAGTGGCTAGGATACTGGACAGCAATCCCAATATTTTATAAGACGGTGAGGACAGGATTCCTCGCTCCAGGAGAAATTTCACCTCAAAATAGGGATATGGTATATTAAAATAAACTTTATTACTAAGACAGTAATAAAATATCTACAGAACAAGACCTGACTCCGCTCCGAACCCCTGCAAAAACACTGACTCAGAAGCTGTTTCTCAGCTTGTTTAATCTCCCCCTTGTCCGCAGACAAGTCTGCCCTGCTTAAAAGGCCGTTCAGCTCATTTTAAACTAAACGGCAGAGAGCAAACATGGCTTGTGCTCCCAGCTTCATCGAGAACAGAACTGAACTGAAAATGCTTTCTCAAAAAAAAAACCCTGATGCCTCAACTCCACCCAGTGATTACATCATCCCACCTAGCTGAAAACTACTGAACTCCCCGGGGAATTCCCTTAATCGAAAAAAAGGATTGCGCCAGCCTCAGTTTTTTACGACGGTTAATTGCACCTCGGGCTCCTAAAAAGCTGCGTTATCTTTCAAGCCTGGATACCTTAAAAACGTGACTGCAGCAGTCGAACACACTCTTACCCAGGCATTTAACCCTTACTTCACCGAATACTTATAATACAATGGAAACCCTGACGTTCATCACAACTCCTCTCTTGGGAAGTAATAAGCCAGGGTGTTTAACGAGAGTAACTACTGCTTCGCCTTCACGATGGCTTGACCCTGTGGAAACCCTGACGTTCATCACAACTCCTCTCTTGGGGAAGTAATCAGCCAGGGTGTTTAACGAGAGTAACTACTGCTTCGCCTTCACGCTAGCTTGACCCTGTGGCGCCCGTCACAACCACTTATTAACCATTAGTGAATAGTCCTCGCAAAGGTGGTGCGACTTGTCAGGCTTGACGACAGGGACTACTGGTGTAGCCCACTCTGTGAACTTCCCTGGTAGTATTATCACGGAGATTTCTAAACGCCCGCATTTGGTCTCTACTTTGGCATGTGAGGTGTATAGGACTGGCTGTGCATGGAGATACTTGGCTAGGTCTTCAGGGTCCACATAAATCTTTGCCCTTGATTCCTTCATTTTACATTCTACTGTCGGCGCGTCAGTGCTGAGGGAGCACTGCACTGTCGGAGGGTCAGTACTGAGGGAGTGCTCCACTGTCTGAGGGTCAGCACTGACGGAGCGCCACACTGTCGGAAGGTCAGTACTGAGGAGCGCCGCACAGTGGGAGGGTCAATGCTGAGGGAACACTGCACTGTCGGAGGGTCAGTACTGAGGGAGTGCCGCACTGTCAGCGGGTCAGTACTGAGGGAGCGTCACACTGTCGGAGGGTCAGTGCGGAGGGAGCGCCGCACAGTGGGAGGGTCAGTGCTGAGGGAGCGCCGCACTGTTGGAGGGTCAGTACTGAGGGAGCGCCGCACTGTCAGAGGATCAGTACTGAGGGAGCTCCGCACTGGTCAGAGGGTCAGTACTGAGGGAGCGCCGCACTGTCAGAGGGTCAGTACTGAGGGAGTGCCGCACTGTCGGAGGGTCAGTACTGAGGAGTGCCGCACTGTCGGAGGGTCAGTACTGAGGCAGCACTGCACTATCAGAGAGTCAGTACTGGGGGAGCGGCACACTGTGGGAGGGTCAGTACTGAGGGAGCGCCGCACTGTCAGAGGATCAGTACTGAGGGAGCTCCGCACTGTCAGAGGGGTCAGTACTGAGGGAGCGCCGCACTGTCAGAGGGTCAGTACTGAGGGAGTGCCGCACTGTCCGGAGGGTCAGTACTGAGGGAGTGCCGCACTGTCGGAGGGTCAGTACTGAGGCAGCGCCGCACTATCAGAGAGTCAGTACTGGGGGAGCGCCACACTGTGGGAGGGTCAGTACTGAGGGAGCGTAGCACTGTGGGAGGGTCAGTACTGAGGGAGCGCAGCACTGTGTGAGGGATAGTACTGAGGGAGCGCCGCACTGTGGGACGGTCAGTACTGAGGGAGCGCCGCACTGTGGGAGGGTCAGTACTGAGGGAGCGCTGCACTGTCGGATGGTCAGTACTGAGGGATCGCCGCAGTGTTGGAGGGTCAGTACTGAGGGAGTTCCGCACTGTGGGATGGTCAGTACTGAGGGAGCTCCGCACTGAGGGAGCGCCGCACTGTGGGAGGGTCAGTACTGAGGGAGCTCCGCACTTGAGGGAGGGTCAGTACTGAGGGAGCACCGCACTGTCGGAGGGTCAGTACTGAGGGAGCGCCGCACTGTGGGAGGGTCAGTACTGAGGGAGCTCCGCACTGAGGGAGCGCCGCACTGTGGGAGGGTCAGTACTGAGGGAGCGCCGCACTGTGGAGGGTCAGTACTGAGGGAGCGGCCGCACTGTGGGACGGTCAGTACTGAGGGAGCTCCGCACTGAGGGAGTGCCGCACTGAGGGAGGGTCAGTACTGAGGGAGCGCCGCACTGTGGAGGGTCAGTACTGAGGGAGCGCCGCACTGTGGGACGGTCAGTACTGAGGAGCGCCGCACTGTGGGAGGGTCAGTACTGAGGGAGCGCTGCACTGTCGGATGGTCAGTACTGAGGGATCGCCGCAGTGTTGGAGGGCAGTACTGAGGGAGTTCCGCACTGTGGGATGGTCAGTACTGAGGGAGCTCCGCACTGAGGGAGCGCCGCACTTGTGGGAGGGTCAGTACTGAGGGAGCTCCGCACTGAGGGAGGGTCAGTACTGAGGGAGCGCCGCACTGTGGGAGGGTCAGTATTGAGGGAGCGCCGCACTGTGGGAGGGTCAGTACTGAGGGAGTGCCGCACTGAGGGAGGGTCAGTACTGAGGGAGCGCCGCACTGTGGGAGGGTCAGTACTGAGGGAGTGCCGCACTGAGGGAGGGTCAGTACTGAGGGAGCGCCACGCTGTATGAGGGTCAGTACTAAGGGAGCGCCGCACTGTCAGAGGGTCAGTACTGAGGGAGCACCGCACTGTCGGAGGGTCAGTACTGAGGGAGCGCCGCACTGTGGGAGTGTCGTACTGAGGGAGCGTCGCACTGTGGGAGGGTCAGTACTGAGGGGAGTGCCGCACTGTGGGGGGGTCAGCACTGAGGGAGTGCCGCACTGTGGGGGGGTCAGTGCTGAGGGAGTGCCGGATTATCAGAGGGTCAGTTCTGAGGAACCGCCGCACTGTTAGAGGGTCAGTACTGAGGGGAGCGCCGCACTGTGGGAGGATCAAGTACTGGGGGAGGCTCCGCACTGTTGGACAGTCAGTGCTGAGGGAGCTCCGCACTTTCGGAGGGTCAGTACTGAGGGAGTGCCGCACTGTCAGAGGGTCAGTTCTGAGGAGCGTCGCCCTGTCAGAGGGTCAGTACTGAGGGAGCGCCGCATTGTGGGAGGGTCAGTACTGAGGGAGCGCCGCACTGTGGGAGGGTCAGTACTGAGGGAGTGCCGCACTGTCAGAGGGTCAGTACTGAGGGAGCGCCACAATGTGGGAGGGTCAGTACTGAGGGAGCGCCCGCACTGTGGGAGGGTCAGTACTGAGGGAGCGTCGCACTGTGGGATGGTCAGTACTGAGGGAGCGCCGTACTGTGGGAGGGTCAGTACTGAGGGAGTGCCGCACTGTCAGAGGGTCAGTACTGAGGGAGCGCCACACTGTGGGAGGGTCCAGTACTGAGTGAGCGCCGCTCTGTGGGAGGGTCAGTACTGAGGGAGCGCCGCACTGTGGGAGGGTCAGTACTGAGCGAGCGCCGCACTGTGAGAGGGTCAGTACTGAGGAGGGCCGCACTGTGGGACGGTCAGTACTGAGGGAGTGCCGCACTGTCAGAGGGTCAGTACAGAGGGAGTGCCGCACTGTGGGAGGGTCAGTACTGAGGGAGCGCCGCACTGTGGGCCGGGGTCAGTACTGAGGGAGCGCTGCACTGTCGGATGGTCAGTACTGAGGGATCGCCGCACTGTGGGAGGGTCAGTACTGAGGGAGTGCCGCACTGTGGGAGCTTCAGTACTAAGGGAGTGCCGCTCTTTGGGAGGGTCAGTACTGACGGGAGTGCCGCACTGTTGGGAGGGTCAGTACTGCGGGAGCGCCGCGCTGTATGAGGTTCAGTACTGAGGGAGCGCCACACTGTGGGAGGGTCAGTACTGAGGGAGCGCCGCACTGTGGGAGGTTCAGTACTGAGGGAGCGCCGCACTGTGGGGAGGGTCAGTACTGAGGGAGCGCCACACTGTCGGAAGGTCAGTACTGAGGGAGTGTCGCACTGTCGGAGGGTCAGTACTGAGGGAGAGCCGCACTGTGGGAGGGTCAGTACTGAGGGAGTGCTGCACAGTGTGAGGGTCAGTACTGAGGGAGTGCCCGCACGTGGGTCGTATGATGGGCGCCGAACTGAGGGTCAGTACTGAGGGAGCGCCGCACTGTCAGAGGGTCAGTACTGAGGGAGCGCCGCACTGTGCGAGGGTCAGTACTGAGGGAGTGTCGCACTGTCCGGAGGGTCAGTACTGAGGGAGCGCCTGCACTGTGCTGAGGGTCAGTACTGAGGGAGTGCTGCACAGTGTGAGGGTCAGTACTGAGGGAGTGTCGCACTGTCGGAGGGTCAGTACTGAGGGAGCGCCGCACTGTGCGAGGGTCAGTACTGAGGAGCGCCGCACTGTCGGATCGTCAGTACTGAGGGAGTGCCGCACTGTCAGAGGGTCAGTACTGAGGGAGTGCCGCGCTGTCGGAGGGTCAGTACTGAGGGAGTGCCGCACTGTGGGAGGGTGAGTACTTAGGGAGTTCCGCACTGTCGGAGGGTCAGTACTGAGGGAGCTGCACTGTGAGAGGGTCAGTACTGAGGGAGTGCTGCACTGTGGGAGGGACAGTACTGAGGGAGCGCCGGACTATCAGAGGGTCAGTACTGAGGGAGCGCCGCACTGTTGGTCAGTCAGTGCTGAGGGAGCTCCGCACTTTCGGAGGGTCAGTACTGAGGGAGCGTCGCCCTGTCCAGAGGGTCAGTACTGAGGGAGCGCCGCACATGTGGGAGGGTCAGTACTGAGGGAGCGCCGCACTGTGGGAGGGTCAGTACTGAGGGAGTGCCGCACTGTCAGAAGGTCAGTACTGAGGGACCGCCACACTGTGGGAGGGTCAGTACTGAGGGACTGCCGCACTGAGGGAGGGTCAGTACTGAGGGAGTGCTGCACACTGTGAGGGTCAGTACTGAGGGAGCGCCGCACTGTGGGAGGGTCAGTACTGAGGGGGAGTCGCACTGTGTGAGGGTCAGTACTGAGGGAACTCCGCACTGAGGGAGTGCAGCACTGTGGGAGGGTCAGTACTGAGGGAGCGTCGCACTGTGGGAGGGTCAGTACTGAGGGAGCGCCGCACTGTGGGTCAGTACTGAGGGAGCCCCGCACTGTGGGAGGGTCTGTCCTGAGGGAGCGTCGCTCTGTCAGAGGGTCAGTACTGAGGGAGCGCCGCATTGTGGGAGGGTCAGTACTGAGGGAGCACCGCACTGTCAAAGGGTCAGTGCTGAGCGAGCGCCGCACTGTCAGAGGGTCAGTACTGAGGGAGTGCCGCACTGTGGGAGGGTCAGTACCGAGGGAGCGCCGCACTGTGGGAGGGTCAGTACTGATGGAGTGCCGCACTCTCAGCGGGTCAGTACTGAGGGAGCGCCACACTGTGGGACGGTCAGTACTGAGGGAGCGCCGCACTGTGGGAGGGTCAGTACTGGGGGAGCTCCGCACTGTCGGACAGTCAGTGCTGAGGGAGCTCTGCACTTTCGGAGGGTCAGTACTGAGGGAGCGCCGCACTGTGGGAGGGTCAGTACTGAGGGGGCGCCGCACTGTGGGAGGGTCAGTACTGAGGGAGCATCGCACTGTGGGAGGGTCAGTACTGAGTGAGCGCCGCACTGTGGGAGGGTCAGTACTGAGGGAGCGCCACACTGTGGGAGGGTCAGTACTGAGGGAGCGCCGCTCTGTGGGAGGGTCAGTACTGAGTGAGTGCCACACTGTGGGAGGGTCAGTACTGAGGCAGCGCCGCACTGTCAGAGAGTCAGTACTGGGGGAGCGCCACACTGTGGGAGGGTCAGTACTGAGGGAGCGCCGCACTGTGGGAGGGTCAGTACTGAGGGAGCGCTGCACTGTGGGAGGGATAGTACTGAGGGAGCGCCGCACTGTGGGACGGTCAGTACTGAGGGAGTGCCGCACTGTGGCGGGGTCAGTACTTAGGGAGCACTGCACTGTGGGAGGGTCAGTACTGAGGGAGCGTGCACTGTCGGATGGTCAGTTCTGTGGGATCGCCGCAGTGTGGGAGGGTCAGTACTGAGGGAGTGCCGCACTGTGGGATGGTCAGTACTGAGGGAGCTCCGCACTGAGGGAGCGCCGCACTGTGGGAGGGTCAGTACTGAGGGAACTCCGCACTGAGGGAGGGTCAGTACTGAGGGAGCGGCGCACTGTGGGAGGGTCAGTACTGAGGGAGCGCTGCACTGTCGGATGGTCAGTACTGATGGATCGCCGCACTGAGGGAGCGCCGCACTGTGGGAGGGTCAGTACTGAGGGAGCTCCGCACTGAGGGAGGGTCAGTACTGAGGGAGTGCCGCACTGCGGGAGGGTCAGTACTGAGGGAGTTCGGCACTGTCGGAGGGTCAGTACTGAGGGAGAGCTGCACTGTGAGAGGGTCAGTACTGAGGGAGTGCTGCACTGTGGAAGGGTCAGTACTGAGGGAGTGCCGGACTATCAGAGGGTCAGTACTGAGGAACCGCCGCACTGTCAGCGGGTCAGTACTGAGGGAGCGCCGCACTGTTGGTCAGTCAGTGCTGAGGGAGCTCCGCACTTTCGGAGGGTCAGTACTGAGGGAGCGTCGCCCTGTCAGACGGTCAGTACTGAGGGAGCGCCGCACTGTGTGAGGGTCAGTACTGAGGGAGCGCCGCACTGTGGGAGGGTCAGTACTGAGGGAGTGCCGCACTGTCAGAAGGTCAGTACTGAGGGACCGCCACACTGTGGGAGGGTCATTACTGAGGGAGTGCCGCACTGTGGGAGGGTCAATACTGAGGGAGTGCTGCACAGTGTGAGGGTCAGTACTGAGGGAGCGCCGCACTGTGGGAGGGTAAGTACTGAGGGGGAGCCGCACTGTGTGAGGGTCAGTACTGAGGGAAATCTGCACTGAGGGAGTGCAGCACTGTGGGAGGGTCAGTACTGAGGGAGCGTCGCACTGTGGGAGGGTCAGTACTGAGGGAGCGCCGCACTGTGGGTCAGTACTGAGGGAGCCCCGCAGTGTGGGATGGTCAGTACTGAGGGAGCTCCGCACTGAGGGAGCGCCGCACTGTGGGAGGGTCAGTACTGAGGGAACTCCGCACTGAGGGAGGGTCAGTACTGAGGGAGCGGCGCACTGTGGGAGGGTCAGTAATGAGGGAGCGCTGCACTGTCGGATGGTCAGTACTGATGGATCGCCGCAGTGTGGGAGGGTCAGTACTGAGGGAGTGCCGCACTGTGGGATGGTCAGTACTGAGGGATCTCCGCACTGAGGGAGCGCCGCACTGTGGGAGGGTCAGTACTGAGGGAGCTCCGCACTGAGGGAGGGTCAGTACTGAGGGAGCTCCGCACTTTCGGAGGTTCAGTACTGAGGGGGCGGTGCACTGTCGGAGGGTCAGTACTGAGGGAGTGCCGCACTGACAGAGGGTCAGTACTGAGGGAGCGTCGCCCTGTCAGAGGGTCAGTACTGAGGGAGCGCCGCACTGTGGGAGGGTCAGTGCTGATGGAGCGCCGCACTGTGGGAGGGTCAGTACTGAGGGAGTGCCGCACTGTGGGAGGGTCAGAACTGAGGGAGTGCCGCACTGTGGGAGGGTCAGTACTGAGGGAGCGCCGCACTGTGGGAGGGTCAGTACTGAGGGAGTGCCGCTCTGTGGGAGGGTCAGTACTGAGGGAGTGCCGCACTGTGGGAGGGTCAGTACTGAGGGAGTGCCGCACTGAGGGAAGGTCAGTACTGAGGGAGCGCCGCTCTGTGGGAGGTTCCGTACCGAGGGGGCGCCACACTGTGGGAAGGTCAGTATTGAGGGAGTGTCGCACTGTCGGAGGGTCAGTACTGATGGAGCGCCGCACTGTGGGTGGTTCAGTACTGAGGGAGTGCCGCGCTGTGGGAGGTTAAGTACTGAGGGAGTGCCGCACTGAGGGAGTGCCGCACTGTGGGAGGGTCAGAACTGAGGGAGTGCCGCACTGTGGGAGGGTCAGTACAGAGGGACTGATGCTCTTTGGGAGGTTCAGTACTGAGGGAGTGCCGCACTGTGGGAGGTTCAGTACTGAGGGAGTGCCGCACTGAGGGAGGGTCAGTACTGAGGGAGTGCCGCACTGTGGGAGGGTCAGTACTGAGGGAGTGCCGCACTGAGGGAAGGTCAGTACTGAGGGAGCGCCGCGCTGTGGGAGGTTCCGTACCGAAGGAGCGCCACACTGTCGGAAGGTCAGTACTGAGGGAGTGTCGCACTGTCGGAGGGTCAGTACTGATGGAGCGCCGCACTGTGGGTGGTTCAGTACTGAGGGAGCGCCGCGCTGTGGGAGGGTCAGTACTGAGGGAGTGCCGCACTGTGGGAGGGTCAGTACTGAGGGAGTGCCGCACTGAGGGAAGGTCAGTACTGAGGGAGCGCCGCACTGTGGGAGGTTCCGTACCGAAGGAGCGCCACACTGTCGGAAGGTCAGTACTGAGAGAGCGCCGCACTGTCGGAGGATCAGTACTGAGGGAGCTCCGCACTGTCGGAGGGTCAGTACTGAGGGAGTGCCGCGCTGTCGGAGGTTCAGTACTGAGGGAGTGCCGCACTGTGGGAGGCTCAGTACTGAGGGAGTGATGCACAGTGTGAGGGTCAGTACTGAGGGAGCGCCGCACTGTCGGAGGGTCAGTACTGAGGGAGCGTCGCACTGTGGGAGGGTCAGTACTGAGGGAGCGCCGCACTGTGGGTCAGTACTGAGGGAGCCCCGCACTGTGGGAGGGTCTGTCCTGAGGGAGCGTCGCTCTGTCAGAGGGTCAGTACTGAGGGAGCGCCGCATTGTGGGAGGGTCAGTACTGAGGGAGCACCGCACTGTCAAAGGGTCAGTGCTGAGCGAGCGCCGCACTGTCAGAGGGTCAGTACTGAGGGAGTGCCGCACTGTGGGAGGGTCAGTACCGAGGGAGCGCCGCACTGTGGGAGGGTCAGTACTGAGGGAGTGCCGCACTCTCAGCGGGTCAGTACTGAGGGAGCGCCACACTGTGGGACGGTCAGTACTGAGGGAGCGCCGCACTGTGGGAGGGTCAGTACTGGGGGAGCTCCGCACTGTCGGACAGTCAGTGCTGAGGGAGCTCTGCACTTTCGGAGGGTCAGTACTGAGGGAGCGCCACACTGTGGGAGGGTCAGTACCGAGGGAGCGCCGCACTGTGGGAGGGTCAGTACTGAGGGAGTGCCGCACTGTGGGAGGGTCAGTACCGAGGGAGTGCCGTACTGTCGGCGGGTCAGTACTGAGGGAGCGCCACACTGTGGGAGGGTCAGTACTGAGGGGGCGCCGCACTGTGGGAGGGTCAGTACTGAGGGAGCATCGCACTGTGGGAGGGTCAGTACTGAGTGAGCGCCGCACTGTGGGAGGGTCAGTACTGAGGGAGTGCCGCACTGTCAGAGGGTCAGTACTGAGGGAGCGCCACACTGTGGGAGGGTCAGTACTGAGGGAGCGCCGCTCTGTGGGAGGGTCAGTACTGAGTGAGTGCCACACTGTGGGAGGGTCAGTACTGAGGCAGCGCCGCACTTACAGAGAGTCAGTACTGGGGGAGCGCCACACTGTGGGAGGGTCAGTACTGAGGGAGCGCCGCACTGTGGGAGGGTCAGTACTGAGGGAGCACTGCACTGTGGGAGGGTCAGTACTGAGGGAGCGTGCACTGTCGGATGGTCAGTACTGTGGGATCGCCGCAGTGTGGGAGGGTCAGTACTGAGGGAGTGCCGCACTGTGGGATGGTCAGTACTGAGGGAGCTCCGCACTGAGGGAGCGCCGCACTGTGGGAGGGTCAGTACTGAGGGAACTCCGCACTGAGGGAGGGTCAGTACTGAGGGAGCGGCGCACTGTGGGAGGGTCAGTACTGAGGGAGCGCTGCACTGTCGGATGGTCAGTACTGATGGATCGCCGCAGTGTGGGAGGGTCAGTACTGAGGGAGTGCCGCACTGTGGGATGGTCAGTACTGAGGGATCTCCGCACTGAGGGAGCGCCGCACTGTGGGAGGGGCAGTACTGAGGGAGCTCCGCACTGAGGGAGGGTCAGTACTGAGGGAGTGCCGCACTGTGGGAGGGTCAGTACTGAGGGAGTTCCGCACTGTCGGAGGGTCAGTACTGAGGGAGAGCTGCACTGTGAGAGGGTCAGTACTGAGGGAGTGCTGCACTGTGGGAGGGTCAGTACTGAGGGAGTGCCGGACTATCAGAGGGTCAGTACTGAGGAACCGCCGCACTGTCAGAGGGTCAGTACTGAGGGAGCGCCGCACTGTTGGTCAGTCAGTGCTGAGGGAGCTCCGAACTTTCGGAGGGTCAGTACTGAGGGAGCGTCGCACTGTGGGATGGTCAGTACTGAGGAATCTCCGCACTGAGGGAGCGCCGCACTGTGGGAGGGTCAGTACTGAGGGAGTGCCGCACTGTCAGAAGGTCAGTACTGAGGGACCGCCACACTGTGGGAGGGTCAGTACTGAGGGAGTGCCGCACTGTGGGAGGGTCAGTACTGAGGGAGTGCTGCACAGTGTGAGGGTCAGTACTGAGGGAGCGCCGCACTGTGGGAGGGTCAGTACTGAGGGGGAGCCGCACTGTGTGAGGGTCAGTACTGAGGGAACTCCGCACTGAGGGAGTGCAGCACTGTGGGAGGGTCAGTACTGAGGGAGCGTCGCACTGTGGGAGGGTCAGTGCTGAGGGAGCGCCGCACTGTGGGTCAGTACTGAGGGAGCCCCGCACTCTGGGATGGTCAGTACTGAGGGAGCTCCGCACTGAGGGAGCGCCGCACTGTGGGAGGGTCAGTACTGAGGGAACTCCGCACTGAGGGAGGGTCAGTACTGAGGGAGCGGCGCACTGTGGGAGGGTCAGTGCTGAGGGAGTGCCGCACTGTGGGATGGTCAGTACTGAGGGATCTCCGCACTGAGGGAGCGCCGCACTGTGGGAGGGTCAGTACTGAGGGAGCTCCGCACTGAGGGAGGGTCAGTACTGAGGGAGCTCCGCACTTTCGGAGGTTCAGTACTGAGGGGGCGGTGCACTGTCGGAGGGTCAGTACTGAGGGAGTGCCGCACTGACAGAGGGTCAGTACTGAGGGAGCGTCGCCCTGTCAGAGGGTCAGTACTGAGGGAGCGCCGCACTGTGGGAGGGTCAGTGCTGATGGAGCGCCGCACTGTGGGAGGGTCAGTACTGAGGGAGTGCCGCACTGTGGGAGGGTCAGAACTGAGGGAGTGCCGCACTGTGGGAGGGTCAATACTGAGGGACTGCCGCTCTTTGGGAGGGTCAGTACTGAGGGAGTGCCACACTGTGGGAGGTTCAGTACTGAGGGAGTGCCGCAATGAGGGAGGGTCAGTACTGAGGGAGGGCCGCACTGTGGGAGGGTCAGTACTGAGGGAGTGCCGCTCTGTGGGAGGGTCAGTACTGAGGGAGTGCCGCACTGAGGGAAGGTCAGTACTGAGGGAGCGCCGCTCTGTGGGAGGTTCCGTACCGAAGGAGCGCCACACTGTCGGAAGGTCAGTATTGAGGGAGTGTCGCACTGTCGGAGGGTCAGTACTGATGGAGCGCCACACTGTGGGTGGTTCAGTACTGAGGGAGCGCCGCGCTGTGGGAGGTTCAGTACTGTGGGAGTGCCGCACTGAGGGAGAGTCAGTACTGAGGGAGTGCCGCACTGTGGGAGGGTCAGAACTGAGGGAGTGGGGCACTGTGGGAGGGTCAGTACTGAGGGACTGACGCTCTTTGGGAGGGTCAGTACTGAGGGAGTGCCGCACTGTGGGAGGTTCAGTACTGAGGGAGTGCCGCACTGAGGGAGGGTCAGTACTGAGGGAGTGCCGCACTGTGGGAGGGTGAGTACTGAGGGAGTGCCGCACTGAGGGAAGGTCAGTACTGAGGGAGCGCCGCACTGTGGGAGGTTCCGTACCGAAGGAGCGCCACACTGTCGGAAGGTCAGTACTGAGGGAGTGTCGCACTGTCGGAGGGTCAGTACTAATGGAGCGCCGCACTGTGGGTGGTTCAGTACTGAGGGAGCGCCGCGCTGTGGGAGGTTCAGTACTGAGGGAGTGCCGCACTGAGGGAGGGTCAGTACTGAGGGAGTGCCGCACTGTGGGAGGGTCAGTACTGAGGGAGTGCCGCACTGAGGGAAGGTCAGTACTGAGGGAGCGCCGCACTGTATGAGGGTCAGTACTGAGGGATCGCCGCACTGTCGGAGTGTCAGTACTGAGCGAACGCCGCACTGTCGGAAGGTCAGTACTGAGGGAGTGCCGCACTGTGGGAGGGTCAGTACTGCGGGAGCGCCGCACTGTGGGAAGGTCAGTACTGAGGGAGCGCCGCACTGTGGGAGGGTCAGTACTGCGGGAGCGCCGCACTGTGAGAAGGTCAGTCCTGAGGGAGTGCCGCACTGTCGGACGGCCAGTACTGAGGGAGCGTCGCAGTGTGGGAAGGTCAGTACTGAGGGAGCACCGCACTGTCGGAGGGTCAGTGCTGAGGGAGCGCCGCACTGTGCGAGTGTAAGTACTGAGGGAGCGCCGCACTGTCGGAGGGTCAGTACTGAGGGAGCACCGCACTGTCAGAGGGTCAGTGCTGAGCGAGCACCACACTGTCAGAGGGTCAGTACTGAGGGAGTGCCGCACTGTCGTAGGGTCAGTACTGAGGGAGCGCCGCACTGTCGGAGGGTCAGTACTGAGGGAGCGCCGTACTTTGGGAGGGTCAGTACTGAGGGAGCGCTGCACTGTCAGAGGGTCAGTATTGAGGGAGTGCCGCACTATCAGAAGGTCAGTACTGAGGAACCGCCGCACTGCCAGAGTGTCCGTACTGAGGGAGCGGCGCACTGTCGGACGGTCAGTACTGAGGGAGTGCCGCACTGTCAGAGGATCAGTACAGAGGGAACTCCGCACTGTCGGAGGGTCAGTACTGAGGGAGTGCCGCACTGTGGGAGGGTCAGTACTGAGGGAGCGCCGCACTGTGGGAGGGTCAGTACTGAGGGAGCGCCGCACTGTCGGAGGGTCAGTACAGAGGGAGAGCCGCACTGTAAGAGGGTCAGTACCGAGGGATCGACGCACTGTGGTGGGTCAGTACTGAGGGAGTGCCGCACTGTCAGAGGGTCAGTACTGAGGGAGCGCCGCACTGTGGGTGGGTCAGTACTGAGGGAGCGCCGCACTGTGGGAGGGTCAGCACTGAGGGAGCGCCGCACTGTCAGAGGGTCAGTACTGAGGGAGCGCCGCACGTGGGAGGTTCAGAACCGAGGGAGCGCAGCACTGTGGGAGGGTCAGCACTGAGGGAGCGCCGCACTGTCAGAGGGACAGTACTGAGGGTGCGCCGCACTGTCAGAGGGTCAGTACTGTGGGAGCTACGCACTGTCGGAGGGTCACTACTGAGGGAGCACCGCCCTGTGGGAGGGTCACTACTGAGGGAGTGCCGCACTGTCGGAGGGTCAGTACTGCGGGAGTGCTGCACTGAGGGAGCATCGCACTGTCAGATGGTCAATACTCAGGGAGCGCCACACTGTGGGAGCGTTAATACTGAGGGATCGCCGCACTGTGGGAGCGTTAATACTGAGGGATCGCCGCACTGTGGGAGGGTCAGTGCTGCGGGAGTGCCACACTGTGGGACGGTCAGTACTGAGGGAGTGCCACACTGTGGGGGGGTCAGTACTGAGTGAGTGCGGCACTGTGGGAGGGTCTGTACAGAGGGAGCGCCGCACTGTGGGAGGGTCAGTACTGAGGGAGCGCCGCACTGTGGGAGGGTCAGTACTGAGGGAGTGCTGCCCTGTGGGAGGGTCAGTACTGAGGGAGTGCCGCACTGTCAGAGGGTCAGTACTGAGGGAGTGCCGCACTGTCAGAGGGTCAGTACTGAGGGAACGCCGCACTGTCAGAGGGTCAGTACTGAGGGAGCGCCGCACTGTCAGAGGGTCCGTACTGAGGGAGCGCCGCACTGTGGGAGGGTCAGTACTGAGGGAGTGCCGCACTGTCAGAGGGTCCGTACTGAGGGAGCGGCGCACTGTCGGAGGGTCAGTACTGAGGGAGCGCCGCACTGTCAGAGGGTCCGTACTGAGGGAGTGCCGCACTGTGGGAGGGTCAGTACTGAGTGAACACCGCACTGTGGGATGGTCAGTACTGAGGGAGCGTCGCACTGTCGGAGGGTCAGTACTGAGGGAGCGCTGCACTGTCAGAGGGTCAGTACCGAGGGATCGCTGCACTGTGGGAGGGTCAGTGCTGATGGAGCGCCGCACTGTGGGAGGGTCAGTACTGAGGGAGTGCCGCACAGTCAGAGGGTCAGTACTGAGGGAGCGCCACACTGTGGGAGGGTCAGTACTGTGGGAGCGTCGCACTGTGGGAGGTTCAGTACTGAGGGAGCGCCACACTGTGGGAGGGTCAGTACTGTGGGAGCGTCGCACTGTGGGAGGGTCAGTACTGAGGGAGCGCCGCACTGTGGGAGGGTCAGTACTGAGGGAGTGCCGCACTGTCAAACGGTCTGTACTGAGGGAGCGCCGCACTGTGGGAGGGTCAGTACTGAGGGAGTGCCGCACTGTCAAACGGTCTGTACTGAGGGAGCGCCACACTGTTGGAGGGTCAGTACTGAGGGAGCTCCGCACTGTCGGACGGTCAGCACTGAGGGAGCGCCGCACTGTGGGAGGGTCAGTACTGAGTGAGCACCGCACTGTGGGAGGGTCAGTACTGAGGGTGCGCCGCACTGTCGGAGGGTCAGTACTGAGGGTGCGCCGCACTGTCGGAGGGTCAGTACTGAGGGACCGCCGCACTGTGGGTGGGTCAGTACTGAGGGAGCGCCGCACTGTGGGAGGGTCAGCACTGAGGGAGCGCCGCACTGTCAGAGGGTCAGTACTGAGGGAGCTACGCACTGTCGGAGGGTCACTACTGAGGGAGTGCCGCACTGTCGGAGGGTCAGTACTGAGGGAGCGCAGCACTGTGGGGGGTCAGTACTGAGGGAGTGCCGCACTGTCAGAGGGTCAGTACTGAGGGTGCGCCGCACTGTCAGAGGGTCAGTACTGAGGGAGCTACGCACGGTCGGAGGGTCACTACTGAGGGAGTGCCGCACTGTCGGAGGGTCAGTACTGAGGGAGAGCTGCACTGTCGGAGGGTCACTACTGAGGGAGTGCCGCACTGTCGGAGGGTCAGTACTGAGGGAGAGCTGCACTGTGGGAGGGTCAGTACTGAGGGAGTGCTGCACTGAGGGAGCATCGCACTGTCAGATGGTCAGTACTCAGGGAGCGCCACACTGTGGGAGCGTTAATACTGAGGGATCGCCGCACTGTGGGAGCGTTAATACTGAGGGATCGCCGCACTGTGGGAGGGTCAGTGCTGCGGGAGTACCACACTGTGGGAGGGTCAGTACTGAGGGAGTGTCACACTGTGGGAGGGTCAGTACTGAGGGAGCGCCGCACTGTGGGAGGATCAGTACTGTGGGAGCGCCGCACTGTCAGATGGTCAATACTGAGGGATCGCCGCACTGTGGGAGGGTCAGTACTGAGTGAGTGCGGCACTGTGGGAGGATCAGTACTGAGGGAGTGCCACACCGTGGGAGGGTCTGTACTGAGTGTGTGCCGCACTGTGGGAGTGTCAGTGCTGAGGGAACGCCGCACTATCAGAGGGTCAGTACTGAGGAACCGCCGCACTGTCGGAGGGTCAGTACTGAGGGAGTGCCGCACTGTCGGAGGGTCAGTACTGAGGGAGCTCTGCACTGTCGGACGGTCAGCACTGAGGGAGCGCCGCACTGTGGGAGGGTCAGTACTGAGGGAGCACCGCACTGTCAGAGGGTCAGTACTGAGGGAGCGTCGCACTGTGGGAGGGGCAGTACTGAGGGAGCGCCGCACTGTCAGAGGGTCAGTACTGAGGGAGCGCCGCACTGTGGGAGGGGCAGTACCGAGGGATCGCTGCACTGTGGGAGGGGCAGTGCTGGGGGAGCGCCGCACTGTGGGAGTGTCAGTACCGAGGGATCGCCGCACTGTGGGAGGGTCAGTGCTGAGGGAGCTCCGCACTTTCGGATGGTCAATACTGAGGGGGCGCCGCACTGTCGGAGGGTCAGTACTGACGGAGTGCCGCACTGTCAGAGGGTCAGTACTGAGGGAGCGTCGCCCTGTCAGAGGGTCAGTACTGAGGGAGCGCCGCACTGTGGGAGGCTCAGTACTGAGGGAGCGCCGCACTGTGGGAGGGTCAGTACTGAGGGAGTGCCGCACTGTCAGAGGGTCAGTACTGAGGGAGCGCCACACTGTGGGAGGGTCAGTACTGAGGGAGCGCCGCACTGTGGGAGGGTCAGTACTGAGGGAGCGTCGCACTGTGGGAGGGTCAGTACTGAGGGAGCGCCACACTGTGGGACGGTCTGTACTGAGGGAGTGCCGCACTGTCAAAGGGCCAGTACTGAGGGAGCGCCACACTGTGGGAGGGTCAGTACTGAGGGAGCGCCGCACTGTCAGAGAGTCAGTACTGGGGGTGAGCCACACTTTGGGAGGGTCAGTACTGAGGGAGCGCCGCACTGTGGGAGGGTCAGTACTGAGGGAGCGGCGCACTGTCGGAGGGTCAGTACTGAGCGAGCTCCGCACTGTCGGACGGTCAGCACTGAGGGAGCGCCGCACTGTGGGAGGGTCAGTACTGAGTGAGCACCGCACTGTGGGAGGGTCAGTACTGAGGGAGCGCCGCACTGTCAGAGGGTCAGTACTGAGGGATCGCCGCACTGTAGGTGGGTCAGTACTGAGGGAGTGCCGCACAGTCAGAGTGTCAGTACTGAGGGAGCGCCGCACTGTGGGTGGGTCAGTACTGAGGGAGTGCCGCACTGTCAGAGGGTCAGTACTGAGGGAACTACGCACTGTCGGAGGGTCACTACTGAGGGAGTGCCGCACTGTCGGAGGGTCAGTACTGAGAGAGAGCGGCACTGTGGGAGGGTCAGTACTGAGGGAGCGCCGCACTGTGGGAGGGTCAGTACGGAGGGAGCGCCGCACTGTCAGAGGGTCAGTACCGAGGGATCGCCGCACTGTGGGTGAGTCAGTACTTAGGGATCGCCGCACTGTAGGTGGGTCAGTACTGAGGGAGTGCCGCACAGTCAGAGTGTCAGTACTGAGGGAGCGCCGCACTGTGGGTGGGTCAGTACTGAGGGAGCGCCGCACTGTGGGAGGGTCAGTACTGAGCGAGTGCCGCACTGTCAGAGGGTCAGTACTGAGGGTGCGCCGCACTGTCAGAGGGTCAGTACTGAGGGAGTGCCGCACTGTCGGAGGGTCAATACTGAGGGAGAGCTGCACTGTCGGAGGGTCACTACTGAGGGAGTGCCGCACTGTCCGAGGGTCAGTACTGAGGGAGTGCTGCACTGAGGGAGCATCGCACTGTCAGATGGTCAGTACTCAGGGAGCGCCACACTGTGGGAGCGTTAATACTGAGGGATCGCCGCACTGTGGGAGGGTCAGTACTGAGGGAGCGCCACACTGTGGGGGGGTCAGTACTGAGTGAGCGCGGCTCTGTCGGAGGGTCAGTACCGAGGGATCGCCGCACTGTCGGACGGTCAGTGCTGAGGGAGCTCCGCACTGTCAGAGCGTCAGTACTGAGGGAGCGCCGCACTGTGGGAGGGTCAGTACCGAGGGAGCGCAGCACTGTGGGGGGGTCAGTACTGAGGGAATGCCGCACTGTCGGAGGGTCAGTACTGAGCGAGCGCTGCACTGTGGGAGGGTCAGTGCTGAGGGAGCTCCGCACTGTCAGAGCGTCAGTACTGAGGGAGCGCCGCACTGTGGGAGGGTCAGTACCGAGGGAGCGCAGCACTGTGGGGGGGTCAGTACTGAGGGAGCGCCGCACTGTCAGAGGGTCAGTACTGAGGGAGCGCTGCACAGTGGGAGGGTCAGTACTGAGGGAGTGCCGCACTGTGGGAGCATCGTACTGTCAGATGGTCAATACTCAGGGAGCGCCACACTGTGGGAGCGGTAATACTGAGGGATCGCCGCACTGTGGGAGGGTCAGTACCGAGGGATCGCCGCACTGTGGGAGGGGCAGTGCTGGGGGAGCCGCGCACTGTCGGAGGGTCAGTACTGAGGGAGCTCCGCACTGTCAGAGGGTCAGTACTGAGGGATCGCCGCACTGTGGGAGGGGCAGTGCTGGGGGAGCGCCGCACTGTCAGACGGTCAGTACCGAGGGATCGCCGCACTGTGGGAGGGTCAGTACTGAGAGAGTGCCGCACTGTGGGAGGGTCAGTACTGAGGGAGCGCCGCACTGTGGGAGGGTCAGTGCTGAGGGAGCTCCGCACTTTCGGATGGTCAATACTGAGGGGGCGGCGCACTGTCGGAGGGTCAGTACTGAGGGAGCGCCGCACTGTCAGAGGGTCAGTACTGAGGGAGTGCCGCACTGTCAGAGGGTCAGTACCGAGGGAGCGCCGCACTGTGGGAGGGTCAGTACTGAGGGAGCGCCGCACTGTGGGAGGGTCAGTACTGAGGGAGTGCTGCACTGTCAGAGGGTCAGTACTGAGGGAGCACCGCACTGTGGGAGGGTCAGTACTGAGGGAGCGCCGCACTGTGGGAGGGTCAGTACTGAGGGAGTGCCGCACTGTCAGAGGGTCAGTACTGAGGGAGCGCCACACTGTGGGAGGGTCAGTACTGAGGGAGCGCCGCACTGTGGGAGGGTCAGTACTGAGGGAGCGTCGCCCTGTCAGAGGGTCAGTACCGAGGGAGCGCCGCACTGTGGGAGGGTCAGCACTGAGGGAGCGCCGCACTGTGGGAGGGTCAGTACTGAGGGAGCGCCGCACTGTGGGAGGGTCAGTACTGAGGGAGCGCCGCACTGTGGGAGGGTCAGTACTGAGGGAGTGCCGCACTGTCAGAGGGTCAGTACTGAGGGAGCACCGCACTGTGGGAGGGTCAGTACTGAGGGAGCGCCGCACTGTGGGAGGGTCAGTACTGAGGGAGTGCCGCACTGTCAGAGGGTCAGTACTGAGGGAGCGCCACACTGTGGGAGGGTCAGTACTGAGGGAGCGCCGCACTGTGGGAGGGTCAGTACTGAGGGAGCGTCGCACTGTGGGAGGGTCAGTACTGAGGGAGCTCCGCACTGTGGGAGGGTCAGTACTGAGGGAGTGCCGCACTGTCAAAGGGTCAGTACTGAGGGAGCGCCACACAGTGGGATGGTCAGTACTGAGGGTGCGCCGCACTGTCAGAGAGTCAGTACTGGGGGTGAGCGACACTTTGGGAGGGTCAGTACTGAGGGAGCGCCGCACTGTCAGAGGGTCAGTGCAGAGGGAGCGCCGCACTGCGGGAGGGTCAGTACTGAGGGAGCGGCGCACTGTCGGAGGGTCAGTACTGAGGGAGCTCCGCACTGTGGGAGGGTCAGTACTGAGGGAGCGCCGCACTGTCAGAGGGTCAGTACCGAGGGATCGCCGCACTGTGGGTGAGTCAGTACTGAGGGATTGCCGCACTGTAGGTGGGTCAGTACTGAGGGAGTGCCGCACAGTCAGAGGGTCAGTACTGAGGGAGCGCCGCACTTTGGGTGGGTCAGTACTGAGGGAGCGCCGCACTGTGGGAGGGTCAGCACTGAGGGAGCGCCGCACTGTCAGAGGGTCAGTACTGAGGGAGCTACGCACTGTCGGAGGGTCACTACTGAGGGAGTGCCGCACTGTCGGAGGATCAGTACTGAGAGAGAGCTGCTCTGTCAGAGGGTCAGTACTTAGGGAGCGCCGCACTGTGGGAGGGTCAGTTCCGAGGGAGCGCAGCACTGTGGGGGGGTCAGTACTGAGGGAGTGCCGCACAGTCAGAGGGTCAGTACTGAGGGTGCGCCGCACTGTCAGAGGGTCAGTAC
Source organism: Scyliorhinus torazame (assembly GCF_047496885.1). NCBI lineage: Eukaryota > Metazoa > Chordata > Chondrichthyes > Carcharhiniformes > Scyliorhinidae > Scyliorhinus > Scyliorhinus torazame. Next base: position 34,137,035 of record NC_092732.1, on the reverse strand, counting down.
TGAGGGCGTGCCGCACTGTCGGAGGGTCAGTACTGAGGGAGAGCTGCACTGTCGGAGGGTCAGTAATGAGGGAGTGCCGCACTGTCCGAGGGTCAGTACTGAGGGAGTGCTGCACTGAGGGAGCATCGCACTGTCAGATGGTCAGTACTCAGGGAGCGCCACACTGTGGGAGCGTTAATACTGAGGGATCGCCGCACTTTGGGAGGGTCAGTACTGAGGGAGCGCCACACTGTGGGGGGGTCAGTACTGAGTGAGCGCGGCACTGTCGGAGGGTCAGTACTGAGGGAGTGCTGCACTTTGGGAGGGTCAGTACTGAGGGAGTGCCGCACTGTGGGGGGGTCAGTGCTGAGGGAGTGCCGCACTGTGGGAGGGTCAGTACTGAGGGAGCTCCGCACTGTCGGACGGTCAGCACTGAGGGAGCGCCGCACTGTGGGAGGGTCAGTACTGAGTGAGCACCGCACTGTGGGATGGTCAGTACTGAGGGAGCGTCGCACTGTCGGAGGGTCAGTACTGAGGGAGCGCCGCACTGTCAGAGGGTCAGTACCGAGGGATCGCCGCACTGTGGGAGGGTCAGTGCTGGGGGAGCTCCGCACTGTCGGATGGTCAGTGCTGAGGGAGCTCCGCACTTTCGCAGGGTCAGTACTGAGGGGGCGGCGCACTGTCGGAGGGTCAGTACTGAGGGAGTGCCACACTGTCAGAGGGTCAGTACCGAGGGAGCGCCGCACTGTGAGAGGGTCAGTACTGAGGGAGCGTCGTACTGTGGGAGCGTCAGTACTGAGGGAGCGTCGCGCTGTGGGAGGGTCAGTACTGAGGGAGTGCCGCTCTGTGGGAGGGTCAGTACTGAGGGAGCGCCGCACTGTGGGAGGGTCAGTACTGAGGGAGCGCCGCACTGTCAGAGGGTCAGTACTGAGGGAGCGCCGCACTGTGGGAACGTCAGTACTGAGGGAGCGCCGCACTGTGGGAGGGTCAGTACTGAGGGAGCGCCGCACTGTGGGAGGGTCATTACTGAGGGAGCGCCGCACTGTGGGACGGTCAGTACTGAGGGAGCGCCGCACTGTGGGACGGTCAGTACTGAGGGAGTGCCGCACTGTCAGAGGGTCAGTACTGAGGGAGCACTGCACTGTGGGAAGGTCAGTACTGAGGGAGCGCTGCACTGTCGGATGGTCAGTACTGAGGGATCGCCGCAGTGTGGGAGGGTCAGTACTGAGGGAGTGCCGCACTGTGGGATGGTCAGTACTGAGGGACCTCCGCACTGAGGGAGCGCCGCACTGTGGGAGGGTCAGTACTGAGGGAGCTCCGCACTGAGGGAGGGTCAGTACTGAGGGAGTGCTGCACTGTGGGAGGGTCAGTACTGAGGGAGTGCCGCACTGTCAGAGGGTTCGTACTGAGGGAGCAGCGCACTATCGGAGGGTCAGTACTGAGAGAGCTTCGCAATGTCGGATGGTCAGCACTGAGGGAGCGCCGCACTGTGGGAGAGTCAGTACTGAGTGAGCACCGCACTGTGGGAGGGTCAGTACTGAAGGAGCGCCGCACTGTCGGAGGGTCAGTACTGAGGGAGCGCCGCACTGTCAGAGGGTCAGTACCGAGGGATCGCCGCACTGTGGGTGGGTCAGTACTGAGGGATCGCTGCACTGTGGGTGCGTCAGTACTGAGGGAGTGCCGCACTGTCAGAGGGTCAGTACTGAGGGAGCGCAGCTCTGTGGGTGGGTCAGTACTGAGGGAGCGCCGCACTGTGGGTCCGCACTGAGGGAGCGCCGCACTGTCAGAGGGTCAGTACTGAGGGAGCGCCGCACTGTGGAAGGGTCAGTACCGAGGGAGCCCAGCACTGTGGGGGGGTCAGTACTGAGGGAGTGCCGCACTGTCAGAGGGTCAGGACTGAGGGTGCGCCGCACTGTCAGAGGGTCATTACTGAGGGAGCTACGCACTGTCGGAGGGTCACTACTGAGGGAGTGCCGCACTGTCGGAGGGTCAGTACTGAGGGAGTGCTGCACTGTCGGAGGGTTACTACTGAGGGAGTGCTGCACTGTCGGAGGGTCAGTACTGAGGGAGTGCTGCACTGTCGGAGGGTTACTACTGAGGGAGTGCTGCACTGTCGGAGGGTTACTACTGAGGGAGTGCTGCACTGTCGGAGGGTCAGTACTGAGGGAGAGCTGAACTGTGGGAGGGTCAGTACTGAGGGAGTGCTGCACTGAGGGAGCATCGCACTGTCAGATGGTCAGTACTCAGGGAGCGCCACACTGTGGGAGCGTTAATACTGAGGGATCGCCGCACTGTGGGAGGGTCAGTGCTGCGGGAGTGCCACACTGTGGGAGGGTCAGTACTGAGGGTGTGCCACACTGTGGGGGGGTCAGTACTGAGTGAGCGCGGCACTGTGGGTGGGTCAGTACTGAGGGAGTGCTGCACTGTGGGCGGGGTCAGTACTGAGGGAGTGCCGCACTGTCAGAGGGTCAGTACTGAGGGAGCGCCGCACTGTCAGAGGGTCAGTACTGAGGGAGTGCCGCACTGTGGGAGGGTCAGTACTGAGGGAGTGCCGCACTGTCAGAGGGTCAGTACTGAGGAACCGCCGCACTGTCAGAGGGTCCGTACTGAGGGAGCGGCGCACTGTCGTAGGGTCAGTACTGAGGGAGCTCCGCACTGTCGGACGGTCAGCACTGAGGGAGAGCCGCACTGTGGGAGGGTCAGTACTGAGTGAGCACCGCACTGTGGGATGGTCAGTACTGAGGGATCGTCGCACTGTCGGAGGGTCAGTACTGAGGGAGCGCCGCGCTGTCAGAGGGTCAGTACCGAGGGATTGCCGCACTGTGGGAGGGTCAGTACTGAGGGGGCGGCGCACTGTCAGAGGGTCAGTACTGAGGGAGTGCCGCGCTGTCAGAGGTTCAGTACTGATGAAGCGTCGCCCTGTCAGAGGGTCAGTACTGAGGGAGCGCCGCACTGTGGGAGGGTCAGTACTGAGGGAGCGCATCACTGTGGGAGGGTCAGTACTGAGGGAGCGCATCACTGTGGGAGGGTCAGTACTGAGGGAGCTCCACACTGTGGGAGGGTCAGTACTGAGGGAGCGCGCACTGTGGGAGGGTCAGTACTGAGGGAGCGTCGCACTGTGGGAGGGTCAGTACTGAGGGAGCGGCGCACTGTGGGAGGGTCAGTACTGAGGGAGTGCCGCACTGTCAGAGAGGTCAGTACTGAGGGAGCGCCACACTGTGGGAGGGTCAGTACTGTGGGAGCGCCGCTCTGTGGGAGTGTCAGTACTGAGGGAGCGCCGCACTGTGGGAGGGTCAGTACTGAGGCAGCGCCGCACTGTCAGAGAGTCAGTACTGGGGGAGCGCCTCACTGTGGGAGGGTCAGTACAGAGGGAGCGCCGCACCTTGGGAGGATCAGTACTGAGGGAGCGCCGCACTGTGGGAGGGTCAGTACTGAGGGAGCGCCGCACTGTGGGAGGGTCAGTACTGAGCGAGCGCCGCACTGTCAGAGGGTCAGTACTGAGGGAGCGCCGCACTGCGGGAGGGTCAGTACTGAGGGGGTACCGCACTGTGGGAGGGTCTGTACTGAGGGAGCTCCGAACTGTGGGAGGGTCAGTACTGAGGGAGCGCCGCACTGTGGGACGGTCAGTACTGAGGGTGTGCTGCACTGTGGGAGGGTCAGTGCTGAGGGAGCGCCGCACTGTGGGAGGGTCAGTACTGAGGGAGCGCCGCACTGTGGCGCGGTCAGTACTAAGGGTGTGCTGCACTGTGGGAGGGTCAGTGCTGAGGGAGCGCCGCACTGTGGGAGGGTCAGTGCTGAGGGAGCGCCGCACTGTCGGATGCTCAGTACTGAGGAATCGCCGCAGTGTGGGAGGGTCAGTGCTGAGGGAGCTCCGCACTGAGGGAGCGCCGCACTGTGGGAGGGTCAGTACTGAGGGAGCTCCGCACTGAGGGAGTGCCGCACTGTGGGATGGGCAGTACTGAGGGAGCTCCGCACTGAGGGAGCGCCGCACTGTGGGAGGGTCAGTACTGAGGGAGCTCCGCACTGAGGGAGGGTCAGTACTGAGGGAGCGCCGCACTGTGGGAGGGTCAGTACTGAGTGAGCACCGCACTGTGGGAGGGTCAGTACTGAGGGAGTGCCGCACTGTCGGAGGGTCAGTACTGAGGGAGCGCCGCAGTGTCAGAGGGTCAGTACCGAGGGATCGCCGCACAGTGGGTGGGTCAGTACTTAGGGATCGCCGCACTGTGAGTGGGTCAGTACTGAAGGAGTGCCGCACTATCAGAGGGTCAGTACTGAGGGAGCGCCGCTCTGTGGGTCAGCACTGAGGGAGCGCCGCACTGTCAGAGGATCAGTACTGAGGGAGCGCCGCACTGTGGAAGGGTAAGTACTGAGGGAGCTACTCACTGTGGGGGGGTCAGTACTGAGGGAGTGCCGCACTGTCGGAGGGTCAGTACTGAGGGAGAGCTGCACTGTCGGAGGGTTACTAATGAGCGAGTGCTGCACTGTCGGAGGGTCAGTACTGAGGGAGAGCTGCACTGTGGGAGGGTCAGTACTGAGGGAGTGCTGCACTGAGGGAGCAGCGCACTGTCAGATGGACAGTACTCAGGGAGCGCCACACTGTGGGAGCGTGAATACTGAGGGATCGCCGCACTGTGGGAGCATTAATACTGAGGGATCGCCGCACTGTGGGAGGGTCAGTGCTGCGGGAGTGCCACACTGTGGGAGGGTCAGTACTGAGGGAGTGCCACACTGTGGGGGGGTCAGTACTGAGTGAGCGCGGCACTGTGGGAGGGTCAGTACTGAGGGAGTGCTGCACTGTGGGCGGGTCAGTACTGAGGGATCGTCGCACTGTCGGAGGGTCAGTACTGAGGGAGCGCCGCACTGTCAGAGGGTCAGTACCGAGGGATTGCCGCACTGTGGGAGGGTCAGTGCTGAGGGGGCGGCGCACTGTCGGAGGGTCAGTACTGAGGGAGTGCCGCGCTGTCAGAGGTTCAGTACTGAGGGAGCGTCGCCCTGTCAGAGGGTCAGTACTGAGGGAGCGCCGCACTGTGGGGGGTCAGTACTGAGGGAGCGCCTCACTGTGGGAGGGTCAGTACTGAGGGAGTGCCGCACTGTGGGAGGGTCAGTACTGAGGGAGCTCCACACTGTCGGAGGGTCAGTACTGAGGGAGCGCCGCACTGTGGGAGGGTCAGTACTGAGGGAGCGTCGCACTGTGGGAGGGTCAGTACTGAGGGAGCGCCGCACTGTGGGAGGGTCAGTACTGAGGGAGTGCCGCACTGTCAGAGAGGTCAGTACTGAGGGAGCGCCACACTGTGGGAGGGTCAGTACTGAGGGAGCGCCGCTCTGTGGGAGTGTCAGTACTGAGGGAGCGCCGCACTGTGGGAGGGTCAGTACTGAGGCAGCGCCGCACTGTCAGAGAGTCAGTACTGGGGTAGCGCCTCACTGTGGGAGGGTCAGTACTGAGGGAGCGCCGCACCTTTGGAGGATCAGTACTGAGGGAGCGCCGCACTGTGGGAGGGTCAGTACTGAGGGAGCGCCTCACTGTGGGAGGGTCAGTACTGAGGGAGCGCCGCACTGTCAGAGGGTCAGTACTGAGGGAGCGCCGCACTGCGGGAGGGTCAGTACTGAGGGAGTACCGCACTGTGGGAGGGTCAGTACTGAGGGAGCTCCGCACTGTGGGAGGGTCAGTACTGAGGGAGCGCCGCACTGTGGGACGGTCAGTACTGAGGGTGTGCCGCACTGTCAGAGGGTCAGTACAGAGGGAGTGCCGCACTCTGGGAGGGTCAGTACTGAGGGAGTGCTGCACTGTGCGATGGTCAGTACTGAGGGAGCGTCGCACTGTGGGAGGGTCAGTACTGAGGGAGCGCCGCACTGTGGGAGGGTCAGTACTGAGGGAGCGCCGCACTGTGGGATGGTCAGTACTGAGGGAGCTCCGCACTGAGGGAGCGCCGCACTGTGGGAGGGTCAGTACTGAGGGAGCTCCGCACTGAGGGAGGGTCAGTACTGAGGGAGCGCCGCACTGTGGGAGGGTCAGTACTGAGGGAGTGCCGCTCTTAGGGAGGGTCAGTACTGAGGGAGTGCCGCACTGAGGGAGGGTCAGTACTGAGGGAGCGCCGCACTGTGGGAGGGCCAGTACTGAGGGAGTATCGCTATGTGGGAGGGTCTGTACTGATGGAGTGCCGCACTGTGGGACGGTCAGTACTGAGGGAGCGCCGCGCTGGATGAGGGTCAGTACTGAGGGAGCGCCGCACTGTGGGAGGGTGAGTACTGAGGGAGCGCCACGCTGTCGGAAGGTCAGTACTGAGGGAGTGTCGCACTGTCGGAGGGTCAGTACTGAGGGAGTGCCGCACTGTGGGAGGGTCAGTGCTGAGGGAGCTCCGCGCTGTCGGAGGTTCAGTACTGAGGGAGCTCCGCACTGTCGGAGGGTCAGTACTGAGGGAGTGCCGCGCTGACGGAGGGTCAGTACTGAGGGAGTGCCGCACTGTGGGAGGGTCAGTACTGAGGGAGTGCTGCACAGTGTGAGGGTCAGTACTGAGGGAGCGCCGCACTGTCGAAGGGTCAGTGCTGAGGGAGCGCCGCACTGTGGGAAGGTCAGTACTGAGGGAGCTCCGCACTGAGAGAGCGCCGCACTGTGTGAGGGTCAGTACTGAGGGAGCTCCGCACTGAGGGAGTGCCGCACTGTCAGAGGGTCAGTACCGAGGGATCGCCGCACTGTGGGTGGGTCAGTACTGAGGGATCGCTGCACTGTGGGTGCGTCAGTACTGAGGGAGTGCCGCACTGTCAGAGGGTCAGTACTGAGGGAGCGCAGCTCTGTGGGTGGGTCAGTACTGAGGGAGCGCCGCACTGTCAGAGGGTCAGTACTGAGGGAGCGCCGCACTGTCAGAGGGTCAGTACTGAGGGAGCGCCGCACTGGCAGAGGGTCAGTAATGAGGGAGTGCCGCACTGTGGAAGGGTCAGTACCGAGGGAGCGCCGCACTGTCAGAGGGTCAGTACTGAGGGAGCGTCACACTGTCAGAGGGTCAGTACCGAGGGATCGCCGCACTGTGGGTGGGTCAGTACTGAGGGATCGCTGCACTGTGGGTGCGTCAGTACTGAGGGAGTGCCGCACTGTCAGAGGGTCAGTACTGAGGGAGCGCAGCTCTGTGGGTGGGTCAGTACTGAGGGAGCGCCGCACTGTGGGTCCGCACTGAGGGAGCGCCGCACTGTCAGAGGGTCAGTACTGAGGGAGCGCCGCACTGTGGAAGGGTCAGTACCGAGGGAGCGCAGCACTGTGGGGGGGTCAGTACTGAGGGAGTGCCGCACTGTCAGAGGGTCAGGACTGAGGGTGCGCCGCACTGTCAGAGGGTCATTACTGAGGGAGCTACGCACTGTCGGAGGGTCACTACTGAAGGAGTGCCGCACTGTCGGAGGGTCAGTACTGAGGGAGTGCTGCACTGTCGGAGGGTTACTACTGAGGGAGTGCTGCACTGTCGGAGGGTCAGTACTGAGGGAGTGCTGCACTGTCGGAGGGTTACTACTGAGGGAGTGCTGCACTGTCGGAGGGTTACTACTGAGGGAGTGCTGCACTGTCGGAGGGTCAGTACTGAGGGAGAGCTGAACTGTGGGAGGGTCAGTACTGAGGGAGTGCTGCACTGAGGGAGCATCGCACTGTCAGATGGTCAGTACTCAGGGAGCGCCACACTGTGGGAGCGTTAATACTGAGGGATCGCCGCACTGTGGGAGGGTCAGTGCTGCGGGAGTGCCACACTGTGGGAGGGTCAGTACTGAGGGTGTGCCACACTGTGGGGGGGTCAGTACTGAGTGAGCACGGCACTGTGGGAGGGTCAGTACTGAGGGAGTGCTGCACTGTGGGCGGGGTCAGTACTGAGGGAGTGCCGCACTGTCAGAGGGTCAGTACTGAGGGAGCGCCGCACTGTCAGAGGGTCAGTACTGAGGGAGTGCCGCACTGTGGGAGGGTCAGTACTGAGGGAGTGCCGCACTGTCAGAGGGTCAGTACTGAGGAACCGCCGCACTGTCAGAGGGTCCGTACTGAGGGAGCGGCGCACTGTCGTAGGGTCAGTACTGAGGGAGCTCCGCACTGTCGGACGGTCAGCACTGAGGGAGAGCCGCACTGTGGGAGGGTCAGTACTGAGTGAGCACCGCACTGTGGGATGGTCAGTACTGAGGGATCGTCGCACTGTCGGAGGGTCAGTACTGAGGGAGCGCCGCGCTGTCAGAGGGTCAGTACCGAGGGATTGCCGCACTGTGGGAGGGTCAGTACTGAGGGAGTGCCGCACTGTCAGAGGTTCAGTACTGAGGGAGCGTCGCCCTGTCAGAGGGTCAGTACTGAGGGAGCGCCGCACTGTGGGAGGGTCAGTACTGAGGGAGCGCATCACTGTGGGAGGGTCAGTACTGAGGGAGTGCCGCACTGTGGGAGGGTCAGTACTGAGGGAGCTCCACACTGTGGGAGGGTCAGTACTGAGGGAGCGCGCACTGTGGGAGGGTCAGTACTGAGGGAGCGTCGCACTGTGGGAGGGTCAGTACTGAGGGAGCGGCGCACTGTGGGAGGGTCAGTACTGAGGGAGTGCCGCACTGTCAGAGAGGTCAGTACTGAGGGAGCGCCACACTGTGGGAGGGTCAGTACTGTGGGAGCGCCGCTCTGTGGGAGTGTCAGTACTGAGGGAGCGCCGCACTGTGGGAGGGTCAGTACTGAGGCAGCGCCGCACTGTCAGAGAGTCAGTACTGGGGGAGCGCCTCACTGTGGGAGGGTCAGTACAGAGGGAGCGCCGCACCTTGGGAGGATCAGTACTGAGGGAGCGCCGCACTGTGGGAGGGTCAGTACTGAGGGAGCGCCGCACTGTGGGAGGGTCAGTACTGAGCGAGCGCCGCACTGTCAGAGGGTCAGTACTGAGGGAGCGCCGCACTGCGGGAGGGTCAGTACTGAGGGGGTACCGCACTGTGGGAGGGTCTGTACTGAGGGAGCTCCGCACTGTGGGAGGGTCAGTACTGAGGGAGCGCCGCACTGTGGGACGGTCAGTACTGAGGGTGTGCCGCAGTGTCAGAGGGTCAGTACCGAGGGAGTGCCGCACTGTGGGAGGGTCAGTACTGAGGGAGTGCTGCACTGTGGGAGGGTCAGTGCTGAGGGAGCGCCGCACTGTGGGAGGGTCAGTACTGAGGGAGCGCCGCACTGTGGCGCGGTCAGTACTAAGGGAGCACTGCACTGTCGGATGCTCAGTACTGAGGAATCGCCGCAGTGTGGGAGGGTCAGTACTGAGGGAGTGCCGCACTGTGGGATGGGCAGTACTGAGGGAGCTCCGCACTGAGGGAGCGCCGCACTGTGGGAGGGTCAGTACTGAGGGAGCTCCGCACTGAGGGAGGGTCAGTACTGAGGGAGCGCCGCACTGTGGGAGGGTCAGTACTGAGTGAGCACCGCACTGTGGGAGGGTCAGTACTGAGGGAGTGCCGCACTGTCGGAGGGTCAGTACTGAGGCAGCGCCGCAGTGTCAGAGGGTCAGTACCGAGGGATCGCCGCACAGTGGGTGGGTCAGTACTGAGGGATCGCCGCACTGTGAGTGGGTCAGTACTGAAGGAGTGCCGCACTATCAGAGGGTCAGTACTGAGGGAGCGCCGCTCTGTGGGTCAGCACTGAGGGAGCGCCGCACTGTCAGAGGATCAGGACTGAGGGAGCGCCGCACTGTGGAAGGGTCAGTACTGAGGGAGCTACTCACTGTGGGGGGGTCAGTACTGAGGGAGTGCCGCACTGTCGGAGGGTCAGTACTGAGGGAGAGCTGCACTGTCGGAGGGTTACTAATGAGCGAGTGCTGCACTGTCGGAGGGTCAGTACTGAGGGAGAGCTGCACTGTGGGAGGGTCAGTACTGAGGGAGTGCTGCACTGAGGGAGCAGCGCACTGTCAGATGGACAGTACTCAGGGAGCGCCACACTGTGGGAGCGTGAATACTGAGGAATCGCCGCACTGTGGGAGCATTAATACTGAGGGATCGCCGCACTGTGGGAGGGTCAGTGCTGCGGGAGTGCCACACTGTGGGAGGGTCAGTACTGAGGGAGTGCCACACTGTGGGGGGGTCAGTACTGAGTGAGCGCGGCACTGTGGGAGGGTCAGTACTGAGGGAGTGCTGCACTGTGGGCGGGTCAGTACTGAGGGATCGTCGCACTGTCGGAGGGTCAGTACTGAGGGAGTGCCGCACTGTCGGAAGGTCAGTACTGAGGGAGCTCCACACTGTCGGAAGGTCAGTACTGAGGGAGAGCTGCACTGTGGGAGGGTCAGTACTGAGGGAGTGCTGCACTGAGGGAGCATCGCACTGACAGATGGTGAGTACACAGGGAGCGCCACACTGTGGGAGCGTTAATACTGAGGGATCGCCGCACTGTGGGAGGGTCAGTACTGAGGGAGTGCCACACTGTGGGGGGGTCAGTACTGAGTGAGCGCGGCACTGTCGGAGGGTCAGTACTGAGGGAGCTCCGCACTGTCGGATGGTCAGCACTGATGGAGCGCCGCACTGTGGGAGAGTCAGTACTGAGTGAGCACCTTACTGTGGGAGGGTCAGTACTGAGGTAGCGCCGCACTGTGGGAGGGTCACTGCTGCGGGAGTGCGACACTGTGGGGGGGTCAGGACTGAGTGAGCGCGGCACTGTGGGAGGGTCAGTACTGAGGGAGCGCCGCACTGTGGGAGGGTCAGTACTGAGAGAGCGCCGCACTGTGGGAGTGTCAGTACTGAGAGAGTGCCGCACTGTGGGAGGGTCAGTACTGAGGGAGTGCCGCACTGTCGGAGGGTCAGTACTGAGGGAGCGCCACACTATGGGAGGGTCAGTACTGAGAGAGCGCCGCACTGTGGGAGGGTCAGTACTGGGGGAGTGCCGCACTGTCAGAGGGTCAGTACTGAGGGAGTGCCGCACTGTCAGAGGGTCAGCACTGAGGGAGCGCCGCACTGTGGGCGGGTCAGTACTGAGGGAGCGCAGCACTGTGGGAGGGTCAGTACTGAGGGAGTGCCGCACTGTCGGAGGGTCAGTACTGAGGGAGCGCCACACTATGGGAGGGTCAGTACTGAGAGAGCGCCGCACTGTGGGAGGGTCAGTACTGGGGGAGTGCCGCACTGTCAGAGGGTCAGTACTGAGGGAGTGCCGCACTGTCAGAGGGTCAGCACTGAGGGAGCGCCGCACTGTGGGCGGGTCAGTACTGAGGGAGCGCCGCACTGTCGGAGGGTCAGTACTGAGGGAGCGCCGCACTGTGGGTCAGTACTGAGTGAGCGCCGCACTGTGGGAGGGTCAGTACTGAGGGAGCACTGCACTGTGGGAGGGTCAGTACTGAGGGAGCGCCGCACTGTCGGAGGGTCAGTACTGAGGGAGCACCGCACTGTGGGAGGGTCAGTACTGGGGGAGCGCCGCACTGTCGGAGGGTCAGTACTGAGGGAGCGTCGCACTGTGGGTGGGTCAGTACAGAGGGAGTGCCGCACTGTCAGAGGGTCAGTACTGAGGGATCGCCGCACTGTGGGTGGGTCAGAACTGAGGAATCGCCGCACTGTTGAAGGGTCAGTACTGAGGGAGCGCCGCACTGTGGGAGGGTCAGTACCGAGGGAGCGCAGCACTGTGGGGGGGTCAGTACTGAGGGAGTGCCGCACTGTCAGAGGATCAGTACTGAGGGAGCGCCGCACTGTCAGAGGGTCAGTACTGAGAGAGCGCCGCAATGTGGGAGGGTCAGTACTGAGGGATCGCCGCACTGTGGGTGGGTCAGTGCTGAGGGAGTGCCGCACTGTGGGAGGGTCAGTACTGAGGGAGCGCCGCACTGTCGGAGGGTCAGTACTGAGGGAGTGCCGCACTGTGGGAGGTTCAGTACTGAGGCATCGCCGTACTGTGGGAGGGTCAGTACTGAGTGTGGCGCACAAAGACTCCGTGAGACAAACAGAGTGAAGTCGATGAGGCTTTATTAAGCGTGTCTGTTCTCTAGCAGCCCGATAGTAAACTGGCATGCGGGGGAAGGCACCGGCTTCTTATACTTCGCCTTCAGGGCGGAGTATGAGGTCAACGGCCAACCAGGACCCGGGATCTGTCAGCCAATGACATTAGGGCTTCCAGTCCCACATGACCCCCAATACATACTACCACATTCACCCCTTGTCAAAAATGAACCCGGCGGGGTGATGCTTCGTATGGTGGTAAGGGTTTACAGTACTGGTCCTGGGAGGAGAGAACAGTTACATGGTAGGACCGTATTGGACAGTATCGTCCTGTTACAACTATTTACAGAGGATATGTGAAAACAAAATGTTCATTGGACAGTCCATCTTTGTTTTACATCGACGCCACGAGTCGGTCGGGCGGTCTGGTCGTCCGTGTCGATCGCCTCGGCCCCGGCGGTGGTGGTAGTGCTTGTACCAGCGTTGTCGCCTCCGGGAACCGCACGGTTTTAGCTGTCGGTGCAAAGGGGAGGGGGGCTGATCCTCCTGGGAAGGGGGCGGTCGCGGGGTGCGGCGGTGGCAGGAAGGGGGGCGGTTGGGTTGATGGTGCCGGGGGTGTGTGCGTGGTGCCGGCGGGCGCCAGATCCCGCAGGGAGACCGTGTCCTGTCGGCCGTCGGGGTACTCCACGTAGGCGTACTGGGGGTTTGCGTGGAGGAGGTGAACCCTTTCGACCAACGGGTCCGCCTTATGTGCCCGCACGTGCTTCCGGAGCAGGATGGGTCCTGGGGCCGCCAGCCAGGTCGGCAGCGACGTTCCAGAGGAGGACCTCCTAGGGAAGACAAGGAGACGCTCGTGAGGCGTTTGATTAGTGCTCGTACATAATAACGACCGGATGGAATGGAGAGCGTCCGGGAGGACCTCCTGCCACCGTGAAACTGGGAGATCCCTGGACCGTAGAGCCAGTAGGACGGCCTTCCAGACCGTGCCGTTCTCCCTTTCTACTTGCCCGTTCCCCCGGGGGTTGTAGCTGGTCGTCCTGCTTGAAGCTATACCCTTGCTGAGCAGGAACTGGCGCAGCTCGTCACTCATGAAAGAGGACCCCCTGTCGCTGTGGACGTATGCGGGGTAACCGAACAGTGTGAATATGCTGTTCAGGGCTTTAATGACTGTGGCCGCGGTCATGTCGGAGCAGGGAATGGCAAAAGGGAAGCGGGAGTATTCGTCCACTACATTAAGGAAATACGCGTTGCGGTCGGTGGAGGGGAGGGGCCCTTTGAAATCGAGACTGAGGCGTTCAAAGGGGCGGGAAGCCTTAATCAGGTGCGCTCCATCTGGCCTGAAAAAATGCGGTTTGCATTCTGCGCAGATGTGGCAGTCTCTTGTGACTGTACGGACCTCCTCTAAGGAGTAGGGGAGATTGCGGGACTTGATGAAGTGGTAAAACCGAGTGACCCCCGGGTGGCAGAGGTCCTCGTGGAGGGCTTGGAGGCGGTCAATTTGTGCGTTGGCACATGTCCCGCGGGATAGGGCATCAGACGGCTCGTTCAGCTTTCCGGGCCGGTACAAGATCTCATAGTTGAAGGTGGAGAGTTCGATCCTCCACCGCAAGATCTTGTCGTTCTTGATCTTGCCCCGCTGTGCATTATCGAACATGAAGGCAACCGACCGTTGGTCAGTGAGGAGAGTGAATCTCCTGCCGGCCAGGTAATGCCTCCAATGTCGCACAGCCTCCACTATGGCTTGGGCTTCCTTTTCCACTGAGGAGTGGCGGATTTGTGAGGCGTGGAGGGTTCGGGAGAAGAAGGCCACGGGTCTGCCCGCTTGGTTAAGGGTGGCCGCTAGAGCTACGTCAGAGGCGTCGCTCTCGACCTGGAAGGGGAGGGACTCGTCGATGGCGCGCATCGTGGCCTTTGCGATGTCTGCTTTGATGCGGCTGAAAGCCTGGCAAGCCTCTGTCGACAGCGGGAAAGCCGTGGTCTGTATTAGGGGGCGGGCCTTGTCTGCGTACTGGGGGACCCACTGGGCGTAATATGAAAAGAACCCCAGGCAGCGTTTCAGGGCTTTTGGGCAGTGCGGGAGGGGAAATTCCATGAGTGCGCGCATACGTTCGGGGTCGGGGCCTATTATCCCATTGCGCACTACGTAGCCCAAGATGGCTAGCCGATCGGTGCTAAAAACGCACTTGTCCTCATTGTACGTGAGGTTCAAGGCTTTGGCAGTCTGGAGGAATTTTTGGAGGTTGGCGTCGTGGTCCTGCTGATCGTGGCCGCAGATGGTTACATTGTCGAGGTACGGGAACGTGGCCCGTAACCCATGTTGATCAACCATTCGGTCCATTTCCCGTTGGAAGACCGAGACGCCGTTTGTGACGCCAAAAGGGACCCTTAGGAAGTGGTATAATCGCCCGTCTGCCTCGAAGGCTGTGTACTTGCGGTCACTTGGGCGGATGGGGAGCTGATGGTAGGCGGACTTGAGGTCCACGGTGGAGAAGACTTTATACTGGGCAATCCGATTGACCATGTCGGATATGCGGGGGAGAGGGTACGCGTCTAGTTGTGTGTACCTGTTGATGGTCTGGCTATAGTCAATGACCATCCTTTGTTTCTCCCCTGTCTTCACTACTACCACCTGCGCTCTCCAGGGACTATTGCTGGCCTGGATTATGCCCTCCTTTAGTAGCCGCTGGACTTCGGAGCGAATGAAGGTCCGGTCCTGGGCGCTGTACCGTCTGCTCCTAGTGGCGACGGGTTTGCAATCCGGGGTGAGGTTCGCAAACAAGGACGGGGGTTGCACCTTGAGGGTGGCGAGGCCGCAGATAGTGAGTGGGGGTATGGGGCCGCCGAATTTAAACGTAAGGCTCTGTAGGTTACATTGAAAATCTAAGCCCAGCAAGGTGGGGGCACAGAGTTGGGGAAGGACGTTAAGTTTGTAGTTTTTGAACTCCCTCCCCTGTACCGTTAGGGTAACTATGCAGAATCCCTGGATCTGTACGGAGTGGGATCCTGCGGCTAGGCAAATCTTTTGTGCGCTGGGGTAGGTAGTTAAGGAACAGCGTCTTACCGTGTCGGGATGTATAAAACTTTCCGTGCTCCCGGAGTCGACTAGGCATGGCGTCTCGTGGCCGTTAATTAGGACCGTTGTCGTCGTCGTCTGGAGAGTCCGGGGCCGAGCCTGATCGAGCGTAACCGAAGCGAGCCGTGGTTGTAGTAGTGGGGTGGGGTCCGTTGTTGCCGTCCAAGAGGACGTCGGGGATGGATAAAATGGCCGCCCCCATACCTCGCCCGTAGATGAGGGGTCACAAGATGGCGTCGGGGGTGGACAAAATGGCCGCCCCCATGCGTCGTACAGGTCAGGGGCGGTCCAAGATGGCGGGTCCCCTCCTCCCCTCGTGGTGGTCGGGACCCAAAATGGCGGCGTCTGCGGGTCGCACATTGAGTGCTGGGGGGCGCTAGGAGCGCGCGGAATTCCCGGGCCGCGGGCGCTAGGACCGCGCGGAGTTCCTTTGGTGCGAGTTCCCGGGCCGCGGGCGCTAGGACCGCGCGGAGCTCCCTCGCTGGGGACCGGCAGGTCAGTGCGAGCGCTGGGACAGTGAGGAGGTCCCTCGCCGGGGACGGAGGTCGGGGTCCAGGTGAGTTGTATTGCCGGCGGGTCAGGCGTGGGGCGCGGGACGGGGGCGAGGGCCCAGGTCGGCGGCTCCGGCGGGTCAGGCGTGGGGCGCGGGACGGGGGCGAGGGCCCAGGTCGGCGGCTCCGGCGGGTCAGGCGTGGGGCGCGGGACGGGGGCGAGGGCCCAGGTCGGCGGCTCCGGCGGGTCAGGCGTGGGGCGCGGGACGGGGGCGAGGGCCCAGGTCGGCGGCTCCGGCGGGTCAGGCGTGGGGCGCGGGACGGGGGCGAGGGCCCCGGTCGGCGGGTCAGTCGTGGGGCCGCGAGCGCTGGCACCGCGCGGAGCTCCCTCGCCGGGGACAGCGGTGGTCGGGGTCAAGGTAGGTGGCGCCGGCGGGTCAGGCGTGGGGCGCGGGACGGGGGTGAGGGTGGCGTTCGGGATACGGAAAACCCCTTCCTCTCCGTGGAGAGTGTTGGCCGGCACCCAAATCGGGAGCGCCGGCGGCGGGTCATACATGGGCTGCGGGGAGGGGGGTTGGGGAGCGTAGGCAGCGTGCAGGGCTCCCAGTTCTCCCGGGGCCGCGGTGGTCGGGACCCAAAATGGCGGCGCCTGGGGGTCGCACATGGCGTGCTGGGGGGGTTGGGAGGCATAGACTGCCTGTAGGGCTCCCTGTGGCCCCGGGACGGCGGCGACCACGCGGGACCGGCACACCACCGCATAATGGCCCTTTTTCCCGCAGCTTTTGCAGATTGCTGCGCGGGCCGGGCAGCGCTGTCGGGGGTGCTTCGCCTGGCCGCAGAAATAACAGCGGGCGCCCCCGGTGCGACTCGGCGTTTGGACTGCGCAAGCCTGTGGGGTGTCCGGGGGGGGGGGTAGGGGGTTTGCCGCGGCGGGTACGTACGGGGCCCAATGGCCTGCCGCGCCGTCGGGGCCGTAGGCGCGGGTATTACGCGCGGCTACGTCCAGCGAGGCTGCCAGGGCCCGTGCCTCTGAGAGTCCTAGTGACTCTTTTTCTAGAAGTCTTTGGCGGATTTGGGAGGATTGTATACCTGCAACAAAAGCATCGCGCATTAACATGTCCGTGTGTTCGTTTGCATTCACCGACGGGCAGCTGCAGGCTCGTCCCAAAATCAGCAGCGCGGCGTAGAACTCGTCCATCGATTCTCCGGGAGCTTGCCGTCTCGTCGCGAGCTGGTAGCGAGCGTAGATTTGGTTAACTGGGCGAACGTAGAGACTTCTCAGTGCTGCGAACGCCGTCTGGAAATCGCGGGTGTCTTCAATGAGGGTGAAAATCTCCGTGCTCACCCTCGAGTGCAGGACCTGCAGTTTTTGTTCGTCTGAGACCCGGCCAGTGGTCGGTCTGAGGTAGGCCTCGAAGCAAGTCTGCCAGTGTTTGAAGGCTGCTGCTGCATTCACTGCGTGGGGGCTGATCCTCAGGCATTCTGGAATGATCCTGAGCTCCATAGTCCTTTTTAGGCACGCTTAATAAATTGTGGCGCACAAAGACTCCGTGAGACAAACAGAGTGAAGTCGATGAGGCTTTATTAAGCGTGTCTGTTCCCCAGCAGCCCGATAGTAAACTGGCCTGCGGGGGAAGGCACCGGCTTCTTATACTTCGCCTTCAGGGCGGAGTATGAGGTCAACGGCCAACCAGGACCCGGGATCTGTCAGCCAATGACATTAGGGCTTCCAGTCCCACATGACCCCCAATACATACTACCACACTGAGGGAGCGCCGCACGGTGGGAGGGTCAGTACTGAGGGAGCGCCGCACTGTCGGAGGGTCAGTACTGAGGGAGTGCCGCACTGTGGGAGGGTCAGTACTGAGGGAGCTACGTACTGTCAGGGGGTTACTCCTGAGGGAGCGTTGCACTGTCGGAGGGTCAGTACTGAGGGAGAGCTGCACTGTCGGAGGGTCACTACTGAGGGAGAGCTGCACTGTGGGAGGGTCAGTACTGAGGGAGTGCTGCACTGAGGCAGCATCGCACTGTCAGATGGTCAGTACTCAGTGAGCGCCACACTGAGCGTCAGTACTGAGGGAGCGCCGCACTGTCTGAGGGTCAGTACTGAGGGAGTGCCGCACTGTCAGAGGGTCAGTACTGAGTGAGTGCCGCACTGACAGAGGGTCAGTTCTGAAGGTGCGCCGCACTGTCGGAGTGTCAGTACTGAGAGAGCGCCGGAATGTGGGAGGATCAGTACTGAGGGATCGCCGCACTGTGGGTGGGTCAGTGCTGAGGGAGTGCCGCATTGTGGGAGGGTCAGTACTGAGGGAGCGCCGCACTGTCGGAGGGTCAGTACTGAGGGTGTGCCGCACTGTGGGAGGTTCAGTACTGAGGGATCACCGTACTGTGGGTGGGTCAGTACTGAGGGAGCGCCGCACTGTCGGAGGGTCAGTACTGAGGGAGTGCCGCACTGTGGGAGGGTCAGTACTGAGGGAGCGTCGCACTGTCAGAGGGTCAGTACTGAGGGAGCGCCGCACTGTGGGAGGGTCAGTACTTAGGGAGCACTGTACTGTGGGAGGGTCAGCACTGAGGGAGCGCCGCACTGTGGGAGGGTCAGTGCTGAGAGAGTGCCGCACTGTGGGAGGGTCAGTACTGAGTGAGCGCCGCACTGTCGGAGGGTCAGTACTGAGTGAGCGCTGCACTGTGGGAGGGTCAGTACTGAGGGAGCGCCGCACTCTGGGAGGGTCAGTCCTGAGGGAGCACCGCACTGTGGGAGGGTCTGTACAGAGGGAGCGCCGCACTCTGGGTCAGTCCTGAGGGAGCGCCGCACTGTGGGAGGGTCAGTACTGAGTGAGCACCGCACTGTGGGAGGGTCAGTACTGAGGGAGTGCCGCACTGTGGGAGCGTCAGTACTGAGGGAGCGCCGCACTGTCAGAGGTTCAGTACTGAGGAACCACCGCACTGCCAGAGGGTCCGTACTGAGGGAGCGGCGCACTGTCGGAGGGTCAGTACTGAGGGAGGTCCGCACTGTCGGATGGTCAGCACCGAGGGAGCGCCGCACTGTGGGAGAGTCAGTACTGAGTGAGCACCGTACTGTGGGAGAGTCAGTACTGAGAGAGCGCCGCACTGTGGGAGGGTCAGTACTGAGTGAGCGCGGCACTGTGGGAGGGTCAGTACTGAGGGAGCACCGCACTGTGGGAGGGTCAGTACTGAGGGAGTGCCGCACTGTCGGAGGGTCAGTACTGAGGGAGCGCCGCACTGTGGGAGGGTCAGTACTGAGAGAGCGCCGCACTGTGGGAGGGTCAGTACTGAGGGAGTGCCGCACTGTCAGAGGGTCAGTACTGAGGGAGTGCCGCACTATCAGAGGGTCAGTACTGAGGAACCGCCGCACTGTCGGAGGGTCAGTACTGAGGGAGTGCCGCACAGTGGGAGTGTCAGTACTGAGGGAGCGCCGCACTGTGGGAGGATCAGTACTGAGGGAGCGCCGCACTGTCGGAGGGTCAGTACTGAGGGAGCGCCGCACTGTTGGACGGTCAGCACTGAGGGAGCGCCGCACTGTGGGCGGGTCAGTACTGAGGGAGCGCCGCACTGTGGGAGGGTCAGTGCTGAGAGAGTGCCGCACTGTGGGAGGGTCAGTACTGAGTGAGCGCCGCACTGTGGGAGGATCAGTGCTGAGGGAGCGCCTCACTGTGGGAGGGTCAGTACCGAGGGAGCGCAGCACTGTGGGGGGGGGGGGGTCAGTACTGAGGGAGTGCCGCACTGTCAGAGGATCAGTACTGAGGGTGCGCCGCACTGTCAGAGGGTCAGTACTGAGGGAGCTACGCACTGTCGGAGGGTTACTACTGAGGGAGCGTTGCACTGTCGGAGGGTCAGTACTGAGGGAGAGCTGCACTGTCGGAGGGTCACTACTGAGGGAGAGCTGCACTGTCGGAGGGTCACTACTGAGGGAGTGCCGCACTGTCGGAGGGTCAGTACTGAGGGAGAGCAGCACTGTGGGAGGGTCAGTACTGAGGGAGTGCTGCACTGAGGGAGCATCGCACTGTCAGATGGTCAGTACTCAGGGAGCGCCACACTGAGCGTCAGTACTGAGGGAGTGCCGCACTGTCAGAGGGTCAGTACTGAGTGAGTGCCGCACTGTCAGAGGGTCAGTTCTGAAGGTGCGCCGCACTGTCGGAGTGACAGTACTGAGAGAGCGCCGCAATGTGGGAGGGTCAGTACTGAGGGATCGCCGCACTGTGGGTGGGTCAGTGCTGAGGGAGTGCCGCACTGTGGGAGGGTCAGTACTGAGGGAGCGCCGCACTGTCGGAGGGTCAGTACTGAGGGAGTGCCGCACTGTGGGAGGTTCAGTACTGAGGGATCGCCGTACTGTGGGTGGGTCAGTACTGAGGGAGCGCCGCACTGTCGGAGGGTCAGTACTGAGGGAGTGCCGCACTGTGGGAGTGTCAGTACTGAGGGAGCGCCGCACTGTCAGAGGGTCAGTTCTGAGGGAGCGCCGCACTGTGGGAGGGTCAGTACTGAGGGAACACCGTACTGTGGGAGGGTCAGTACTGAGGGAGTGCCGCACTATCAGAGGGTCAGTACTGAGGGTGCGCCACACTGTCAGATGGTCAGTACTGAGGGTGCTACGCACTGTCGGAGGGTCACTACTGAGGGAGTGCCGCACTGTCGGAAGGTCAGTACTGAGGGAGAGCTGCACTGTCGGATGGTCACTACTGAGGGAGTGCCGCACTGTCGGAGAGTCAGTACTGAGGGAGTGCTGCACTGAGGGAGCATCGCACTGTCAGATGGTGAGTACTCAGGGAGCGCTACACTGTGGGAGCGTTAATACTGAGGGATCGCCGCACTGTGGGAGGGTCAGTGCTGCGGGAGTGCCACACTGTGGGAGGGTTAGTACTGAGGGAGTGCCACATTGTGGGGGGGTCAGTACTGAGGGAGCGCCGCCCTGTCGGAGGGTCAGTCCTGAGGGAGCGCCGCACTGCCAGAGGGTCAGTACTGAGGGAGCACCGCACTGTGGGAGGGTCTGTACAGAGGGAGCGCCGCACTCTGGGAGGGTCAGTCCTAAGGGAGCGCCGCACTGTGGGAGGGTCAGTACTGAGTGAGCACCGCACTGTGGGAGGGTCAGTACTGAGGGAGTGCCGCACTGTGGGAGGGTCAGTACTGAGGGAGCGCCGCACTGTCAGAGGGTCAGTACTGAGGAACCGCCGCACTTTCAGAGGGTCCGTACTGAGGGAGCGGCGCACTGTCGGAGGGTCAGTACTGAGGGAGCGCCGCACTGTCGGATGGTCAGCAGTGAGGGAGCGCCGCACTGTCAGAGGGTCCGTACTGAGGGAGCGGCGCACTGTCAGAGGGTCAGTACTGAGGTAGCGCCGCACTGTGGGAGAGTCAGTACTGAGGTAGCGCCGCACTGTGGGAGGGTCACTGCTGCGGGAGTGCCACACTGTGGGGGGGTCAGTACTGAGTGAGCGCGGCACTGTGGGAGGGTCAGTACTGATGGAGCGCCGCACTGTGGGAGGGTCAGTACTGAGGGAGTGCCGCACTGTCGGAGGGTCAGTACTGAGGGAGCGCCGCACTGTGGGAGGGTCAGTACTGAGAGAGCGCCGCACTGTGGGAGGGTCAGTACTGAGGGAGTGCCGCACTGTCAGAGGGTCAGTACTGAGGGAGTGCCGCACTATCAGAGGGTCAGTACTGAGGAACCGCCGCACTGTCGGAGGGTCAGTACTGAGGGAGTGCCGCACAGTGGGAGTGTCAGTACTGAGGGAGCGCCGCACTGTGGGAGGATCAGTACTGAGGGAGCGCCGCACTGTCGGAGGGTCAGTACTGAGGGAGCGCCGCTCTGTGGGCGGGTCAGTACTGAGGGAGCGCCGCACTGTGGGAGGGTCAGTGCTGAGAGAGTGCCGCACTGTGGGAGGGTCAGTACTGAGTGAGCGCCGCACTGTGGGAGGGTCAGTACTGAGGGAGCACTGCACTGTGGGAGGATCAGTACTGAGGGAGCGCCGCACTGTCGGAGGGTCAGTACTGAGGGAGCACCGCACTGTGGGAGGGTCAGTACTGGGGGAGCGCTGCACTGTCGGTGGGTCAGTACTGAGGGAGCGTCGCACTGTGGGTGGGTCAGTACTGAGGGAGTGCCGCACTGTCAGAGGGTCAGTACTGAGGGATCGCCGCACTGTGGGAGGGTCAGTACTGAGGGAGCGCCGCACTGTGGGGGGGTCAGTACTGAGGGAGTGCCGCACTGTGGGAGGGTCAGTACTGAGGAATCGCCGCACTGTGGGAGGGTCAGTACCGAGGGAGCGCCGCACTGTGGGAGGGTCAGTACCGAGGGAGCGCAGCACTGTGGGGGGTTCAGTACTGAGGGAGTGCCGCACTGTCAGAGGATCAGTACGGAGGGTGCGCCGCACTGTCAGAGGGTCAGTACTGAGGGAGCTACGCACTGTCGGAGGGTTACTACTGAGGAAGCGTTGCACTGTCGGAGGGTCAGTACTGAGGGAGAGCTGCACTGTCGGAGGGTCACTACTGAGGGAGAGCTGCACTGTCGGAGGGTCACTACTGAGGGAGTGCCGCACTGTCGGAGGGTCAGTACTGAGGGAGAGCTGCACTGTGGGAGGGTCAGTACTGAGGGAGTGCTGCACTGAGGGAGCATCGCACTGTCAGATGGTCAGTACTCAGGGAGCGCCACACTGAGCGTCAGTACTGAGGGAGCGCCGCACTGTCTGAGGGTCAGTACTGAGGGAGTGCCGCACTGTCAGAGGGTCAGTACTGAGTGAGTGCCGCACTGTCAGAGGGTCAGTTCTGAAGGTGCGCCGCACTGTCGGAGTGTCAGTACTGAGAGAGTGCCGCACTGTGGGAGGGTCAGTACTGAGGGAGCGCCGCAATGTGGGAGGGTCAGTACTGAGGGATCACCGTACTGTGGGAGGGTCAGTACTGAGGGAGCGCCGCACTGTGGGGGGGTCAGTACTGAGGGAACGCCGCACTGTGGGAGGGTCAGTACTGAGGGAGCGCCGCACTGTCGGAGGGTCAGTACTGAGGGAGTGCCGCACTGTGGGAGGGTCAGTACTGAGGGAGCGCCGCACTGTCAGAGGGTCAGTACTGAGGGAGCGCCGCACTGTGGGAGGGTCAGTACTGAGGGAGCACCGTACTGTGGGAGGGTCAGCACTGAGGGAGCGCCGCACTGTGGGAGGGTCAGGACTGAGGGAGCGCCGCACTGTGGGAGGGTCAGTGCTGAGAGAGTGCCGCACTGTGGGAGGGTCAGTACTGAGTGAGCGCCGCACTGTCGGATGGTCAGTACTGAGTGAGCGCTGCACTGTCGGAGGGTCAGTACTGAGGGAGCGTCGCACTGTGGGTGGGTCAGTACTGAGGGAGTGCCGCACTGTCAGAGGGTCAGTACTGAGGGATCGCCGCACTGTGCGTGGGTCAGTACTGAGGAATCGCCGCACTGTGGGAGGGTCAGTACTGAGGGAGCGCCGCACTGTGGGAGGGTCAGTACCGAGGGAGCGCAGCACTGTGGGGGGGGTCAGTACTGAGGGAGTGCCGCACTGTCAGAGGATCAGTACTGAGGGTGCGCCGCACTGTCAGAGGGTCAGTACTGAGGGAGCTACGCACTGTTGGAGGGTTACTACTG
This sequence comes from Scyliorhinus torazame, assembly GCF_047496885.1. Lineage (NCBI taxonomy): Eukaryota > Metazoa > Chordata > Chondrichthyes > Carcharhiniformes > Scyliorhinidae > Scyliorhinus > Scyliorhinus torazame. The sequence goes on along the minus strand of NC_092732.1, from coordinate 34,114,024 downwards.
AGGGAGCGTTGCACTGTCGGAGGGTCAGTACTGAGAGCTGCACTGTCGGAGGGTCACTACTGAGGGAGAGCTGCACTGTCAGAGGGTCACTACTGAGGGAGTGCCGCACTGTCGGAGGGTCAGTACTGAGGGAGTGCTGCACTGAGGGAGCATCGCACTGTCAGATGGTCAGTACTCAGGGAGCGCCACACTGAGCGTCAGTACTGAGGGAGTGCCTAACTGTCAGAGGGTCAGTACTGAGTGAGTGCCGCACTGTCAGAGGGTCAGTTCTGAAAGTGCGCCGCACTGTCGGAGGGTCAGTACTGAGAGAGCGCCGCAATGTGGGAGGGTCAGTACTGAGGGATCGCCGCACTGTGGGTGGGTCAGTGCTGAGGGAGTGCCGCACTGTGGGAGGGTCAGTACTGAGGGAGCGCCGCACTGTCGGAGGGTCAGTACTGAGGGAGTGCCGCACTGTGGGAGGTTCAGTACTGAGGGATCGCCGTACTGTGGGTGGGTCAGCACTGAGGGAGCGCCGCACTGTCGGAGGGTCAGTACTGAGGGAGTGCCGCACTGTGGGAGGGTCAGTACTGAGGGAGCGCCGCACTGTCAGAGGATCAGTACTGAGGGAGTGCCGCACTGTCAGAGGGTCTGTACTGAGGGAGTGCCGCACTGTGGGTGGGTCAGTACTGAGGGAGCGCCGCACTGTGGGAGGGTCAGTATCGAGGGAGCGCCGCACTGTGGGAGGGTCAGTACTGAGGGAGCGCCGCACTGTCAGAGGGTCAGTACTGAGGGAGCGCCGCACTGTGGGAGGGTCAGTACTGAGGGAGCGCCGCACTGTGGGAGCATCAGTACTGAGGGAGCGCCGCACTGTGGGAGGGTCAGTACTGAGGGAGTGCCGCACTGTGGGAGGGTCAGTACTGAGGGAGTGCCGCACTGTGGGAGGGTCAGTACTGAGGGAGTGCCGCACTGTGGGAGGGTCAGTACTGAGGGAGCGCCGCACTGTCAGAGGGTCAGTACTGAGGGAGCGCCGCACTGTCAGAGGGTCAGTACTGAGGGAGTGCCGCACTGTGGGAGGGTCAGTACTGAGGGAGTGCCGCACTGTCAGAGGGTCAGTACTGACGGAGCGCCGCACTGACAGAGGGTCAGTACTGAGGGAGCGCCGCACTGTGGGAGGGTCAGTACTGAGGGAGCGTCGCACTGTGGGAGGGTCAGTACTGAGGGAGCGCCGCACTGACAGAGGGTCAGTACTGAGGGAGTGCCGCACTGTCAGAGGGTCAGTACTGAGGGAGTGCCGCACTGTGGGAGGGTCAGTACTGGGTGTAATCACATTGCTGGCTTTGGGATCTTGCTATTCCTGCTTTGACCCTTCCCACATTGCAACAACGAGCGCACGAAGCAAATGTCATGATTGGCTGTGACCACATTTGGATGCCCTGGGGCGCTATAGAATTGCAAAGCTAGTTTATTCGTCTTAAAGCAGTAACGACTCAGCTGGTAGGCCTTGGTAACCGTGTTTATTGCTCGATATATACATTGCAAACTCGAAGGAAAGACATTTACCTCAGGAAAGTGCACCCAAATGAATGCCCCCTTTGAAATAGAGCATCTCCTGGTGTTCTAAACCCCTCTCCCCATCCCCTACCCTCCCCCCTCCACTCCCATACCCCTCCCCCAAAATAGTTCCCCCTCCAATACCCACTCCACGCCGCCGATACCCCTCCCCATCCCCCGCATGTCCGTTCTTACACAGGCCCCTCGCTGATCGGTTCTGGCTCATCTTCCGTGTCCTGCTTGATCAATTTGGCTTCTGATTCAAGCTCCTTGGTATCCTCGTGGTGCAGATCGATGAGGAGCATGTAGACTAGGGTACCGGCGACACCTCCGATCATGGGGGCGACGATCGGAACCCACCACCATCCGTGACCAGCCCTGCGAGGGACAGGCAATCAGGTCGGCACGTCACTGATTTGCAGAATCATAGACTGGGTTGTATGTTTTCCTAGATAATTACCTTGTGAATTATATTTCATTATGCAATTTAGATGCTGCCAATTTCAAGCTGAACAAAGAACATCGAAAATACAGCACAGAACAGGCCCTTCGGCCCACGATGTTGTGCCGAACCTTTGTCCTAGATTAATCATAGATTATCATTGAATTTACAGTGCAGAAGGAGGCCATTCAGCCCATTGAGTCTGCACCGGCTCTTGGAAAGAGCACCCTACCCAAATTCAACACCTCCACCCAACACCAAGGGCAATTTGGACATTAAGGGCAATTCATCATTGGCCAATTCACCTAACCCGCACATCTTTGGACTGTGGGAGGAAACCGGAGCACCCGGAGGAAACCCATGCACACACGGGGAGGACGTGCAGACTCCGCACAGACAGTGACCCAAGCCGGAATCGAACCTGGGACCCTGGAGCTGTGAAGCAATTGTGCTATCCACAATGCTACCGTGCTGCCCTTAAGAACAAATTAATCTACACTATATAATTTTACCATAACCCATGTACCTATCCAATAGCTGCTTGAAGGTCCCTAATGTTTCCGACTCAACTACTTCCACAGGCAGTGCATTCCATGCCCCCACTACTCTCTGGGTAAAGAACCTACCTCTGATATCCCTCCTATATCTTCCACCTTTCACCTTAAATTTATGTCCCCTTGTAATGGTTTGTTCCACCCGGGGAAAAAGTCTCTGACTGTCTACTCTATCTATTCCCCTGATCATCTTATAAACCTCTATCAAGTCGCCCCTCATCCTTCTCCGTTCTGATGAGAAAAGGCCTAGCACCCTCAACCTTTCCTCGTAAGACCTACTCTCCATTCCAGGTAACATCCTGGTAAATCTTCTTTGCACCTTTTCCAAAGCTTCCACATCCTTCCTAAAATGAGGCGACCAGAACTGTACACAGTACTCCAAATGTGGCCTTACCAAAGTTTTGTACAGCTGCATCATCACCTCACGGCTCTTAAATTCAATCCCTCTGTTAATGAACGTGAGCACACCATAGGCCTTCTTCACAGCTCTATCCACTTGAGTGGCAACTTCCAAACTATGTATGAACATAGACCCCAAGATCTCTCTGCTCCTCCACATTGCCAAGAACTCTACCGTTAACCCTGTATTCCGCATTCATATTTGTCCTTCCAAAATGGACAACCTCACACTTTTCAGGGTTAAACTTCATCTGCCACTTCTCAGCCCAGCTCTGCATCCTATCTATGTCTCTTTGCAGCCGACAACAGCCCTCCTTACTATCCACAACTCCACCAATCTTCGTATCATCTGCAAATTTACTGACCCACCCTTCAACTCCCTCATCCAAGTCATTAATGAAAATTACAAACAGCAGAGGACCCAGAACTGATCCCTGCGGTACGCCACTGGTAACTGGGATCCAGGCTGAATATTTGCCATCCACCACCACTCTCTGACTTCTATCGGTTAGCCAGTTCGTTATCCAACTGGCCAAATTTCCCACTATCCCATGCCTCCTTACTTTCTGCAGAAGCCTACCATGGGGAACTTTATCAAATGCCTTACTAAAATCCATGTACACTACATCCACTGCTTTACCTTCATCCACATGCTTGGTCACCCCCTCAAAGAATTTAATAAGATTTGTAAGGCAAGACCTACCCCTCACAAATCCGTGCTGACTATCCCTAATCAAGCAGTGTCTTTCCAGATGCTCAGAAATCCTATCCTTCAGTACCCTTTCCATTACTTTGCCTACCACCGAAGTAAGACTAACTGGCCTGTAATTCCCAGGGTTATCCCTAGGCCCTTTTTTGAACAGGGGCACGACATTCGCCACTCTCCAATCCCCTGGTACCACCCCTGTTGACAGTGAGGACGAAAAGATCATTGCCAACGGCTCTGCAATTTCATCTCTTGCTTCCCATAGAATCCTTGGATATATCCCGTCAGGCCCGGGGGACTTGTCTATCCTCAAGTTTTTCAAAATGCCCAACACATCTTCCTTCCTAACAAGTATTTCCTCGAGCTTACCAGTCTGTTTCACACTGTCCTCTCCAACAATATCGCCCCTCTTATTTGTAAATACAGAAGAAAAGTACTCGTTCAAGACCTCTCCTATCTCTTCAGACTCAATACACAATCTCCCGCTACTGTCCTTGATCGGACCTACCCTCGCTCTAGTCATTCTCATATTTCTCACATATGTGTAAAAGGCCTTGGGGTTTTCCTTGATCCTACCCGCCAAAGATTGTTCATGCCCTCTCTTAGCTCTCCTAATCCCTTTCTTCAGTTCCCTCCTGGCTATCTTGTATCCCTCCAATGCCCTGTCTGAACCTTGTTTCCTCAGCCTTACATAAGTCTCCTTTTTCCTCTTAACAAGACATTCAGCCTCTCTTGTCAACCATGGTTCCCTCACTCGACCATCTCTTCCCTGCCTGACAGGGACATACATATCAAGGACACATTTCACTTGTGTCCTTCCCTGATAGCCTATGTTCCCAACTTATGCACTTCAATTCTTGTCTGACAACATCGTATTTACCCTTCCCCCAATTGTAAACCTTGCCCTGTTGCACGCACCTATCCCTCTCCATTACTAAAGTGAAAGTCACAGAATTGTGGTCACTGTCTCCAAAATGCTCCCCCACTAACAAATCTATCACTTGCCCTGGTTCATTACCAAGTACTAAATCCAATATTGCCCCTCCTCTGGTCGGACAATCTACATACTGTGTTAGAAAAGCTTCCTGGACACACTGCACAAACACCACCCCATCCAAACTATTTGATCTAAAGAGTTTCCGCTCAATATTTGGGAAGTTAAAGTCACCCATGACTACTACCCTGTGACTTCTTCATCTTTCCAAAATCTGTTTCCCAATCTGTTCCTCCACATCTCTGCTACTATTGGGGGGCCTATAGAAAACGACTTCAACCCATACTACCTCATTCGGGTGATACTCCTCGAACTGCCTTTCTGCAGCTGTTATACTATCTCTAATTAACAATGGAATTGAAGTATACACACTTCAACCCATCTCCGTGCCTGCAAGTACTCTCCTTTGTCAGTGTTCCCTTCCCCACTGCCTCACTACACGCTTTGGCGTCCTGAATATCGGCTACCTTAGTTGCTGGACTACAAATCCGGTTCCCATTCCCCTGCCAAATTAGTTTAAACCCTCCCGAAGAGTACTGGAAAACCTCCCTCCCAGGATATTGGTGCCCCTCTGGTTCAGATGCAACCCGTCCTGCTTGTACAGGTCCCACCTTCCCCAGAATGCGCTCCAATTATCCAAATACCTGAAGCCCTCCCTCCTACACCATTCTTGCAGCCACGTGTTCAGCTGCACTCTCTCCCTATTCCTAGCCTCGCAATCACGTGGCACCGGCAACAAACCAGAGATGACAACTCTGTCTGTCCTGGCTTTTAACTTCCAGCCTAACTCCCTGTAGCGCACGAAATTGTAGCGCACAAAGACTCCGTGAGACGAATAGAGTGAAGTCGATGAGGCTTTATTAAGCGTGTCTGTTCCCCCGCAGCTCGATAGTAGAATGGCCTGCGGGGGAGGACTCCGGCTTCTTATACTCCGCCTTCAGGGCGGAGCTAGAGGTCAACGGCCAACCAGGACCCGGGATCTGTCAGCCAATGACATTAGGGCTTCCAGTCCCACATGACCCCTAATACATACTACCACACTCCCTAAACTCGTTTATTACCTCCACACCCCTTTTCCTACCTATGTCGTTGGTACCAATGTGCACCACGACTTCTGGCTGCTCCCCCTCCCCCTTAAGGATCCTGAAGACACGATCCGAGACATCCCTGGCCCTGGCACCTGGGAGGCAACATACCTTCCGCGAGTCTCGCTCGCAACCACAGAATCTCCTATCTATTCCCCTAACCATTGAATCTCCTATTACTATTGCTTTTCTATTCTCCCCCCTTCCCTTCTGAGCCCCAGAGCCAGACTCAGTGCCAGAGACCTGGCCGCTAGGGCCTTCCCCCGGTAGGTCATCCCCCCCAACAGCATCCAAAATGGTATACTTGTTTTGAAGGGGAACGGCCACGAGGGATCCCTGCACTGTCTGCCTGTTTGTTTTTTTCCCCCTGACTGTAACCCAGCTATTCTTGTCCTGTACCTTGGGTGTGGTTACCTCCCTGTAACTCTTCTCAATCACCCCCTCTGCCTCCCGGATGATCCGAAGTTCATCCAGCTTCAGCTCCAGTTCCCTAACACGGTCTTTGAGGAGCTGAAGTTGGGTGCACTTCCCGCAGGTATAGTCAGTGGGGACACCGGTGGTATCCCTCACCACCCACATCCTACAGGAGGAGCATGTAACTGGCCTAGCCTCCATCCCCTCTTACCTGACAGAATATAGCTGCCCTGTGGACTAACTAGATCTCCGCCCTCCGACTCTGCTCCCAGTCAGCTACACTTTCTGTAAATCCTGGCTCTCTTCTCACTCTTTGCGGAAATGTCGGAAACAAAATGAAAGGAGCACCTTACTCCCTCCTCACCTAACTCCCTTGGTCACCAAACTCTTACTATAGCACTCAAAATGCACCAAATTCAGCACTCCCTCGGTCACCAAACTCTTACTATAGCACTCAAAATGCACCAAATTCAGCACTCAGTGCAAACAAAGTCTGCACTGTAGGGGATCACTTTTATACTGTGAATCTAGCCTCTGAAAACTGGCCTAATCCAATTAACTAATTAACAAGCTCCAGCTGCAAGTGCCTACAAGTAGAAGCTTGTTTAAAGCTGATTGAAAATTCACCTTCTTCGAAACCAAACAGCAACTTTTAAGTTAATTATCTAAATAAAAGAAAGACTAAACTTTAGATAAAAATGAAGCCTTATACTCCCTCGGTCACCAAACTCTTACTATAGCACTCAAAATGCACCAAATCCAGCACTCAGTGCTGACCGCTGCAGAATCACTCAAGCGTGAAGGGAAGTGATTAGAAAGCACTTAACCCTCTTTGAAGTGGTCCAGGAGCTGTCAATCAAAGCTGGATGCTTTACAAACATTGCGGTTGGAGCACTTAAGAGTTGCTCTCCCGTGGAGGGAGGTGAATGGAGCAATGCGGACAGCTAGGTGGTGTGTGTGCATGTGTGTGTGTGTGTGTGTAAACTGTCAATCGCAGCCTAGTATAGTCAATTTCAAAGGGAAATGAATGAATTGCTTGCAGATCAAAGATCTGAGGGGGTTGAAACTCAACTGATTGGCTTTCTATTCCCAGAATTGACGGGTGCAGCTTTGTGTGCCTGAGTCAGCAGGTGTGTTTCCCAGGTGAGTGCTAAAGCAGCAATGTTTTTTACTGCCTTGGTCTAGACTGACCTCGAGCTTCGAGACAGGGATCTCTCTTCTGGGCATCTGTGGGAGGTCTCTTTATTTAGGGGGTCTCCCTTGGGGTCTATTTATTTAGGGGGTTTCTGGGGAGAGGCATTGGGGGGGTTCTGGTGGGGGGGGGGCAGTTCTTGCAAATGTGGGCGTGAGGATGGCCCTGAGATGGACTTTCAGGGCAACTCCCTTCAGGAATTACCCCCCTTCCCCTGACCCACCGCAAGGTCCATTGCGTCAGGTCCACGCTTGTCAAGACCAGGGGAAGCTCAACCGGGCCCAGGCAATACGGGGCCCGGCCCGCTAACCAGCTGCAAATGGACCCATTGGCGCGGGGCGTGAACCTTGACCCCGACACCAGCCGGAAGCCGGAGCATCCGCAATGGATCGGTGCCCGTTGCCAATCCTGAATTCTCCGACTCATTGGGAACTCTGTAGGGAATCTCACCCAATCTGTAAATGTTCTAATTCTATGTAAATGCATTGATAATTCTATTTACTATGTAAATTATCTGCAATTCTATGTAAATACCTTATAAATTCTGTATCATTAATTAAATATGTAATTCCATTGCGAATTCCGTAGTAATTTGTAAAATATATGTAATTCTATGTAAATACATTGTGATTGCCGTGTCATTATGTTAATTTTATGCAACTGTATGTAAATACGACAAGAATGCCATGTCACCATGTTAATTTTATGAAATTGTATGTAAATATCCCGCGAATGCCATCTCATTATGTTAATTTTATGCAATTATATGTAAATACATTGTGCATGCCATTTCATTATTTCAATACTATCTAAAAACCTTGAGAATATAATGTCATTATGTTAATTGTATGCAATTGTTTGTAAATACATTGGGAATGCCATCTCATTATGTTAATTTTATGTAAATACCGTGAGAATGACATGGCGTTATGATATTTCTATGCAATTATATGTATATACCTAGGGAATGACATGTCATTATGTTAATTTAATGTAAATACCTTGGGTCTGCCATATCATTATGATAATTTAATGTAAATACCTTGAGAATGTCATGGCATTATGATACCTTTATGTAAATATATGTAAATACACAGGGAATGACATGCCATTATGTTAATTTAATGTAAATGCTTTGGGATTGGCAAGTCATTATGATAATTTCATGTAAATGCCTTGGGATTGCCATGACATTATGTTAATTTAATGTAAATACCTTGAGATTGCCACGTCATTATGTTAATTTAATGTGAATACCTTGGGGTTGCCATGTGATTATATTAATTTAATGTGAATACCTTGGGATTGCCAGGTCATTACGTTAATTTCATGTAAATACCTTGGGTTTGCCAGGTCATTATGTCAATTTTGTGTAAATACCTTAGGATTGCCATGCCATTATGTTAATTTCATGTAAATGTCTTGGGATTGCCATGTCATTATGGTAATTTCATGTAAATATCTTGGGATTGCTATGTCATTATGTTACTTTCATGTAAATGTCTTGGGATTGCCATGTCATTATGTTAATTTCATGTGAATAACTTGGGATTGCCACGTCATTATGTTAATTTCATGTGAATAACTTGGGATTGTCATGTCATTATGCTAATGCAATGCAATTGTATGTAAATGCTTGGCGACTTGTGTGTCAATTTGTCAATTTCCTGTAACTTCCCTGTGGATTCGACGTAACGTTCTGTAAATTGTATGTACATTCCGTGTGCTGGGAACTTACGTGAAAACCTCGGAGCCCCACCCAGCCACAAAGGTGAACATCCTCGGGCCGAAATCTCTGGCTGGATTGATGGCGTAGCCAGTGTTGGCGCCCATGGAAAGTCCAATGACCAGCACTGATACCGCGATCATGGGCGGCTGTAAAAATGGCGGCACAGCCGCGTTTTTGCTGTCCAAAACGCACAGGATGCAGATTAGCAAAACGGCGGTAGCAATTACCTGTGGAGGGAGTCACGGGATCAGTAAATTAACACCTGCTCCAGGTTTATTCAAGGACCGTAACGCAGTCCTGTCACTGAGACAGAATCAGACAGGAACATAGATTTACATAGAATTTACAGTGCAGAAGGAGGCCATTCGGCCCATCGAGTCTGCACTGGCTCTTGGAAAGAGCACCCTACCCAAGCCCACACCTCCACCCTATCCCCATAACCCAATAACCCCACTCAACCAACATTAAGGGCAATTTTGGACACTAAGGGACAATTTAGCACAGCCAATCCACCTAACCTGCACATCTTTGGACACTAAGGGACAATTTAGCACGGCCAATCCACCTAACCTGCACATCTTTGGACACTAAGGGACAATTTAGCACGGCCAATCCACCTAACCTGCACATCTTTGGACACTAAGGGACAATTTAGCACGGCCAATCCACCTAACCTGCACATCTTTGGACACTAAGGGGCAATTTAGCACGGCCAATCCACCTAACCTGCACATCTTTGGACACTAAGGGACAATTTAGCACGGCCAATCCACCTAACCTGTACATCTTTGGACACTAAGGGGCAATTTAGCACGGCCAATCCACCTAACCTGCACATCTTTGGACACTAAGGGACAATTTAGCACGGCCAATCCACCTAACCTGCACATCTTTGGACACTAAGGGACAATTTAGCACGGCCAATCCACCTAACCTGCACATCTTTGGACACTAAGGGGCAATTTAGCACGGCCAATCCACCTAACCTGCACATCTTTGGACACTAAGGGACAATTTAGCACGGCCAATCCACCTAACCTGCACATCTTTGGACACTAAGGGACAATTTAGCACGGCCAATCCACCTAACCCGCACATCTTTGGACACTAAGGGACAATTTAGCACGGCCAATCCACCTAACCTGTACATCTTTGGACACTAAGGGGCAATTTAGCACGGCCAATCCACCTAACCTGCACATCATTGGACACTAAGGGCAATTTATCACGGCCAATCCACCTAACCTGCACATCTTTGGACACTAAGGGGCAATTTAGCACGGCCAATCCACCTAACCCGCACATCTTTGGACACTAAGGGGCAATTTAGCATGGCCAATCCACCTAACTGGCACATCTTTGGACACTAAGGGACAACTTAGCACAGCCAATCCACCTAACCTGTACATCTTTGGACACTAAGGGCAATTTAGCACGGCCAATCCACCTAACCTGCTCATCTTTGGACACTAAGGGGCAATTTAGCACGGCCAATCCACCTAACCTGCACATCTTTGGACACTAAGGGACAATTTTGCACGGCCAATCCACCCAACCTGTACATCTTTGGACACTAAGGGCCAATTTAGCATGGCCAATCCACCTAACCGGCACATCTTTGGACACTAAGGGACAATTTAGCACGGCCAATCCACCTAACCTGTACATCTTTGGACACTAAGGGGCAATTTAGCACGGCCAATCCACCCAACCTGCACATCTTTGGACACTAAGGGACAATTTAGCACGGCCAATCCACCTAACCGGCACCTTCTTTGGACACTAAGGGGCAATTTAGCGCGGCCAATCCACCCAACCTGTACATCTTTGGACACTAAGGGGCAATTTAGCACGGCCAATCCACCTAACCGGCACATCTTTGGACACTAAGGGACAATTTAGCACGGCCAATCCACCTAACTGGCACATCTTTGGACACTAAGGGACAACTTAGCACAGCCAATCCACCTAACCTGCACATCTTTGGACACTAAGGGGCAATTTAGCACGGCCAATCCACCTAACCTGCACATCTTTGGACACTAAGGGGCAATTTAGCACGGCCAATCCACCTAACCTGCACATCTTTGGACACTAAGGGACAACTTAGCACAGCCAATCCACCTAACCTGCACATCTTTGGACACTAAGGGACAATTTAGCACGGCCAATCCACCCAACCTGTACATCTTTGGACACTAAGGGGCAATTTAGCACGGCCAATCCACCTAACCGGCACATCTTTGGACACTAAGGGACAATTTAGCACGGCCAATCCACCTAACTGGCACATCTTTGGACACTAAGGGACAACTTAGCACAGCCAATCCACCTAACCTGTACATCTTTGGACACTAAGGGGCAATTTAGCATGGCCAATCCACCTAACTGGCACATCTTTGGACACTAAGGGACAATTTAGCACGGCCAATCCACCTAACCCGCACATCTTTGGACACTAAGGGACAATTTAGCACTGCCAATCCACCTAACCTGAACATCTTTGGACACTAAGGGACAATTTAGCACAGCCAATCCACCTAACCTGTACATCTTTGGACACTAAGGGACAATTTAGCACGGCCAATCCACCTAACCTGTACATCTTTGGACACTAAGGGGCAATTTAGCACGGCCAATCCACCTAACCTGCACATCTTTGGACACTAAGGGGCAATTTAGCACGGCCAATCCACCTAACTGGCACATCTTTGGACACTAAGGGACAACTTAGCACAGCCAATCCACCTAACCTGCACATCTTTGGACATGAAGGGACAATTTAGCACGGCCAATCCACCTAACCTGCACATCTTTGGACACGAAGGGACAATTTAGCACGGCCAATCCACCTAACCGGCACATCTTTGGACACTAAGGGACAATTTAGCACGGCCAATCCACCTAACCTATACATCTTTGGACACTAAGGGACAATTTAGCACGGCCAATCCACCTAACCCGCACATCTTTGGACACTAAGGGACAATTTAGCACGGCCAATCCACCTAACCTGCACATCTTTGGACACTAAGGGACAATTTAGCACGGCCAATCCACCTAACCCGCACATCTTTGGACACTAAGGGACAATTTAGCACAGCCAATCCACCTAACCCGCACATCTTTGGACACTAAGGGACAATTTAGCACGGCCAATCCACCTAACCCGCACATCTTTGGACACTAAGGGACAATTTAGCACGGCCAATCCACCTAACCTGCACATCTTTGGACACTAAGGGGCAATTTAGCACGGCCAATCCACCTAACCTGCACATCTTTGGACACTAAGGGACAATTTAGCACGGCCAATCCACCTAACCTGCACATCTTTGGACATGAAGGGACAATTTAGCACGGCCAATCCACCTAACCTGCACATCTTTGGACACTAAGGGACAATTTAGCACGGCCAATCCACCTAACCCGCACATCTTTGGACACTAAGGGACAATTTAGCACGGCCAATCCACCTAACCCGCACATCTTTGGACACTAAGGGACAATTTAGCATGGCTAACCACTGTGCTACCGTGCAGGAGTTCCTCAAGGTTCACTCACGGGATATGGGCCCTCGCTGGCCAGGCCCAGGACTGATCGCCCCTCCCTAGTTGCCCCTCGAGAAGGTGGTGGGTGAGCCGCCATCTTGAACCCGCTGCAGTCCGGTGTAGTGTAGGTACACCCACCGTGCTGTTAGGCACCAGAGTCATGTGTCAACGCTGGAGGCTTTCAAAAAGCCAGGGAGATCGGTATTAAGGAGAGGCAGGGAAAGAGAGAGAGAGAGAGGGAGTGAGAGAGAGACAGAGAGAGAGAGAGATGAAGGGAGATAGAGAGAGAGGGAGAGAGAGAAACAATGAGAGACATGTCATGATATTCAAGTGAACATCACAACACATACATAATGATAGACAGAGCAACGGACCAATTAGCACACATAACACGACAGCCAATCACAGACCAGAGCAGATACAGTATAAAACAAGAAACACGACACTTCCTGGGCAGTCCATCAGGAGACGGCACAGGGCCAGGACCTCATAGCAAGACACTCACACAGTCACAACGTGCTGAGTACCAAGTCTGATGTATAAATAGTTTAATGGAATAAAACTGGGTTGTACCAATCGCAACCGTGTTGGTTTGTCCGTACCTCAGAGCACCCAACACTTCATGGTACCAGGAGTGAATCGATACCTACCGGCAAATCTGCCATCCTGAGCCATGGACACCCTCAACAAACCGCAGCCGTTGCAAGTCGCTGGGAACCTTGGCACAAATTGGAAGCTCTTCAAGCAGCGCTTCGAACACTTCATGCAGGCCAACGAAAAACAGGGTGCCTCGGACGGCACGAAGATTGCCATGCTCCTCACTACCGCAAGTCAGCACGCCATCGATGTATACAACTCCTTGGTGTTCGCGGAAGGCGAGGACAAAGCTCAGTATGACACGGTCCTCCTCCAGCTCGACAAGCACTTCAACGTTGAGGCCAACGACAGCTTTGAGAGGTATGTCTTCCAGCAGCGCCTGCAAGGTAAGGATGAGCTCTTTCAGTCCTTCCTGACGCACCTCAGCATACTCGCGCAGTCCTGCGGTTACGGCACCACCTCAGAGTCCGTGATCCGGGACCAGATCGTTTTTGGCGTTGCCTCCAGTGGCCTACGCCAGCAGCTTCTAAAAATTAAAGGCCTGACCTTAGCATCTGCAGTTGAAGCCTGTGTCCTGCATGAGAACGCGACCAGCCGCTATGCCCAATTTCAGGCGACCGAATCGGCGCGGAGGGGGGTCCCACCCGACCGGATCGGAGAGCCAGGCCGCCCACGAGGCCGAACGGGTCCAGGCAATCGAGTTTCTCCCGGCCCGCGGCCCGGACGAGGGCGGCCGTTTCGCGCGCTTTTTGAGGCCTCCCGCGTTTGCGCGCGCCAAAACCTACGGCAACACTGAGGGATGCACTGCGCAGGCGCGCCCGACGCAAGACCGAACTGCGCATGCGCAGTGGCGTAACGAACGCCATGACGTCACGACGTGCGGCAACTGTGGAGCTGCACATTTTAAAGGGCAATGTCCTGCAAAAACCCCGACAATGCCTACGCTGTGGCAAGATGGGCCACTACGCTGCTTACTGTCGAGCGGCTCAACCTGTGGATCTTCCACATCTCCGACAACCTCGCAGACACGTGCGGACCATTCAGCCTCCACATCACAACATCCAAACCGACGACAAAGATGACCAAGACGCCTTCCGGGTTGCGGTCATTGATGGGAACCGGGTCAACACCTTCAATCCGGGCGATGAATGGAGTGCCACCCTGACGGTCAACCGATCGCCGATCACTTTCCGCCTGGACACTGGCGCCTCCGCCAACCTCATAGCATGGTCCACCTTCTACGCCATGAAGGTCAGACCACCAATCCGGCCATCCTGGTGCAAGATGGTCGACTACAACGGGAACGTTATCCCGGCCATGGGATCCTGCCAGCTCCAGGTGACACACAACACACACACGGCCACACTCTCGTTCGAGATAGTCGGCTCATCGAAGGACTCCCTGCTGGGCGCACAGGCATGCAAGGCTCTCCACCTCGTGCAACGAGTCCACTCTCTCTCTCCAGACGGCACGTCTGACTTCCCGGATGCAGACTTCAGGGCACAGCCCCAATCGCTCCTCGCCTACAACCAGGAGGCATTCGAGGGCATGGGAACACTGCCATACACCTACCGAATTCGCCTCAACCCGGACGCCATCCCGGTCGTTCACGCACCTCGCAGGGTTCCTGCGCCACTCAAAGACCGCCTCAAGCAGCAGCTGCAGGATCTCCAGGACCAAGGGGTCCTATCCAGGGTCACGGAACCCACGCCGTGGGTCAGCTCCATGGTGTGTGTCAAGAAGCCCTCCGGCGAGCTCCGTATCTGTATTGACCCCAAAGACCTCAATAATAATATCATGAGGGAACATTATCCCATACCCAAACGGGAGGAGATCACCAGTGAAATAGCCCAGACGAAGATATTCACCAAACTGGATGCTTCTAAAGGATTTTGGCAGATCCAACTGGACCCGTCCAGCCGAAAGCTATGCACCTTCAACACCCCTTTCGGCAGATTCTGCTACAACCGGATGCCATTTGGCATCATCTCGGCATCCAAGGTCTTCCACAGAATAATGGAGCAGATGATGGAAGCCATCGAAGGGGTGCGCATATATGTGGACGATGTCATCATCTGGTCCACCACACCGCAGGAGCACATACATCGTCTCCAATGCGTTTTTGCCCGCATACGGGAAAACGGCCTGCGCCTCAACCGAGCCAAGTGCGCCTTTGGCCAGACCGAGTTGAAGTTCCTGGGGGACCATATCTCCCGGTCAGGGGTCCGTCCGGATGCAGACAAGATGAGCGCCATCACAGCCATGCCGCAGCCGGCCGACAAGAAGGCTGTCCTACGCTTCCTGGGCATGGTCAACTTCCTGGGGAAGCTCATTCCCAACCTTGCCTCCCACACAACGGCTCTGCGCCACCTCGTCAAAAAATCCACAGAGTTCCAGTGGCAACACACACACCAGCTGGAATGGGAGGAGCTCAAACTCAAACTCACCACGGCACCAGTGTTGGCGTTCTTCGACACGTCTCGTCCCACCGAAATCTCAACTGATGCCAGCCAATCCGGCATTGGAGCAGTGCTCCTGCAGAGGGATGACACGGCATCATGGGCCCCAGTGGCCTACGCATCGCGGGCCATGACCCCCACAGAGCAGCGCTACACGCAAATCGAAAAGGAGTGCCTGGGCTTGCTAACCGGTTTGGACAAGTTCCATGATTACGTCTATGGTCTTCCACGGTTCACGGTCGAAACTGACCACCGCCCCCTGGTCAGCATCATAAACAAGGACCTGAACGAGATGACCCCTCGCCTCCAGCGCATCCTACTTAAACTCAGGAGGTACGACTTCCAACTGGTCTACACTCCAGGGAAGGACCTCATCGTGGCGGATGCCCTATCCAGAGCAGTGAGCACGCCACCAGATGCGGAGGGGTTTGTATGTCAGGTCGAGGCACAGGTGGCTTTCACATCGGCAAATCTGCCGGCTGACGACTCCAGTCTGTCCCGTATCCGCCGGGAGACTGCGGCCGACCCCCTTCTGCAGCGAGTGAATCGCCACATGACGGGAGGATGGCTCAAAGGGCAGTGCCCGCAGTTCTACAATGTCCGAGACGACCTGGCCGTCATTGATGGTGTCCTTCTGAAGCTGGACCGGATTGTGATTCCGCACAGCATGCGCCAGCTGGTTCTCGACCAACTACACGAAGGCCACTTGGGGGTCGAGAAGTGCAGACGGAGGGCCCGAGAGGCGGTATACTGGCCGGGCATCAGTGACGATATTGCCAACATGGTGATCAACTGCACAACCTGCCAAAGGTTTCAGCCGGCGCAACCTCCTGAGACACTTCTGCCCCATGAGCTGGTGACGTCCCCCTGGGCGAAGGTGGGTGTCGACCTATTTCACGCGCTCGGCATGGACTATGTTATCATAGTTGACTACTTCTCAAACTACCCAGAAGTCATACGCCTACATGATCTGACGTCGTCTGCTGTCATCAGGGCCTGCAAAGACACCTTCGCTCACCACGGCATTCCGATGACTGTCATGTCGGACAATGGGCCCTGTTTTGCCAGCCATGAATGGTCGTCCTTTGCGGCCTCGTATGGCTTCACACACGTGACGTCCAGCCCTCTGCATCCCCAGTCCAATGGAAAGGCGGAGAAGGGCGTTCACATTGCCAAGCGGCTCCTCTGCA
>NC_092732.1:33874682-34089682 GCF_047496885.1 Scyliorhinus torazame | reverse complement strand
CCGCCACCTCTACCGTCTAGAAGGACGAGGGGGGGGGGGCAGCAGACACACGGGGAACACCCCCCCCCACCTGCAAGTTCCCCCCCTCCGAGCCGCTCGCCATCCCGAATCGGGAATATATCGTCCGTTCCTTCACTGTCGCCGGGTTCAGAATCCTCCCTCCCTAACAGCACGGTGGGTGTACCTACACCACACGGGGCTGCGGCGGGTTCAAGATGGCGGCTCCCCCACCCACCTTCTGAAGGGGCAATTAGGGATGCGCCCACATCACGTCAAAGATTAAAAAGAACAACTCAACAGTGTATCAGATGCATTCAACATCTGACTGGGCAACTGTTCCGACACTGACTGGGTGCTCTGTACTAACACTCCCACAGTGCGGCGCTCCCTCAAAATTGACCCTCCCACAGTGCGGCGCTCCCTCAAAATTGACCCTCCCACAGTGCGGCGCTCCCTCAAAATTGACCCTCCCACAGTGCGGCGCTCCCTCAAAATTGACCCCCCCACAGTGCGGCGCTCCCTCAGCACTGACCCTCCCACAGTGCGGTGCTCCCTCAGTACTGACCCTCCCACAGTGCGGCGCTCCCTCAGCACTGACCCTCTGACAGTGCGGCGCACCCTCAGCACTGACCCTCCCACAGTGCGGCGCTCCCTCAGCACTGACCCTCCCACAGTGCGGCGCTCCCTCAGTACTGACCCTCCCACTGTGCGGCGCTCCCTCAGCACTGACCCTCCCACAGTGCGGCGCTCCCTCAGCACTGACCCTCTGACAGTGCGGCGCTCCCTCAGCACTGACCCTCCCACAGTGCGGCGCTCCCTCAGCACTGACCCTCCCACAGTGCGGCGCTCCCTCAGTACTGACCCTCTGACAGTGCGGCGCTCCCTCAGCACTGACCCTCTGACAGTGCGGCGCTCCCTCAGCACTGACCCTCCCACAGTGCGGCGCTCCCTCAGCACTGACCCTCCCACAGTGCGGCGCTCCCTCAGTACTGACCCTCTGACAGTGCGGCGCTCCCTCAGCACTGACCCTCCCACAGTGCGGTGCTCACTCAGTACTGACCCTCCCACAGTGCGGCGCTCCCTCAGTACTGACTCTCTGACAGTGCGGCGCTCCCTCAGTACTGACCCTCTGACAGTGCGGCGCTCCCTCAGCACTGACCCTCCCACAGTGCGGCGCTCCCTCAGCACTGACCCTCCCACAGTGCGGCGCTCCCTCAGTACTGACTCTCTGACAGTGCGGCGCTCCCTCAGTACTGACCCTCCCACAGTGCGGCGCTCCCTCAGCACTGACCCTCCCACAGTGCGGCGCTCCCTCAGCACTGACCCTCCCACAGTGCGGCGCTCCCTCAGTACTGACCCTCCCACAGTGCGGCGCTCCCTCAGCACTGACCCTCCCACAGTGTGGCGCTCCCTCAGCACTGACCCTCCCACAGTGCGGCGCTCCCTCAGCACTGACCCTCCCACAGTCCAGCGCTCCCTCAGTACTGACCCTCCCACAGTGCGGTGCTCCCTCAGCACTGACCCTCTGACAGTGCGGCGCTCCCTCAGTACTGACCCTCTGATAGTGCAGCGCTCCCTCAGTACTGACCCTCTGATAGTGCGGCGCTCCCTCAGCACTGACCCTCCCACAGTGCGGCACTCCCTCAGTACTGACCCTCCCACAGTGCGGCGTTCCGTCAGTACTGACCCTCAGACAGTGCGGCGCTCCCTCAGTACTGACCCTCTGACAGTGCGGCACTCCCTCAGTCCTGACCCTCCCACAGTGCGGTGCTCCCTCAGTACTGACCCTCCCACAGTGCGGCACTCCCTCAGTCCTGACCCTCCCACAGTGCGGTGCTCCCTCAGTACTGACCCTCTGACAGTGCGGCGCTCCCTCAGTACTGACCCTCCCACAGTGTGGCACTCCCTCAGTCATGACCTCCCACAGTGCGGCTCTCCCTCAGTACTGACCCTCCCACAGTGCGGCACTCCCTCAGTACAGACCCTCCGACAGTGCGGCGCCCCCTCAGTACTGACCCTCCCACAGTGCGGAGCTCCCTCAGTACTGACCCTCTGACAGTGCGGCACTCCATCAGTACTGACCCTCTGACAGTGCGGCATTCCCTCAGTACTGACCCTCCCACAGTGCGGCACTCCCTCAGCACTGACCCTCCGACAGTGCGGCGCCCCCTCAGTACTGACCCTCCCACAGTGCGGTGCTCCCTCAGTACTGACCCTCCCACAGTGCGGCACTCCCTCAGTACTGACCCTCTGACAGTGCGGCATTCCCTCAGTACTGACCCTCCCACAGTGCGGCACTCCCTCAGTACTGACCCTCTGACAGTGCGGCGCTCCCTCAGTACTGACCCTCCCACAGTGCGGCGCTCCCTCAGTACTGACCCTCCGACAGTGCGGCGCTCCCTCAGTACTGACCCTCCCACAGTGCGGAGCTCCCTCAGTACTGACCCTCCCTCAGTGCGGCGCTCCCTCAATACTGACCCTCCGACAGTGCAGTGCTCCCTCATTACTGACCCTCATACAGTGCAGCATTCCCTCAGCACTGACCCTCCCTCAGTGCAGCGCTCCCTCAATACTGACCCACCCACAGTGCGGCACTCCCTCAGTACTGACCCTCCCACAGTGCGGCGCTCCCTCAGCACTGACCCTCCCACAGTGCGGCGCTCTCTCAGTACTGACCCTCCCACAGTGCGGCGCTCCCTCAGCACTGACCCTCCCACAGTGCAGTGCTCCCTCATTACTGACCCTCCGACAGTGCGGCACTCCCTCAGCACTGACCCTCCCACAGTGCGGCATTCCCTCAGTATTGACCCTCCCACTGTGCGGCGCTCCCTCAGCACTGACCCTCTGACAGTGCGGCACTCCCTCAGTACTGACCCTCCGACAGTACGGCGCCCCCTCAATACTGACCCTCTGACAGTGCGGCGCACCCTCAGTACTGACCCTCCCACAGTGCGTCGCTCCCTCAGTACTGACCCTCCCATAGTGCGGCGCTCCCTCAGTACTGACCCTCCCACAGTGCGGAGCTCCCTCAGTACTGGCCCTCCGACAGTGCGGCGCTCCCTCAGTACTGACCCTCCCACAGTGCAGCACTCCCTCAGTACTGACACTCCCTCAGTGCGGCGCTCCCTCAGTACTGACCCTCCCACAGTGCGGCGCTCCCTCAGTACTGACCCTCCGACAGTGCAGTGCTCCCTCATTACTGACCCTCCGACAGTGCGGCACTCCCTCAGTACTGACCCTCCGACAGTGCAGCACTCCCTCAGTACTGACCCTCTGACAGTGCGGCACTTCCTCAGTACTGAACCTCCCACAGTGCAGCGCTCCCTCAGTACTGACCCTCCGAATGTGCGGTACTCCCTCAGTACTGAACCTCCCACAGTGCAGCGCTCCCTCAGTACTGACCCTCCGAATGTGCGGTACTCCCTCAGTACTGACCCTCCGACAGTGCGGCACTCCCACAGTACTGACCCTCTGACGGTGCGGTGCTCCCTCAGTACTGACCCTCCGACAGTGCGGCACTCCCTCAGTACTGACCCTCTGACAGTGCAGTGCTCCCTCATTACTGACCCTCCCACAGTGCAGCGCTCCCTCAGTACTGACCCTCCCACAGTGCGGCGCTCCCTCAGTACTGACCCTCCGAACGTGCGGTACTCCCTCAGTACTGACCCTCTGACAGTGCGGCGCTCCCTCAGTACTGACCCTCCGACAGTGGTGCTCACTCAGTACTGACCCTCCCACAGTGCGGCGCTCCCTCAGTACTGACCCTCCCACAGTGCGGCACTCCCTCAGTACTGACCCTCCCACAGTGCGGCACTCCCTCAGTACTGACCTTCCCACAATGCGGCACTCCCTCAGTACTGACCCTCCCACAGTGCGGCTCTCCCTCAGTACTGACCCTCTGACAGTGCGGAGCTCCCTCAGTACTTACCCTCCGACAGTGGTGCTCCCTCAGTACTGACCCTCCCACAGTGCAGCGCTCCCTCAGTACTGACCCTCCGACAGTGCGGCACTTCCTCAGTACTGACCCTCTGACAGTGCGGCGCTCCCTCAGTACTTACCCTCCGACAGTGCGGCGCTCCCTCAGTACTGACCCTCCAACAGTGCGGCACTCCCTCAGTACTGACCCTCCCAGTGCGGTGCTCCCTAAGTACTGACCCTCCCACAGTGCGGAGCTCCCTCAGTATTGACCCTCCGACAGTGCGGCACTTCCTCAGTACTGAACCTCCCACAGTGCAGCGCTCCCTCATTACTGACCCTCCGAACGTGCGGTACTCCCTCAGTACTGACCCTCTGACAGTGCGGCGCTCCCTCAGTACTGACCCTCCGACAGTGGTGCTCCCTCAGTACTGACCCTCCCACAGTGCGGCACTCCCTCAGTACTGACCCTCCCACAGTGCGGCACTCCCTCAGTACTGACCCTCCCACAATGCGGCACTCCCTCAGTACTGACCCTCCCACAGTGCGGCTCTCCCTCAGTACTGACCCTCTGACAGTGCGGAGCTCCCTCAGTACTGACCCTCCCTCAGTACTGTCTCTGGGCGTGTCTGACTGGATTATAACAAAGAACAACAAAGAACAAAGAAAAGTACAGCACAGGAACAGGCCCTTCGGCCCTCCAAGCCCGTGCCGACCATGCTGCCCGACTAAACTACAATCTTCTACACTTCCTGGGTCCGTATCCTTCTATTCCCATCCTATTCATATATTTGTCAAGATGCCCCTTAAATGTCCCTATTGTCCCTGCTTCCACTACCTCCTCCGGTAGCGAGTTCCAGGCACCCACTACCCTCTGCGTAAAAAACTTGCCTCGTACATCTCCTCTAAACCTTGCCCCTCTCACGTTAAACCTATGCCCCCTAGTAATTGACCCCTCTACCCTGGGGAAAAGCCTCTGACTATCCACTCTGTCTATGCCCCTCATAATTTTGTAGACCTCTATCAGGTCGCCCCTCAACCACCTTCGTTCCAGTGAGAACAAACCGAGTTTACCCAACCTCTCATAGCTAATGCCCTCCATACCAGGCAACATTCTGGTAAATCTCTTCTGCACCCTCTCTAAAGCCTCCACATCCTTCTGGTAGTGTGGCGACCAGAATTGAACACTGTACTCCAAGTGTGGCCTAACTAAGGTTCTATACAGCTGCAACATGACTTGCCAATTCTTATACTCAATGCCCCGGCCAATGAAGGCAAGCATGCCGTCTGCCTTCTTGACTACCTTCTCCACCTATGTTGCCCCTTTCAATGACCTGTGGACCTGTACTCCTAGATCTCTTTGACTTTCAATACTCTTGAGGGTTCTACCATTCACTGTATATTCCCTACCTGCATTAGACCTTCCAAAATGCATTACCTCACATTTGTCCGGATTAAACTCCATCTGCCATCTCTCCTCCCAAGTCCCCAGACAATCTAAATCCTGCTGTATCCTCCGACAGTCCTCATCGCTATCCGCAATTCCACCAACCTTTGTGTCGTCTGCAAACTTACTAATCAGACCAGTTACATTTTCCTCCAAATCATTTATATATACTACAAAGAGCAAAGGTCCCAGCACTGATCCCTGTGGAACACCACTGGTCACAGCCCTCCAATGAGAAAAGCATCCTTCCATTGCTACTCTCTGCCTTCTATGGCCTAGCCAGTTCTGTATCCACCTTGCCAGCTCACCCCTGATCCCGTGTGACTTCACCTTTTGTACTAGTCTACCATGAGGGACCTTGTCAAAGGCCTTACTGAAGTCCATATAGACAATATCCACTGCCCTACCTGCATCAATCATCTTAGTGACCTCCTCGAAAAACTCAAGTTAGTGAGACACGACCTCCCCTTCACAAAACTGTGCTGCCTCTCACTAATACGTCCATTTGCTTCCAAATGGGAGTAGATCCTGTCTCGAAGAATTCTCTCCAGTAGTTTCCCTACCACTGAAGTAAGGCTCACCAGCCTGTAGTTCCCGGGATTATCCTTGCTACCCTTCCTAAACAGAGGAACAACATTGGCTATTCTCCAGTCCTCCGGGACATCCCCTGAAGACAGCGAGGATCCAAAGATTTCTGTCAAGGCCTCAGCAATTTCCTCTCCAGCCTCCTTCAGTATTCTGGGGTAGATCCCATCAGGCCCTGGGGACTTATCTACCTTAATATTTTTTAAGACACCCAACACCTCGTCTTTTTGGATCTCAATGTGACCCAGGCTATCTACACCCCCTTCTCCAGACTCAACATCTACCAATTCCTTCTCTTTGGTGAATACTGATGCAAAGTATTCATTTAGTACCTCGCCCATTTCCTCTGGCTCCACACATAGATTCCCTTGCCTATCCTTCAGTGGGCCAACCCTTTCCCTGGCTACCCTCTTGCTTTTTATGTACGTGTAAAAAGCCTTGGGATTTTCCTTAACCCTATTTGCCAATGACTTTTCGTGACCCCTTCTAGCCCTCCTGACTCCTTGCTTAAGTTCCTTCCTACTTTCCTTATATTCCACGCAGGCTTCGTCTGTTCCCAGCCTTTTAGCCCTGACAAATGCCTCCTTTTTCTTTTTGACGAGGCCTACAATATCTCTCGTCATCCATGGTTCCCGAAAATTGCCGTATTTATCCTTCTTCCTCACTGGAACATGCCGGTCCTGAATTCCTTTCAACTGCCACTTGAAAGCCTCCCACATGTCAGATGTTGATTTGCCCTCAAACATCCGCCCCCAATCTATGTTCTTCAGTTCCCGCCTAATATTGTTATAATTAGCCTTCCCCCAATTTAGCACATTCATCCTAGGACCACTCTTATCCTTGTCCACCAGCACTTTAAAACTTACTGAATTGTGGTCACTGTTACCGAAATGCTCCCCTACTGAAACATCTACCACCTGGCCGGGCTCATTCCCCAATACCAGGTCCAGTACCGCCCCTTCCCTAGTTGGACTGTTTACATATTGTTTTAAGAAGCCCTCCTGGATGCTCCTTACAAACTCCGCCCCGTCTAAGCCCCTGGCACTAAGTGAGTCCCAGTCAATATTGGGGAAGTTGAAGTCTCCCATCAGCACAACCCTGTTGTTTTTACTCTTTTCCAAAATCTGTCTACCTATCTGCTCCTCTATCTCCCGCTGGCTGTTGGGAGGCCTGTAGTAAACCCCAAACATTGTGACTGCACCCTTCTTATTCCTGATCTCTACCCATATAGCCTCACTGCCCTCTGAGGTGTCCTCCCGTAGTAAAGCTGTGATATTCTCCCGAACAAGTAGCGCAACTCCGCCTCCCCTTTTACATCCCCCTCTATCCCACCTGAAACATCTAAATCCTGGAACGTTTAGCTGCCAATCCTGCCCTTCCCTCAACCAGGTCTCTGTAATGGCAACAACATCATAGTTCCAAGTACTAATCCAAGCTCTAAGTTCATCTGCCTTACCCGTAATACTTCTTGCATTAAAACATATGCACTTCAGGCCACCAGACCCGCTGTGTTCAGCAACTTCTCCCTGTCTGCTCTGCCTCAGAGCCACACTGTCCCTATTCCCTAGTTCTCCCTCAATGCTCTCACCTGCTGACCTATTGCTCCCGTGCCCACCCCCCTGCCATACTAGTTTAAACCCTCCCGTGTGACACTAGCAAACCTCGCGGCCAGGATATTTATGCCTCTCCGGTTTAGATGCAACCTGTCCTTCTTATACAGGTCACACCTGCCCCGGAAGAGCTCCCAGTGGCCCAGATAATGGAAACCCTCCCTCCTGCACCAGCTGTTTAGCCACGTGTTTAGCTGCTCTATCTTCCTATTTCTAGTCTCACTGGCACGTGGCACAGGGAGTAATCCCGAGATTACAACCCTCGAGGTCCTGTCTTTTAACTTTCTGCCTGGCTCCCTGAACTCCTGCTGCAGGACCTCATGCCCCTTCCTGCCTATGTCGTTAGTACCAATATGTACAACGACCTCTGCCTGTTTGCCCTCCCCCTTCAGGATGCCCTCTACCCGTTCGGAGACATCCTGGACCCTGGCACCAGGGAGGCAACATACCATCCTGGAGTTTCTTTCACGTCCACAGAAGCGCCTATCTGTGCCCCTGACTATAGAGTCCCCTATTACTATTACTCTTCTGCGCTTTGACCCTCCCTTCTGAACATCAGAGCCAGCCGTGGTGCCACTGCTCTGGCTGCTGCTGTTTTCCCCTGATAGGCTATCCCCCCCGACAGTATCCAAAGGGGTATATCTGTTCGAGAGGGGGACAACCACAGGGGATTCCTGCACTGACTGCCTGCCCTTTCTGGTGGTCACCCATTTCTCTGCCTGCACCTTGGGTGTGACCACATTTACATAACTGCGATCTATGACGCTTTCCGCCACCTGCATGCTCCTAAGTGCATCCAATTGCTGCTCCAACCGAACCATGCGGTCTGTGAGGGGCTCCAGTTGGGTGCACTTTCTGCAGATGAAGCCATCCGGGACGCTGGAAGCCTCCCGGACCTGAGCACACGGTGTGGGTCGACTGAACTCACGACCCGTTGACCCCGAGGCCGGAGGCAGTGTGACCCGCAGGGAGGGAGCGGGGTGATATTTTGGGGCTGGAGGAGGGCTTGGGATTGGGATTCACGCTGCTAGAGGAGGCCTTCTACCCCTCCAGACGATTGTGCCATCCTATCCCATCAGGAGGCCCACATTTCGACACCTTCGGACCCACCTCGACCCAATGCAAATCCATCCAGCTTCATTGCGGCATGTCGGATTAACCCCTCCCCCCTCTCAGGCCCAAGGCCTTTCTGTAGCGCGATGGGGGAGGATTTCCCCATCGTCTCGCTCGGCTGGCAAGGCCCGGAGCGGGACTGGAGGCTGGAGCTCGAGGTGCACAGGCCGGGACACTACACCGCTGCACCACTAGAGGCCGCTACTTCCGCGTTCGCAAGCGCACCCCTCAATCGAAGGCCCACCTCGGTGATGAAGCCATTGCTGGTCGAGAGGTATTCAACGGGGTAGGTGGCGAAGATCCCGGCTGTGCCCCGCGGACCTCGGACCGTGAAATTCCCTCGAGAGAATTCGTGTATCGCATCTGGGAAAGGAAGGACAACTTTGTAAAGGACGATCTGTGGGTTCGCCACCCCACTCCAAAGACACAAAGTCCGGACCTAGGCCTGGCAGCGGGTCAGTACTGAGGGAGCGCCGCACTGTGGGAGGGTCAGTACTGAGGGAGCGCCGCACTGTGGGAGGGTCAGTACTGAGGGAGCGCCGCACTGTGGAGGGGGGTCAGTACTGAGGGAGCGCCGCACTGTGGGAGGGTCAGTACTGAGGGAGCGCCGCACTGTCGGAGGGTCAGTACTGAGGGAGCGCCGCACTGTGGGAGGGTCAGTACTGAGGGAGTGCCGCAATGTCGGAGGGTCAGTACTGAGGGAGTGCCGCACTGTGGGGGGGTCAGTACTGAGGGAGTGACTCACTGTGGGGGGGTCAGTACTGAGGGAGCGCCGCACTGTGGGAGGGTCAGTACTGAGGGAGCTCCGCACTGTCAGAGGGTCAGTACTGAGGGGGTGCCGCACGGTCGGAGCATCAGTACTGCGGGAGTGCCGCACTGTGGGAGGGTCAGTACTGAGGGAGTGACGCACTGTCGGAGGGTCAGTACTGAGGGAGTGTCGCACTTGGGAGAGTCAGTACTGAGGGAGCGGCGCACTGTTGGAGGGTCAGTACTGAGGGAGCGGCGCAATGTTGGAGGGTCAGTACTGAGGGAGTGACGCACTGTGGGAGGGTCAGTACTGAGGGAGTGACGCACTGTGGGGGGGGTCAGTACTGAGGGAGCGCCGCACTGTGGGAGGGTCAGTACTGAGGGAGCGCCGCACTGTGGGAGGGTCAATACTGAGGGAGCGCCGCACTGTGGGAGGGTCAGTACTGAGGGAGCGCCGCACTGTGGGAGGGTCAGTGCTGAGGGAGCGGCGCACTGTCGGCGGGTCAGTGCTGAGGGAGTGCCGCACTTTCAGAGGGTCAGTACTGAGGGAGCGCCGCACTGTGGGAGGGTCAGTGCTGAGGGAGTGCCGCACTGTGGGAGGGTCAGTACTGAGGGAGCACCGCACTGTGGGAGAGTCAGTACTGAGGGAGCGGCGCAATGGTGGAGGGTCAGTACTGAGGGAGTGACGCACTGTGGGGGGGTCAGTACTGAGGGAGCGCCGCACTGTGGGAGGGTCAGTACTGAGGGAGCGCCGCACTGTGGGAGGGTCAGTACTGAGGGAGCGCCGCACTGTGGGAGGGTCAGTACTGAGGGAGCGCCGCACTGTCGGAGGTTCAGTACTGAGGCAGCGCCGCACTGTGGGAGGGTCAGTGCTGAGGGAATGCCGCACTGTCAGAGGGTCAGTACTGAGGGAGCGCCGCACTGTGGGAGGGTCAGTACTGAGGGAGCGCCGCACTGTGGGAGGGTCAGTACTGAGGGAGCGCCGCACTGTGGGAGGGTCAGTACTGAGGGAGCGCCGCACTGTGGGAGGGTCAGTACTGAGGGAGCGCCGCACTGTGGGAGAGTCAGTACTGAGGGAACGTCGCATTGTCAGAGGGTCAGTACTGAGTGGGTGCCGCACTGTCGGAGGGTCAGTACTGATTGAGCGCCGCACTGTCAGAGGGTCAGTTCTGAGGGAGTGCCGCACTGTGGGAGGGTCAGTAATGAGGGAGCTCCGCACTGTGGGAGGGTCAGTACTGAGGGAGTGCCGCACTGTCAGAGGTCAGTACTGAGGGAGCGCCGCACTGTCGGAGGGTCAGTACTGAGGGAGCGGCGCACTGTCGGAGGGTCAGTACTGAGGGAGCGCCGCACTGTCAGAGGGTCAGTACTGAGGGAGCGCCGCACTATCAGAGGGTCAGTCCTGAGGGAGCTCCGCACTGTGGGAGGGTCAGTACTGAGGGAGTGCCGCACTGTCAGAGGTCAGTACTGAGGGAGCGCCGCACTGTCGGAGGGTCAGTACTGAGGGAGCGGCGCACTGTCGGAGGGTCAGTACTGAGGGAGCGGCGCACTGTCAGAGGTCAGTACTGAGGGAGTGCCGCACTGTCGGAGGGTCAGTACTGAGGGAGCGGCGCACTGTCGGAGGGTCAGTACTGAGGGAGCGCCGCACTGTCGGAGGGTCAGTACTGAGGGAGGGCCGCACTTTCGGAGGGTCAGTACTGAGGGAGCGCCGCACTGTCGTAGGGTCAGTACTGAGGGAGCGCCGCACTGTGGGAGGGTCAGTACTGAGGGAGTGCCGCACTGTCAGAGGGTCAGTACTGAGGGAGTGCCGCACTGTGGGAGGGTCAGTACTGAGGGAGTGCTGCACTGTGGGAGGGTCAGTACTGAGGGAGCGCCGCACTGTGGGAGGGTCAGTACTGAGGGAGCGCCGCACTGACAGAGGGTCAGTACTGAGGGAGCGCCGCACTGTGGGAGGGTCAGTACTGAGGGAGCGCCGCACTGTCAGAGGGACAGTACTGAGGGAGCGCCGCACTGTCAGAGGGTCAGTACTGAGGGAGCGCCGCACTGTGGGAGGGACAGTACTGAGGGAGTGCCGCACTGTCAGAGGGTCAGTACTGAGGGAGCGCCGCACTGTGGGAGGGTCAGTACTGAGGGAGTGCCGCACTGTCAGAGGGTCAGTACTGAGGGAGCGCCGCACTGTTAGAGGCCCGTCAGTCGGAGACATTAAACCCAGGCCTCCTCTTGGGGGATGTTGAGGATCCTGCAGCCGTGTTTGAGTGGAGTGTCAGTGAAACTCTTTCGTTACTGCATCAACTATTGAAATGGGGAAACATGGCAGCCAATCTGTGTCCAGGGAGTTTCCAAGGTGATAAATGTCCGGGTTACGTTCTGCGTTTGTGTAGACCAGTGCCCCCCCTCCCTGTTGTCCATGCAATAGCGTCCAGGGAATAATTAACGTTCCCCTGTGAGGCCCAGACCAGGGTCTGATCCAAAACATCCCTGACCATCCATCGCTCCACCAATGAGAGCGTACACTTCGAGTTTTCTGCCCACGGCCAATCGTCTCCGAGGCAGCAGAAAGCTATGTCAACGTGTCACGCTGTCGTTCTAACCGCCGGCCAGCGGTGGCGCTGCCGCACCTCGGTTCAAGGTCCGCCACGGCCTGGGTGGGTGGGAGGGGGGGGGTGAGGGGGATGTTATGGGCTGGCTTAGCACAGTGGGCTAAACAGCTGGCTTGTAATGCAGAACAAGACCAGCAGTGCGTGTTCAATTCCCGTACCGGCCTCCCCGAACAGGCGCCGGGATGTGGCGACTAGGGGCTTTTCACAGTAACTTCATTGAAGCCTACGTGTGACGATAAGTGATTATTATTATTATTCTCCCAAATTGTTTCAGCTCTTTTGAGGCCCTGAGTATTTGCCCACCCCGCTACCCACCTCCTCCTGACTCGGAACTCTATTGGTCTCGAGGGCCCTAAGTCCTACTCCTTCGCCTATTTTGTATGTTTGCACGGAAGCACCTGGCCGACACCGTCAGAGAGGTAAGATCACTTGACAACAGAGCAAGGAGAGAGAGAGAGAGATAGTTCTATGTCGAGCCTCATGCAGAGACAGAGAGAGATATTTCTACGTTGAGCTCATGTGGGGACAGAGAGAGAGCGTTCTATGTCGAGCCTCGTGTGGGGACAGAGAGAGATATTTCTATGTTGAGCCTCGTGCAGCGGTAGAGAGAGACTGTTCTATGTCGAGCCTCGTGTGGGGACAGAGAGAGATAGTTCTGTGTCGAGCCTCATGCGGAGACAGAGAGAGATATTTCTATGTTGAGCCTCGTGCAGCGGTAGAGAGAGACTGTTCTATGTCGAGCCTCGTGTGGGGACAGAGAGAGATAGTTCGATGTCGAGCCTCGTGTGGGGACAGAGAGAGATAGTTCTATGTCGAGCCTCGTGCAGCGGTAGAGAGAGACTGTTCTATGTCGAGCCTCGTGTGGGGACAGAGAGAGATAGTTCGATGTCGAGCCTCGTGTGGAGACAGAGAGAGATAGTTCTATGTCGAGCCTCGTGTGGGGACAGAGAGAGATAGTTCTATGTCGAGCCTCGTGCGGAGACAGAGAGAGATAGTTCTATGTCGAGCCTCGTGCGGAGACAGTATCCTAAGCAGTTAGTGCCGTGCTCAGTAAAAGGTGGAGGTTAGCGCCACTGTACCGTAGTAAAGGCAGAAGGTGGTAGCCGCGGCAATAAAGGCCCCCAGGCACTCGGCGATGATGTAGAAAGGCAGCTTCTTCCACGGGAACCGGCCAATTATGCACAGGCTCAACGAGACGGCGGGGTTCAAATGGGCACCTGGAAGAGAATCACAAGCCGGGTGAGGGTCAGCATTGAGGTACAGGGAGCCAGGTTTGAGAACAATGAGGGTCAAAGCAGGGGTGGTGGGTGGGGGGGGGGGAGGAGATCCTCACTCGATAAAAACTCAACGGTTGTTGTGACTCCACTCGAGAGGACACAATTATTTTGAGCAATGAAGGGCTAATTGATCAATCCACATAATCCTGCATGTCTCTCGGGACTTGTGGGAGGAAACCGGAGCACCCGGAGGAAACCCCACGCAGACACAGGGAGAACGTGCAGACTCCGCACAGACAGTGACCCAGCGGGGAATCGAACCCGGGACTCTGGCGCTGTGAAGACACAGTGCTAACCACTGTGCTACCGTGCTGCCCAGAATTGAACCCTGGTCCTCAGCGTCGTGAGGCAGCAGTGCTAACCACGGCGCCAACCTTCGGAGGCCAATTTAGCTCCTCGAGCCTTTGGTTGACAATAATTCAGATCAACGGTTAACAATTCATCCAAATTTTCCTTTGGGGTAGATTCCAGCCTGTAACTCACTCCCGGGTATCTGTTATTCTATGTATAAACCATCCTAAACCCCTCAATTAGATTCCAGTCTGTAACTCACTCCCGGGTATCTGTTATTCTATATATAAACCACCCCGAACCCCTCGATTAGATTCCAGTCTGTAACTCACTCCCGGGTATCTGTTATTCTATATATAAACCACCCCGAACCCCTCGATTAGATTCCAGTCTGCAACTCACTCCCGGATGTCTGTTATTCTATATATAAACCACCCCAAACCCCTCGATTAGATTCCAGTCTGTAACTCACTCCCGGGTATCTGTTATTCTATATATAAACCACCCCGAACCCCTCGATTAGATTCCAGTCTGCAACTCACTCCCGGATGTCTGTTATTCTATATATAAACCACCCCAAACCCCTCGATTAGATTCCAGTCTGTAACTCACTCCGGGGTATCTGTTATTCTCCATATAAACCACCCCAAACCCCTCGATTAGATTCCAGTCTGTAACTCACTCCGGCGTATCTGTTATTCTCCATATAAACCATCCCGAACCCCTCGATTAGATTCCAGTCTGTAACTCACTCCGGGGTATCTGTTATTCTCCATATAAACCATCCCGAACTCCTCGATTAGATTCCAGTCTGTAACTCACTCCGGGGTATCTGTTATTCTGTATATAAACCACCCTGAACCCCTCGATTAGATTCCAGTCCGTAACTCACTCCCAGGTATCTGTTATTCTATATATAAACCACCCCGAACCCCTCGATTAGATTCCAGTCTGTAACTCACTCCCGGGTATCTGGTATTCTATATATAAACCACCCCGAACCCCTCGATTAGTTTCCAGTCTGTAACTCACTCCCGGGTACCAGTTACTCTATATATAAACCACCCCGAATCCCTCGATTAGATTCCAGTCTGTAACTCACTCCCGGGTATCTGTTATTCTATATTTAAACCACCCCAAACCCCTCGATTAGATTCCAGTCTGTAACTCACTCCCGGGTATCTGTAATTCTATATATAAACCACCCCGAACTTCTCGATTAGATTCCAGTCTGCAACTCACTCCCGGGTATCTGTTATTCTATATATAAACCACCCCGAACCCCTCGATTAGATTCCAGTCTGTAACACACTCCCGGGTATCTGTTATTCTATATATAAACCACCCCGAACCCCTCGATTAGATTCCAGTCTGTAACTCACTCCCGGGTATCTGTTATTCTGCATATAAACCACCCCGAACCCCTCGATTAGATTCCAGTCTGTAACTCACTCCCGGGTATCTGTTATTCTATATATAAACCACCCCGAACCCCTCGATTAGATTCCAGTCTGTAACTCACTCCCGGGTATCCGTTATTCTATATATAAACCACCCCAACCCCTCGATTAGATTCCTGTCTGTAACTCACTCCCAGGTATCTGTTATTCTGCATATAAACCACCCGAACCCCTCGATTAGATTCCAGTCTGTAACTCACTCCCGGGTATCTGTTATTCTATATATAAACCACCCCAACCCCTCGATTAGATTCCAGTCTGTAATTCACTCCCGGGTATCTGTTATTCTGCATATAAACCATCCCGAACCCCTCGATTAGATTCCAGTCTGTAACTCACTCGCGGGTATCTGTTATTCTATATATAAACCACCCTGAACCCTCGATTAGATTCCAGACTGTAACTCACTCCTTGGTATCTGTTATTCTATATATAAACCACCCCGAACACCTCGATTAGATTCCAGTCTGTAACTCACTGCCGGGTATCTGTTATTCTATATATAAACCACCCAGAACCCCTCGATTAGGTTCCAGTCTGTAACTCACTCCCGGGTATCTGTTATTCTGTATATAAACCACTCCGAACCCCTCGATTAGATTCCAGTCTGTAACTCACTCCCGGGTCTCTGTTATTCTATATATAAACCACCCCATACCCCTCGATTAGATTCCAGTCTGTAACTCACTCCCGGGTATCTGTTATTCTATATATAAACCACCCCGAACCCCTCGATTAGATTCCAGTCTGTAACTCACTCCCGGATGTCTGTTATTCCATATATAAACCACTCCGAACCCCTCGATTAGATTCCAGTCTGTAACTCACTCCCGGGTCTCTGTTATTCTGTATATAAACCACCCCGAACCCCTCGATTAGATTCCAGTCTGTAACTCACTCCCGGGTATCTGTTATTCTATATATAAACCACCCCGAACCCCTCGATTAGATTCCAGTCTGTAACTCACTCCCGGGTATCTGTTATTCTATATATAAACCACCCCGAACCCCTCGATTAGATTCCAGTCTGTAACTCACTCCCAGGTATCTGTTATTCTATATATAAACCACCCCGAACCCCTCGTTTAGATTCCAGTCTGTAACTCACTCCCGGGTATCTGTTATTCTATATATAAACCACCCCGAAGCCCTCGATTAGATTCCAGTCTGTAACTCACTCCCGGGTATCTGTTATTCTGTATATAAACCACCCCGAACCCCTTGATTAGATTCCAGTCTGTAACTCACTCCCGGGTGTCTGTTATTCTATATATAAACCACCCTGAACCCCTCGATTAGATTCCAGTCTGTAACTCACTCCCAGGTATCTGTTATTCTATATATAAACCACCCCGAACCCCTCGATTAGATTCCAGTCTGTAACACACTCCCGGGTATCTGTTATTCTCTATATAAACCACCCCGAACCCCTCGATTCGATTCCAGTCTGTAACTCACTCCCGGGTATCTGTTATTCTATATATAAACCACCCCGAATCCCTCGATGAGATTCCAGCCTGTAACTAACTCCCGGGTATCTGTAATTCTATATATAAACCACCCCGAATCCCTCGATTAGATTCCAGTCTGTAACTCACTCCCGGGTATCTGTTATTCTATATATAAACCACCCCGAAACCCTCGATTAGATTCCAGTCTGTAACTCACTCCCGGGTATCTGTTATTCTATATATAAACCACCCTGAACCCCTCGATTAGATTCCAGTCTGTAACTCACTCCCGGGTATCTGTTATTCTATATATAAACCACCCCGAAACCCTCGATTAGATTCCAGTCTGTAACTCACTCCCGGGTATCTGTAATTCTATATATAAACCACCCCGAACCCCTCGATTAGATTCCAGTCTGTAACTCACTCCCGGGTATCTGTAATTCTATATATAAACCACCCCGAACCCCTCGATTAGATTCCAGTCTGTAACTCACTCCCGGGTATCTGTTATTCTATATATAAACCACCCGAACCCATCGATTAGATTCCAGTCTGTAACTCACTCCCGGGTATCTGTAATTCTATATATAAACCACCCCGAATCCCTCGATTAGATTCCAGTCTGTAACTCACTCCCGGGTATCTGTAATTCTATATATAAACCACCCCGAACCCCTCGATTAGATTCCAGTCTGTAACTCACTCCCGGGTATCTGTAATTCTATATATAAACCACCCCGAACCCCTCGATTAGATTCCAGTCTGTAACTCACTCCCGGGTATCTGTTATTCTATATATAAACCACCCGAACCCATCGATTAGATTCCAGTCTGTAACTCACTCCCGGGTATCTGTTATTCTGTATATAAACCACCCTGAACCCCTCGATTAGATTCCAGTCTGCAACTCACTCCCGAGTATCTGTTATTCTGTATATAAATCACCCCGAGCCCCTCGATTAGATTCCAGTCTGTAACTCACTCCCGGATATCTGTTATTCTATATATAAAAAACCCCGAACCCCTCGATTAGATTCCAGTCTGTAACTCACACCCAGGTATCTGTTATTCTGTATATAAACCACCCCGAACTCCTCGATTAGATTCCAGTCCATATCTCAGTCCCGGGTATCTGTTATTCTATATATAAACCACCCCGAACCCCTCGATTAGATTCCAGTCTGTAACTCACTCCGGGGTATCTGTTATTGTATATATAAACCACCCCAAACCCCTCAATTAGATTCCAGTCTGTAACTCACTCCCGGGTATCTGTTATTCTATATATAAACCACACCGAATCCCTCGATTAGATTCCAGTCTGTAACTCACTCCCGGGTATCTGTAATTCTATATATAAACCACCCCGAACCCCTCGATTAGATTCCAGTCTGTAACTCACTCCCGGGTATCTGTAATTCTATATATAAACCACCCCGAACCCCTCGATTAGATTCCAGTCCGTAACTCACTCCCGGGTATCTGTTATTCTATATATAAACCACCCGAACCCATCGATTAGATTCCAGTCTGTAACTCACTCCCGGGTATCTGTTATTCTGTATATAAACCACCCTGAACCCCTCGATTAGATTCCAGTCTGCAACTCACTCCCGAGTATCTGTTATTCTGTATATAAATCACCCCGAGCCCCTCGATTAGATTCCAGTCTGTAACTCACTCCCGGGTATCTGTTATTCTATATATAAAAAACCCCGAACCCCTCGATTAGATTCCAGTCTGTAACTCACACCCGGGTATCTGTTATTCTGTATATAAACCACCCCGAACTCCTCGATTAGATTCCAGTCCATATCTCACTCCCGGGTATCTGTTATTCTATATATAAACCACCCCGAACCCCTCGATTAGATTCCAGTCTGTAACTCACTCCGGGGTATCTGTTATTGTATATATAAACCACCCCAAACCCCTCAATTAGATTCCAGTCTGTAACTCACTCCCGGGTATCTGTTATTCTATATATAAACCACCCTGAACCCCTTGATTAGATTCCAGTCTGTAACTCACTCCCGGGTATCTGTTATTCTATATATAAACCACACCGAATCCCTCGATTAGATTCCAGTCTGTAACTCACTCCCGGGTCTCTGTTATTCTATATATAAACCACCCCGAACCCCTCGATTAGATTCCAGCCTGTAACTCACTCCCGGGTATCTGTTATTCTATATATAAACCACCCCAACCCCTCGATTAGATTCCAGTCTGTAACTCACTCCCGGGTATCTGTTATTCTATATATAAACCACCCCGAACCACTCGATTAGATTCCAGTCTGTAACTCACTCCCGGGCATCTGTTATTCTGTATATAAACCACCCCGAACCCCTCGATTAGATTCCAGTCTGTAACTCACTCCCGAGTATCTGTTATTCTATATATAAACCACCCCGAACCCCTCGATTAGATTCCAGTCTGTAACTCACTCCCGGGTATCTGTTATTCTATATATAAACCACCCTGAACCCCTCGATTAGATTCCAGTCTGTAACTCACTCCCGGGTATCTGTTATTCTATATATAAACCACCCCGAACCCCTCGATTAGATTCCAGTCTGTAACTCACTCCCGAGTATCTGTTATTCTATATATAAACCACCCTGAACCCCTCGATTAGATTCCAGTCTGTAACTCACTCCCGGGTATCTGTTACTCTATATATAAACCACCCCGAAACCCTCGATTAGATTCCAGTCTGTAATTCACTTCCGGGTATCTGTAATTCTATATATAAACCACCCCGAACCCCTCGATTAGATTCCAGTCTGTAACTCACTCCCGGGTATCTGTTATTCTATATATAAACCACCCCGAACCCCTCGATTAGATTCCAGTCTGTAACTCCCTCCCGGGTATCTGTTATTCTATATATAAACCACCCCGAACCCCTCGATTAGATTCCAGTCTGTAACTCACTCCCGGGTATCTGTAATTCTATATATAAACCACCCCAACCCCTCGATTAGTTTCCAGTCTGTAACTCACTCCCGGGTATCTGTTATTCTAGAAATAAATCACCCCGAACCTCTCGATTAGATTCCAGTCTGTAACTCACTCCCGGGTATCTGTTATTCTGTAAATAAACCACCCCGAACCCCTCGATTAGATTCCAGTCTGTAACTCACTCCCGGGTATCTGTTATTCTGTATATAAACCACCCCGAACTCCTCGATTAGATTCCAGTCTGTAACTCACTCCCGGGTATCTGTTATTCTATATATAAACCACCCGAACCCATCGATTAGATTCCAGTCTGTAACTCACTCCCGGGTATCTGTTATTCTGCATATAAACCACCCTGAACCCCTCGATTAGATTCCAGTCTGCAACTCACTCCCGAGTATCTGTTATTCTGTATATAAATCACCCCGAGCCCCTCGATTAGATTCCAGTCTGTAACTCACTCCCGGATATCTGTTATTCTATATATAAAAAACCCCGAACCCCTCGATTAGATTCCAGTCTGTAACTCACACCCAGGTATCTGTTATTCTGTATATAAACCACCCCGAACTCCTCGATTAGATTCCAGTCCATATCTCAGTCCCGGGTATCTGTTATTCTATATATAAACCACCCCGAACCCCTCGATTAGATTCCAGTCTGTAACTCACTCCGGGGTATCTGTTATTGTATATATAAACCACCCCAAACCCCTCAATTAGATTCCAGTCTGTAACTCACTCCCGGGTATCTGTTATTCTATATATAAACCACACCGAA
The DNA here is from genome assembly GCF_047496885.1 of Scyliorhinus torazame. Classification (NCBI taxonomy): domain Eukaryota; kingdom Metazoa; phylum Chordata; class Chondrichthyes; order Carcharhiniformes; family Scyliorhinidae; genus Scyliorhinus; species Scyliorhinus torazame. The sequence goes on along the minus strand of NC_092732.1, from coordinate 34,069,439 downwards.
TCCCTCGATTAGATTCCAGTCTGTAACTCACTCCCGGGTATCTGTAATTCTATATATAAACCACCCCGAACCCCTCGATTAGATTCCAGTCTGTAACTCACTCCCGGGTATCTGTAATTCTATATATAAACCACCCCGAACCCCTCGATTAGATTCCAGTCCGTAACTCACTCCCGGGTATCTGTTATTCTATATATAAACCACCCGAACCCATCGATTAGATTCCAGTCTGTAACTCACTCCCGGGTATCTGTTATTCTGTATATAAACCACCCTGAACCCCTCGATTAGATTCCAGTCTGCAACTCACTCCCGAGTATCTGTTATTCTGTATATAAATCACCCCGAGCCCCTCGATTAGATTCCAGTCTGTAACTCACTCCCGGGTATCTGTTATTCTATATATAAAAAACCCCGAACCCCTCGATTAGATTCCAGTCTGTAACTCACACCCGGGTATCTGTTATTCTGTATATAAACCACCCCGAACTCCTCGATTAGATTCCAGTCCATATCTCACTCCCGGGTATCTGTTATTCTATATATAAACCACCCCGAACCCCTCGATTAGATTCCAGTCTGTAACTCACTCCGGGGTATCTGTTATTGTATATATAAACCACCCCAAACCCCTCAATTAGATTCCAGTCTGTAACTCACTCCCGGGTATCTGTTATTCTATATATAAACCACCCTGAACCCCTTGATTAGATTCCAGTCTGTAACTCACTCCCGGGTATCTGTTATTCTATATATAAACCACACCGAATCCCTCGATTAGATTCCAGTCTGTAACTCACTCCCGGGTCTCTGTTATTCTATATATAAACCACCCCGAACCCCTCGATTAGATTCCAGCCTGTAACTCACTCCCGGGTATCTGTTATTCTATATATAAACCACCCCAACCCCTCGATTAGATTCCAGTCTGTAACTCACTCCCGGGTATCTGTTATTCTATATATAAACCACCCCGAACCACTCGATTAGATTCCAGTCTGTAACTCACTCCCGGGCATCTGTTATTCTGTATATAAACCACCCCGAACCCCTCGATTAGATTCCAGTCTGTAACTCACTCCCGAGTATCTGTTATTCTATATATAAACCACCCCGAACCCCTCGATTAGATTCCAGTCTGTAACTCACTCCCGGGTATCTGTTATTCTATATATAAACCACCCTGAACCCCTCGATTAGATTCCAGTCTGTAACTCACTCCCGGGTATCTGTTATTCTATATATAAACCACCCCGAACCCCTCGATTAGATTCCAGTCTGTAACTCACTCCCGAGTATCTGTTATTCTATATATAAACCACCCTGAACCCCTCGATTAGATTCCAGTCTGTAACTCACTCCCGGGTATCTGTTACTCTATATATAAACCACCCCGAAACCCTCGATTAGATTCCAGTCTGTAATTCACTTCCGGGTATCTGTAATTCTATATATAAACCACCCCGAACCCCTCGATTAGATTCCAGTCTGTAACTCACTCCCGGGTATCTGTTATTCTATATATAAACCACCCCGAACCCCTCGATTAGATTCCAGTCTGTAACTCCCTCCCGGGTATCTGTTATTCTATATATAAACCACCCCGAACCCCTCGATTAGATTCCAGTCTGTAACTCACTCCCGGGTATCTGTAATTCTATATATAAACCACCCCAACCCCTCGATTAGTTTCCAGTCTGTAACTCACTCCCGGGTATCTGTTATTCTAGAAATAAATCACCCCGAACCTCTCGATTAGATTCCAGTCTGTAACTCACTCCCGGGTATCTGTTATTCTGTAAATAAACCACCCCGAACCCCTCGATTAGATTCCAGTCTGTAACTCACTCCCGGGTATCTGTTATTCTGTATATAAACCACCCCGAACTCCTCGATTAGATTCCAGTCCATATCTCACTCCCGGGTATCTGTTATTCTATATATAAACCACCCCGAACCCCTCGATTAGATTCCAGTCTGTAACTCACTCCGGGGTATCTGTTATTGTATATATAAACCACCCCAAACCCCTCAATTAGATTCCAGTCTGTAACTCACTCCCGGGTATCTGTTATTCTATATATAAACCACCCTGAACCCCTTGATTAGATTCCAGTCTGTAACTCACTCCCGGGTATCTGTTATTCTATATATAAACCACACCGAATCCCTCGATTAGATTCCAGTCTGTAACTCACTCCCGGGTCTCTGTTATTCTATATATAAACCACCCCGAACCCCTCGATTAGATTCCAGCCTGTAACTCACTCCCGGGTATCTGTTATTCTATATATAAACCACCCCAACCCCTCGATTAGATTCCAGTCTGTAACTCACTCCCGGGTATCTGTTATTCTATATATAAACCACCCCGAACCACTCGATTAGATTCCAGTCTGTAACTCACTCCCGGGCATCTGTTATTCTGTATATAAACCACCCCGAACCCCTCGATTAGATTCCAGTCTGTAACTCACTCCCGAGTATCTGTTATTCTATATATAAACCACCCCGAACCCCTCGATTAGATTCCAGTCTGTAACTCACTCCCGGGTATCTGTTATTCTATATATAAACCACCCTGAACCCCTCGATTAGATTCCAGTCTGTAACTCACTCCCGGGTATCTGTTATTCTATATATAAACCACCCCGAACCCCTCGATTAGATTCCAGTCTGTAACTCACTCCCGAGTATCTGTTATTCTATATATAAACCACCCTGAACCCCTCGATTAGATTCCAGTCTGTAACTCACTCCCGGGTATCTGTTACTCTATATATAAACCACCCCGAAACCCTCGATTAGATTCCAGTCTGTAATTCACTTCCGGGTATCTGTAATTCTATATATAAACCACCCCGAACCCCTCGATTAGATTCCAGTCTGTAACTCACTCCCGGGTATCTGTTATTCTATATATAAACCACCCCGAACCCCTCGATTAGATTCCAGTCTGTAACTCCCTCCCGGGTATCTGTTATTCTATATATAAACCACCCCGAACCCCTCGATTAGATTCCAGTCTGTAACTCACTCCCGGGTATCTGTAATTCTATATATAAACCACCCCAACCCCTCGATTAGTTTCCAGTCTGTAACTCACTCCCGGGTATCTGTTATTCTAGAAATAAATCACCCCGAACCTCTCGATTAGATTCCAGTCTGTAACTCACTCCCGGGTATCTGTTATTCTGTAAATAAACCACCCCGAACCCCTCGATTAGATTCCAGTCTGTAACTCACTCCCGGGTATCTGTTATTCTGTATATAAACCACCCTGAACCCCTCGATTAGATTCCAGTCTGTAACTCACTCCCGGGTATCTGTTATTCTGTATATAAACCACCCCGAACCCCTCGATTAGATTCCAGTCTGTAACTCACTCCCGGGTATCTGTTATTCTGTATATAAACCACCCCGAAACCCTCGATTAGATTCCAGTCTGTAACTCACTCCCGGGTGTCTGTTATTCTACATATAAACCACCCCGAACCCCTCGATTAGATTCCAGTCTGTAACTCACTCCCGGGTATCTGTTATTCTGTATATAAACCACACTGAACCCCTCGATTAGATTCCAGTCTGTAACTCACTCCCGGGTATCTGTTATTCTGTATATAAACCACACTGAACCCCTCGATTAGATTCCAGTCTGTAACTCACTCCCGGGTATCTGTTATTCTGTATATAAACCACACTGAACCCCTCGATTAGATTCCAGTCTGTAACTCACTCCCGGGTATCTGTTATTCTGTATATAAACCACCCCGAACCCCTCGATTAGATTCCAGTCTGTAACTCACTCCCGGGTATCTGTTATTCTATATATAAACCACCCCGAGACCCTCGATTAGATTCCAGTCTGTAACTCACTCCCGGGTATCTGTTATTCTATATATAAACCACCCTGAACCCATCGATTAGATTCCAGTCTGTAACTCACTCCCGGGTATCTTTATTCTATTTATACTATGTCACCAGGTACCTGAGACACCGACTGATGCGTAGACGCCAAACAGGACTCCGGCAGCATAGCCAAAGTTAATAGATAAGAATGTTCCCTTCTGGTCAAAGTTTGTTACAACCTGAGCCACAGATGCTGTCCCCATCAACTGCAGGAAAAAGATTTTTAATATAAATACAGAGTGTAGATTGCATTCATCTCAGAGAGAAGAGGGAGCTTTACTCTGTATCTAACCCCGTGCCATGGGAGGAGGTTACAGAGACAGAGAGGGGGTGTAGGGGTTTTCCTGGGAGTCATGATGTGGAGATGCCGGCGTTGGACTGGGGTGAGCACAGTACGAAGTCTTACAACACCAGGTTAAAGTCCAACAGCTAGTGACATCGAATCAAACCTGTTGGACTTTAACCTGGTGTTGTAAGACTTCGTACTGTGCTGGGAGTGTTTGATGGGGACAGTGTAAAGGGAGCTTTACTCTGTATCTAACCCCGTGCTGTACCTGTCCTGGGAGTGTTTGATGGGGACAGTGTAGAGGGAGCTTTACTCTGTATCTAACCCCGTGCTGTACCTGTCCTGGGAGTGTTTGATGGGGACAGTGTAGAGGGAGCTTTACTCTGTATCTAACCCCGTGCTGTACCTGTCCTGGGAGTGTTTGATGAGGACAGTGTAAAGGGAGCTTTACTCTGTTTCTAACCCTGTGCTCTACCTGTCCTGGGAGTGTTTGATGGGGACAGTGCAGAGGGAGCTTTACTCTGTATCTAACCCCGTGCTGTACCTGTCCTGGGAGTGTTTGATGGGGACAGTGTAGAGGGAGCTTTACTCTGTATCTAACCCCGTGCTCTACCTGTCCTGGGAGTGTTTGATGGGGACAGTGCAGAGGGAGCTTTACTCTGTATCTAACCCCGTGCTCTACCTGTCCTGGGAGTGTTTGATGGGGACAGTGCAGAGGGAGCTTTACTCTGTATCTAACCCCGTGCTGTACCTGTCCTGGGAGTGTTTGATGGGGACAGTGTAGAGGGAGCTTTACTCTGTATCTAACCCCGTGCTGTACCTGTCCTGGGAGTGTTTGATGGGGACAGTGTAGAGGGAGCTTTACTCTGTATCTAACCCGTGCTGTACCTGTCCTGGGAGTGTTTGATGGGGACAGTGTAGAGGGAGCTTTATTCTGTATCTAACCCCGTGCTGTACCTGTCCTGGGAGTGTTTGATGGGGACAGTGTAGAGGGAGCTTTACTCTGTATCTAACCCCGTGCTGTACCTGTCCTGGAGTGTTTGATGGGGACAGTGTAGTGGAAGCTTTACTCTGTATCTAACCCCGTGCTGTACCTGTCCTGGGAGTGTTTGGTGGGGACAGTGTAGAGGGAGCTTTACTCTGTATCTAACCCCGAGCTGTACCTGTCCTGGGAGTGTTTGATGGGGACAGTGTAGAGGGAGCTTTACTCAGCATTTAACCCCGTGCTGTACCTGTCCTGGGAGTGTTTGATGGGGACAGTGTAGACTGAGCTTTACTCTGTATCTAACCCCATGCTGTACATGTCCTGGGAGTGTTTGATGGGGACGGTGTAGAGAGAGCTTTACTCTGTATCTAACCCAGTGCTGTACCTGTCCTGGGAGTGTTTGATGGGGACAGTGTGGACGGAGCTTTACTCTGTATCTAACCCCGTGCTGTACCTGTCCTGGGAGTGTTTGATGGGGACAGTGTAGAGGGAGATTTACTCTGTATCTAACCCCGTGCTGTACCTGTCCTGGGAGTGTTTGATGGGGACGGTGTAGAGGGAGCTTTACTCTGTATCTAGCCCCGTGCTGTACCTGTCCTGGGAGTGTTTGATGGTGACAGTGTCGAGGGAGCTTTTCTCTGTATCTAACCCCGTGCCGTTCCTGTCCTGGGGGTGTTTGATGGGGACAGTGTAAAGGGAGCTTTACTCTGTATCTAACTTCGTGGTGTACCTGTCCTGCGAGAGTTTGATGGGGACAGTGTAGAGGGAGCTTTACTCTGTATCTAAACCCGTGCTGTACCTGTCCTGGGAGTGTTTGATGGGGACAGTGTAGAGGGAGCTTTACTCTGTATTTAACCCCGTGCTGTACCTGTCCTGGCAGTGTTGATGGGGACAGTGTAGAGGGCGCTTTACTCTGTATCTAGCCCCACGCTGTACCTGTCCTGGGAGTGTTTGATGGGGACAGTGTGGAGGGAACATTACTCTGTATCTAACCCCATGCTGTACCTGTCCTGGGTGTGTTTTATGGGGACAGTGTAGTGGGAGCTTTACTCTGTATCTAACCCCATGCAGTACCTGTCCTGGGAGTGTTTGATGGGGACAGAGGGAGTGTTATCCTGTATCTAACACCGTGCTGTACCTGTCCTGGGAGTGTTTGATGGGGACATAGGGAGTTTTATTCTGTATCTAACCCCGTGCTTTACCTGTCCTGGGAGTGTTTGATGGGGACAGTGTAGAGGGAGCTTTACTCTGTATCTAACCCCATGCTGTACCTGTCCGGGGAGTGTTTGATGGGGACATAGGGAGTTTTATTTTGTATCTAACCCCGTGCTGTACCTGTCCTGGGAGTGTTTGATGGGGACAGTGTAGAGGGAGCATTACTCTGTATCTAACCCTGTGCTGTACCTGTCTTGGGAGTGTTTGGTGGGGACAGTGTAGAGGGAGCTTTACTCTGTATCTAACCCCGTGCTGTACCTGTCCTGGGAGTGTTTGATGGGGACAGTGTCGAGCGAGCTTTACTCTGTATCTAACCCCGTGCCGTCCTGGGAGTGTTTGATGGGGACAGTGTAGAGGGAGCTTTACTCTGTATCAAACCCCGTGCTGTACCTGTCCTGGGAGCGTTTGATGGGGACAGTGTGGAGGGAACTTTACTCTGTATCTAACCCCGTGCTGCCCTGGGAGTGTTTGATGGGGACAGTATAGAGGGAGCTTTATTCTGTATCTAACCCCATGCTGTACCTGTCCTGGGAGTGTTTGATGGGGACATAGGGAGTTTTATTCTGTATCTAACCCCGAGCTGTACCTGTCCTGGGAGTGTTTGAAGGGGACAGTGTAGAGGGAGCTTTACTCTGTATTTAACCCCGTGCTGTACCTGTCCTGGGAGTGTTTTATGGGGACAAAGGGAGTTTTATTCTGTATCTAACCCCGTGCTGTACCTGTCCTGGGAGTGTTTGATGGGGACAGTGTAGAGGGAGCTTTACTCTGTATCTAACCAGGTGCTGTACCTGTCCTAGGAGTGTTTGATGGGGACAGTGTAGCGGGAGTTTTACTCTATATCTAACCCCGTGCTGTACCTGTCTTGGGAGTGTTTGTTGGGGACAGTGTAGAGGGAGCGTTACTCTGTATCTAACCCCATGCTGTACCTGTCCTGGGAGTGTTTGATGGGGACAGTGCAAAGGGAGCTCTACTCTGTATCTAACCCCGTGCTGTACCTGACCTGGGAGTGTTTGATGGGGACAGTGTAGAGGGAGTTTTACTCTCTATCTGACCCCGTGCTGTACCTGTCTTGGGAGTGTTTGATGGGGACCTTGTAGAGGGAGCTTTACTCTGTATCTAACCCCTGTGCTGTACCTGTCCTGGGAGTGTTTGATGGGGACAGTGTAGAGGGAGCTTTACTCTGTATCTAACGCCGTGCTGTACCTGTCCTGGGAGTGTTTGATGGGGACAGTGTAGAGGGAGCTTTACTCTGTATCTAAGCCCGTGCTGTACATGTCCTAGGAGTGTTTGATGGGGTCAGTGTAGAGGGAGCTTTACTCTGTATCTAACCCCGTGCTGTACCTGTCCTGGGAGTGTTTGGTAGGAACAGTGTAGAGGGAGCTTTACTCTGTATCTAACCCCGTGCTGTACCTGTCCTGGGAGTGTTTGGTAGGGACAGTGTCGAGGGAGCTTTACTCTGTATCTAACCCGGTGCTGTACCTGTCCTGGGAGTGTTTGGTAGGGACAGTGTAGAGGGAGCTTTACTCTGTATCTAACCCCGTGCTGTACCTGTCCTGGGAGTGTTTGATGGGGACTGAGGGTGTGTTATTCTGCATCTAACCCCGTGCTGTAGCTGTCCTGGGAGTGTTTGATGGGGACAGAGTAGAGGGAGCTTTACTCTGTATCTAGCCCCGTGCTGTACCTGTCCTGGGAGTGTTTGATGGGGACAGTGTAGAGGGAGCTTTACTCTGTGTCTAACCTCGTGGTGTACCTGTCCTGGGAGTGTTTGATGGGGACAGTGTAGAGGGAGCTTTACTCTGTATCTAACCCCGTGATGTACCTGTCCTGGGAGTGTTTGATGGGGACAGTGTAGAGGGAGCTTTACTCTGTACCTAACCCCGTGCTGTACCTGTCCCGGGAATGTTTGATGGGGACAGTGTAGAGGGAGCTTCTCTCTGTATCTAACCCTGTGCTGTACCTGTCCTGGGAGTGTTTGATGGGGACAGTGGAGAGGGAGCTTTACTCTGTATCTAACCCCGTGCTGTACCTGTCCTGGGAGTGTTTGATGGGGACAGTGTAGAGGGAGCTTTACTCTGTGTCTAACCCCGTGCTGTACCTGTCCTGGGAGTGTTTGATGGGGACAGTGTAGAGGGAGCTTTACTCTGTATCTAACCCCGTGCTGTACCTGTCCTGGGAGTGTTTGATGGGGACAGTGTAGAGGGAGCTTTACTCTGTGTCTAACCCCATGCTGAACCTGTCCTGGGAGTGTTTGATGGGGACATAGGGAGGTTTATTCTGCATCTAACCCCGTGCTGTACCTGTCCTGGGAGTGTTTGATGGGGACAGAGTAGAGGGAGCTTTACTCTGTATCTAACCCCATGCTGTACCTGTCCGGGGAGTGTTTGATGGGGACATAGGGAGTTTTATTCTGTATCTAACCCCGTGCTGTACCTGTCCTGGGAGTGTTTGATGGGGACAGTGTAGAGGGAGCATTACTCTGTATCTAACCCTGTGCTGTACCTGTCTTGGGAGTGTTTGGTGGGGACAGTGTAGAGGGAGCTTTACTCTGTATCTAACCCCGTGCTGTACCTGTCCTGGGAGTGTTTGATGGGGACAGTGTCGAGCGAGCTTTACTCTGTATCTAACCCCGTGCCGTCCTGGGAGTGTTTGATGGGGACAGTGTAGAGGGAGCTTTACTCTGTATCAAACCCCGTGCTGTACCTGTCCTGGGAGCGTTTGATGGGGACAGTGTGGAGGGAACTTTACTCTGTATCTAACCCCGTGCTGCCCTGGGAGTGTTTGATGGGGACAGTATAGAGGGAGCTTTATTCTGTATCTAACCCCATGCTGTACCTGTCCTGGGAGTGTTTGATGGGGACATAGGGAGTTTTATTCTGTATCTAACCCCGTGCTGTACCTGTCCTGGGAGTGTTTGAAGGGGACAGTGTAGAGGGAGCTTTACTCTGTATTTAACCCCGTGCTGTACCTGTCCTGGGAGTGTTTTATGGGGACAAAGGGAGTTTTATTCTGTATCTAACCCCGTGCTGTACCTGTCCTGGGAGTGTTTGATGGGGACAGTGTAGAGGGAGCTTTACTCTGTATCTAACCCCGTGCTGTACCTGTCCTAGGAGTGTTTGATGGGGACAGTGTAGCGGGAGCTTTACTCTGTATCTAACCCCGTGCTGTACCTGTCTTGGGAGTGTTTGTTGGGGACAGTGTAGAGGGAGCGTTACTCTGTATCTAACCCCATGCTGTACCTGTCCTGGGAGTGTTTGATGGGGACAGTGTAGAGGGAGTTTTACTCTCTATCTAACCCCGTGCTGTACCTGTCCTGGGAGTGTTTGATGGGGACAGTGTAGAGGGAGCTTTACTCTGTATCTAACCCCGTGCTGTACCTGTCCTAGGAGTGTTTGATGGGGACAGTGTAGCGGGAGCTTTACTCTGTATCTAACCCCGTGCTGTACCTGTCTTGGGAGTGTTTGTTGGGGACAGTGTAGAGGGAGCGTTACTCTGTATCTAACCCCATGCTGTACCTGTCCTGGGAGTGTTTGATGGGGACAGTGTAGAGGGAGTTTTACTCTCTATCTAACCCCGTGCTGTACCTGTCTTGGGAGTGTTTGATGGGGACCTTGTAGAGGGAGCTTTACTCTGTATCTAACCCCTGTGCTGTACCTGTCCTGGGAGTGTTTGATGGGGACAGTGTAGAGGGAGCTTTACTCTGTATCTAACGCCGTGCTGTACCTGTCCTGGGAGTGTTTGATGGGGACAGTGTAGAGGGAGCTTTACTCTGTATCTAAGCCCGTGCTGTACATGTCCTAGGAGTGTTTGATGGGGTCAGTGTAGAGGGAGCTTTACTCTGTATCTAACCCCGTGCTGTACCTGTCCTGGGAGTGTTTGGTAGGGACAGTGTAGAGGGAGCTTTACTCTGTATCTAACCCCATTCTGTACCTGTCCTGGGAGTGTTTGATGGGGAGAGGGTCGAGGGAGCTTTACTCTGTATCTAACCCCGTGCTGTACCTGTCCTGGGAGTGTTTGATGGGGACTGAGGGTGTGTTATTCTGCATCTAACCCCGTGCTGTAGCTGTCCTGGGAGTGTTTGATGGGGACAGAGTAGAGGGAGCTTTACTCTGTATCTAACCCCGTGCTGTACCTGTCCTGGGAGTGTTTGATGGGGACAGTGTAGAGGGAGCTTTACTCTGTGTCTAACCTCGTGCTGTACCTGTCCTGGGAGTGTTTGATGGGGACAGTGTAGAGGGAGCTTTACTCTGTATCTAACCCCGTGATGTACCTGTCCTGGGAGTGTTTGATGGGGACAGTGTAGAGGGAGCTTTACTCTGTACCTAACCCCGTGCTGTACCTGTCCCGGGAATGTTTGATGGGGACAGTGTAGAGGGAGCTTCTCTCTGTATCTAACCCTGTGCTGTACCTGTCCTGGGAGTGTTTGATGGGGACAGTGGAGAGGGAGCTTTACTCTGTATCTAACCCCGTGCTGTACCTGTCCTGGGAGTGTTTGATGGAGACAGTGTAGAGGGAGCTTTACTCAGTATCTAACCCCGTGCTGTACCTGTCCTGGGAGTGTGTGATGGGGACTGAGGGAGTGTTATTCTGCATCTAACCCCGTGCTGTACCTGTCCTGGGAGTGTTTGATCAGGACAGAGTAGAGGGAGCTTTACTCTGTATCTAACCCCGTGCTGTACCTGTCCTGGGAGTATTTGATGGGGACAGTGTAGAGGGAGCTTTACTCTGTATCTCACCCCCGCAGTGCTGTACCTGTCCTGGGAGTGTTTGATGGGGACAGTGTAGAGAGAGCTTTACTCTGTATCTAACCCCGTGCTGTACCTGTCCTGGGAGTGTTTGATGGGGACAGTGTAGAGAGAGCTTTACTCTGTATCTAACCCCGTGCTGTACCTGTCCTGGGAGTGTTTGATGGAGACAGTGTAGAGGGAGCTTTACTCTGTGTCTAACCCCGTGCTGTACCTGTCCTGGGAGTGTTTGATGGGGACAGTGTAGATGGAGCTTTACTCTGTATCTAACCCCGTGCTGTACCTGTCCTGGGAGTGTTTGATGGGGACAGTGTAGAGGGAGCTTTACTCTGTATCTAACCCCGTGTGTACCTGTCCTGGGAGTGTTTGATGGGTACAGTGTAGATGGAGCTTTACTCTGTACCTAAACCCGTGCTGTACCTGTCCCGGGAATGTTTGATGGGGACAGTGTAGAGGGAGCTTTACTCTGTATCTAACCCCGTGCTGTGCCTGTCCTGGGAGTGTTTGATGGGGCCAGTGTAGAGGGAGCTTTACTCTGTGTCTAACCCCGTGCTGTACCTGTCCTGGGAGTGTTTGATGGGGACAGGGTAGAGGGAGCTTTACTCTGTATCTAACCCCGTACTGTACCTGTCCTGGGAGTGTTTGATGGGGACTGAGGGTGTGTTATTCTGCATCTAACCCCGTGCTGTACCTGTCCTGGGAGTGTTTGATGGGGACAGTGTAGAGGGAGTTTTACTCTCTATGTAACCCCGTGCTGTACCTGTCTTGGGAGTGTTTGATGGGGACCTTGTAGAGGGAGCTTTACTCTGTATCTAACCCCTGTGCTGTACCTGTCCTGGGAGTGTTTGATGGGGACAGTGTAGAGGGAGCTTTACTCTGTATCTAACGCCGTGCTGTACCTGTCCTGGGAGTGTTTGATGGGGACAGTGTAGAGGGAGCTTTACTCTGTATCTAAGCCCGTGCTGTACATGTCCTAGGAGTGTTTGATGGGGTCAGTGTAGAGGGAGCTTTACTCTGTATCTAACCCCGTGCTGTACCTGTCCTGGGAGTGTTTGGTAGGGACAGTGTAGAGGGAGCTTTACTCTGTATCTAACCCCGTGCTGTACCTGTCCTGGGAGTGTTTGATGGGGAGAGGGTCGAGGGAGCATTACTCTGTATCTAACCCCATGCTGTACCTGTCCTCGCGTGTTTGATGGGGACAGTGTAGAGGGAGCTTCACTCTGTATCTAACCCCGTGCTGTACCTGTCCTGGGAGTGTTTGATGGGGACTCAGGGTGTGTTATTCTGCATCTAACCCCGTGCTGTAGCTGTCCTGGGAGTGTTTGATGGGGACAGAGTAGAGGGAGCTTTACTCTGTATCTAACCCCGTGCTGTACCTGTCCTGGGATTGTTTGATGGGGACAGTGTAGAGGGAGCTTTACTCTGTGTCTAACCTCGTGCTGTACCTGTCCTGGGAGTGTTTGATGGGGACAGTGTAGAGGGAGCTTTACTCTGTATCTAACCCCGTGATGTACCTGTCCTGGGAGTGTTTGATGGGGACAGTGTAGAGGGAGCTTTACTCTGTACCTAACCCCGTGCTGTACCTGTCCCGGGAATGTTTGATGGGGACAGTGTAGAGGGAGCTTCTCTCTGTATCTAACCCTGTGCTGTACCTGTCCTGGGAGTGTTTGATGGGGACAGTGGAGAGGGAGCTTTACTCTGTATCTAACCCCGTGCTGTACCTGTCCTGGGAGTGTTTGATGGAGACAGTGTAGAGGGAGCTTTACTCAGAATCTAACCCCGTGCTGTACCTGTCCTGGGAGTGTGTGATGGGGACTGAGGGAGTGTTATTCTGCATCTAACCCCGTGCTGTACCTGTCCTGGGAGTGTTTGATCAGGACAGAGTAGAGGGAGCTTTACTCTGTATCTAACCCCGTGCTGTACCTGTCCTGGGAGTATTTGATGGGGACAGTGTAGAGGGAGCTTTACTCTGTATCTCACCCCCGCAGTGCTGTACCTGTCCTGGGAGTGTTTGATGGGGACAGTGTAGAGAGAGCTTTACTCTGTATCTAACCCCGTGCTGTACCTGTCCTGGGAGTGTTTGATGGGGACAGTGTAGAGAGAGCTTTACTCTGTATCTAACCCCGTGCTGTACCTGTCCTGGGAGTGTTTGATGGAGACAGTGTAGAGGGAGCTTTACTCTGTGTCTAACCCCGTGCTGTACCTGTCCTGGGAGTGTTTGATGGGGACAGTGTAGATGGAGCTTTACTCTGTATCTAACCCCGTGCTGTACCTGTCCTGGGAGTGTTTGATGGGGACAGTGTAGAGGGAGCTTTACTCTGTATCTAACCCCGTGTGTACCTGTCCTGGGAGTGTTTGATGGGTACAGTGTAGATGGAGCTTTACTCTGTACCTAAACCCGTGCTGTACCTGTCCCGGGAATGTTTGATGGGGACAGTGTAGAGGGAGCTTTACTCTGTATCTAACCCCGTGCTGTGCCTGTCCTGGGAGTGTTTGATGGGGCCAGTGTAGAGGGAGCTTTACTCTGTGTCTAACCCCGTGCTGTACCTGTCCTGGGAGTGTTTGATGGGGACAGGGTAGAGGGAGCTTTACTCTGTATCTAACCCCGTACTGTACCTGTCCTGGGAGTGTTTGATGGGGACTGAGGGTGTGTTATTCTGCATCTAACCCCGTGCTGTACCTGTCCTGGGAGTGTTTGATGGGGACAGTGTAGAGGGAGTTTTACTCTCTATGTAACCCCGTGCTGTACCTGTCTTGGGAGTGTTTGATGGGGACCTTGTAGAGGGAGCTTTACTCTGTATCTAACCCCTGTGCTGTACCTGTCCTGGGAGTGTTTGATGGGGACAGTGTAGAGGGAGCTTTACTCTGTATCTAACGCCGTGCTGTACCTGTCCTGGGAGTGTTTGATGGGGACAGTGTAGAGGGAGCTTTACTCTGTATCTAAGCCCGTGCTGTACATGTCCTAGGAGTGTTTGATGGGGTCAGTGTAGAGGGAGCTTTACTCTGTATCTAACCCCGTGCTGTACCTGTCCTGGGAGTGTTTGGTAGGGACAGTGTAGAGGGAGCTTTACTCTGTATCTAACCCCGTGCTGTACCTGTCCTGGGAGTGTTTGATGGGGAGAGGGTCGAGGGAGCATTACTCTGTATCTAACCCCATGCTGTACCTGTCCTCGCGTGTTTGATGGGGACAGTGTAGAGGGAGCTTCACTCTGTATCTAACCCCGTGCTGTACCTGTCCTGGGAGTGTTTGATGGGGACTCAGGGTGTGTTATTCTGCATCTAACCCCGTGCTGTAGCTGTCCTGGGAGTGTTTGATGGGGACAGAGTAGAGGGAGCTTTACTCTGTATCTAACCCCGTGCTGTACCTGTCCTGGGAGTGTTTGATGGGGACAGTGTAGAGGGAGCTTTACTCTGTGTCTAACCTCGTGCTGTACCTGTCCTGGGAGTGTTTGATGGGGACAGTGTAGAGGGAGCTTTACTCTGTATCTAACCCCGTGATGTACCTGTCCTGGGAGTGTTTGATGGGGACAGTGTAGAGGGAGCTTTACTCTGTACCTAACCCCGTGCTGTACCTGTCCCGGGAATGTTTGATGGGGACAGTGTAGAGGGAGCTTCTCTCTGTATCTAACCCTGTGCTGTACCTGTCCTGGGAGTGTTTGATGGGGACAGTGGAGAGGGAGCTTTACTCTGTATCTAACCCCGTGCTGTACCTGTCCTGGGAGTGTTTGATGGAGACAGTGTAGAGGGAGCTTTACTCAGTATCTAACCCCGTGCTGTACCTGTCCTGGGAGTGTGTGATGGGGACTGAGGGAGTGTTATTCTGCATCTAACCCCGTGCTGTACCTGTCCTGGGAGTGTTTGATCAGGACAGAGTAGAGGGAGCTTTACTCTGTATCTAACCCCGTGCTGTACCTGTCCTGGGAGTATTTGATGGGGACAGTGTAGAGGGAGCTTTACTCTGTATCTCACCCCCGCAGTGCTGTACCTGTCCTGGGAGTGTTTGATGGGGACAGTGTAGAGGGAGCTTTACTCTGTATCTAACCCCGTGCTGTACCTGTCCTGGGAGTGTTTGATGGGGACAGTGTAGAGGGAGCTTTACTCTGTGTCTAACCCCGTGCTGTACCTGTCCTGGGAGTGTTTGATGGGGACAGTGTAGAGGGAGCTTTACTCTGTATCTAACCCCGTGCTGTACCTGTCCTGGGAGTGTTTGATGGGGACAGGGTAGAGGGAGCTTTACTCTGTGTCTAACCCCATGCTGTACCTGTCCTGGGAGTGTTTGATGGGGACATAGGGAGGTTTATTCTGCATCTAACCCCGTGCTGTACCTGTCCTGGGAGTGTTTGATGGGGACAGTGCAAAGGGAGCTTTACTCTGTATCTAACCCCGTGCTGTACCTGGCCTGGGAGTGTTTGATGGGGACAGTGTAGAGGGAGTTTTACTCTCTATCTAACCCCGTGCTGTACCTGTCTTGGGAGTGTTTGATGGGGACCTTGTAGAGGGAGCTTTACTCTGTATCTAACCCCTGTGCTGTACCTGTCCTGGGAGTGTTTGATGG
Organism: Scyliorhinus torazame; assembly: GCF_047496885.1. Classification (NCBI taxonomy): domain Eukaryota; kingdom Metazoa; phylum Chordata; class Chondrichthyes; order Carcharhiniformes; family Scyliorhinidae; genus Scyliorhinus; species Scyliorhinus torazame. Next base: position 34,053,747 of record NC_092732.1, on the reverse strand, counting down.
GGACAGTGTAGAGGGAGCTTTACTCTGTATCTAAGCCCGTGCTGTACATGTCCTAGGAGTGTTTGATGGGGTCAGTGTAGAGGGAGCTTTACTCTGTATCTAACCCCGTGCTGTACCTGTCCTGGGAGTGTTTGGTAGGGACAGTGTAGAGGGAGCTTTACTCTGTATCTAACCCCGTGCTGTACCTGTCCTGGGAGTGTTTGATGGGGAGAGGGTCGAGGGAGCATTACTCTGTATCTAACCCCGTGCTGTACCTGTCCTGGGAGTGTTTGATGGGGTCAGTGTAGAGGGAGCTTTACTCTGTATCTAACCCCGTGCTGTACATGTCCTAGGAGTGTTTGATGGGGTCAGTGTAGAGGGAGCTTTACTCTGTATCTAACCCCGTGCTGTACCTGTCCTCGCGTGTTTGATGGGGACAGTGTAGAGGGAGCTTCACTCTGTATCTAACCCCGTGCTGTACCTGTCCTGGGAGTGTTTGATGGGGACTGAGGGTGTGTTATTCTGCATCTAACCCCGTGCTGTAGCTGTCCTGGGAGTGTTTGATGGGGACAGAGTAGAGGGAGCTTTACTCTGTATCTAACCCCGTGCTGTACCTGTCCTGGGAGTGTTTGATGGGGACAGTGTAGAGGGAGCTTTACTCTGTGTCTAACCTCGTGCTGTACCTGTCCTGGGAGTGTTTGATGGGGACAGTGTAGAGGGAGCTTTACTCTGTATCTAACCCCGTGATGTACCTGTCCTGGGAATGTTTGATGGGGACAGTGTAGAGGGAGCTTTACTCTGTACCTAACCCCGTGCTGTACCTGTCCCGGGAATGTTTGATGGGGACAGTGTAGAGGGAGCTTCTCTCTGTATCTAACCCTGTGCTGTACCTGTCCTGGGAGTGTTTGATGGGGACAGTGGAGAGGGAGCTTTACTCTGTATCTAACCCCGTGCTGTACCTGTCCTGGGAGTGTTTGATGGAGACAGTGTAGAGGGAGCTTTACTCAGTATCTAACCCCGTGCTGTACCTGTCCTGGGAGTGTGTGATGGGGACTGAGGGAGTGTTATTCTGCATCTAACCCCGTGCTGTACCTGTCCTGGGAGTGTTTGATCAGGACAGAGTAGAGGGAGCTTTCTCTGTATCTAACCCCGTGCTGTACCTGTCCTGGGAGTATTTGATGGGGACAGTGTAGAGGGAGCTTTACTCTGTATCTCACCCCCGCAGTGCTGTACCTGTCCTGGGAGTGTTTGATGGGGACAGTGTAGAGGGAGCTTTACTCTGTGTCTAACCCCGTGCTGTACCTGTCCTGGGAGTGTTTGATGGGGACAGTGTAGAGGGAGCTTTACTCTGTATCTAACCCCGTGCTGTACCTGTCCTGGGAGTGTTTGATGGGGACAGTGTAGAGGGAGCTTTAGTCTGTGTCTAACCCCATGCTGAACCTGTCCTGGGAGTGTTTGATGGGGACATAGGGAGGTTTATTCTGCATCTAACCCCGTGCTGTACCTGTCCTGGGAGTGTTTGATGGGGACAGAGTAGAGGGAGCTTTACTCTGTATCTAACCCCATGCTGTACCTGTGCGGGGAGTGTTTGATGGGGACATAGGGAGTTTTATTCTGTATCTAACCCCGTGCTGTACCTGTCCTGGGAGTGTTTGATGGGGACAGTGTAGAGGGAGCATTACTCTGTATCTAACCCTGTGCTGTACCTGTCTTGGGAATGTTTGGTGGGGACAGTGTAGAGGGAGCTTTACTCTGTATCTAACCCCGTGCTGTACCTGTCCTGGGAGTGTTTGATGGGGACAGTGTCGAGCGAGCTTGACTCTGTATCTAACCCCGTGCCGTCCTGGGAGTGTTTGATGGGGACAGTGTAGAGGGAGCTTTACTCTGTATCAAACCCCGTGCTGTACCTTTCCTGGGAGCGTTTGATGGGGACAGTGTGGAGGGAACTTTACTCTGTATCTAACCCCGTGCTGCCCTGGGAGTGTTTGATGGGGACAGTATAGAGGGAGCTTTATTCTGTATCTAACCCCATGCTGTACCTGTCCTGGGAGTGTTTGATGGGGACATAGGGAGTTTTATTCTGTATCTAACCCCGTGCTGTACCTGTCCTGGGAGTGTTTGAAGGGGACAGTGTAGAGGGAGCTTTACTCTGTATTTAACCCCGTGCTGTACCTGTCCTGGGAGTGTTTTATGGGGACAAAGAGAGTTTTATTTGTATCTAACCCCGTGCTGTACCTGTCCTGGGAGTGTTTGATGGGGACAGTGTAGAGGGAGCTTTACTCTGTATCTAACCCCGTGCTGTACCTGTCCTAGGAGTGTTTGATGGGGACAGTGTAGCGGGAGCTTTACTCTGTATCTAACCCCGTGCTGTACCTGTCTTGGGAGTGTTTGTTGGGGACAGTGTAGAGGGAGCGTTACTCTGTATCTAACCCCATGCTGTACCTGTCCTGGGAGTGTTTGATGGGGACAGTGCAAAGGGAGCTCTACTCTGTATCTAACCCCGTGCTGTACCTGACCTGGGAGTGTTTGATGGGGACAGTGTAGAGGGAGTTTTACTCTCTATCTAACCCCGTGCTGTACCTGTCTTGGGAGTGTTTGATGGGGACCTTGTAGAGGGAGCTTTACTCTGTATCTAACCCCTATGCTGTACCTGTCCTGGGAGTGTTTGATGGGGACAGTGTAGAGGGAGCTTTACTCTGTATCTAACGCTGTGCTGTACCTGTCCTGGGAGTGTTTGATGGGGACAGTGTAGAGGGAGCTTTACTCTGTATCTAAGCCCGTGCTGTACATGTCCTAGGAGTGTTTCATGGGGTCAGTGTAGAGGGAGCTTTACTCTGTATCTAACCCCGTGCTGTACCTGTCCTGGGAGTGTTTGGTAGGGACAGTGTAGAGGGAGCTTTACTCTGTATCTAACCCCGTGCTGTACCTGTCCTGGGAGTGTTTGATGGGGAGAGGGTCGAGGGAGCATTACTCTGTATCTAACCCCATGCTGTACCTGTCCTGGGAGTGTTTGATGGGGACAGTGTAGAGGGAGCTTCACTCTGTATCTAACCCCGTGCTGTACCTGTCCTGGGAGTGTTTGATGGGGACTGAGGGTGTGTTATTCTGCATCTAACCCCGTGCTGTAGCTGTCCTGGGAGTGTTTGATGGGGACAGAGTAGAGGGAGCTTTACTCTGTATCTAACCCCGTGCTGTACCTGTCCTGGGAGTGTTTGATGGGGACAGTGTAGAGGGAGCTTTACTCTGTGTCTAACCTCGTGCTGTACCTGTCCTGGGAGTGTTTGATGGGGACAGTGTAGAGGGAGCTTTACTCTGTATCTAACCCCGTGATGTACCTGTCCTGGGAGTGTTTGATGGGGACAGTGTAGAGGGAGCTTTACTCTGTACCTAACCCCGTGCTGTACCTGTCCCGGGAATGTTTGATGGGGACAGTGTAGAGGGAGCTTCTCTCTGTATCTAACCCTGTGCTGTACCTGTCCTGGGAGTGTTTGATGGGGACAGTGGAGAGGGAGCTTTACTCTGTATCTAACCCCGTGCTGTACCTGTCCTGGGAGTGTTTGATGGAGACAGTGTAGAGGGAGCTTTACTCAGTATCTAACCCCGTGCTGTACCTGTCCTGGGAGTGTGTGATGGGGACTGAGGGAGTGTTATTCTGCATCTAACCCCGTGCTGTACCTGTCCTGGGAGTGTTTGATCAGGATAGAGTAGAGGGAGCTTTACTCTGTATCTAACCCCGTGCTGTACCTGTCCTGGGAGTATTTGATGGGGACAGTGTAGAGGGAGCTTTACTCTGTATCTCACCCCCGCAGTGCTGTACCTGTCCTGGGAGTGTTTGATGGGGACAGTGTAGAGAGAGCTTTACTCTGTATCTAACCCCGTGCTGTACCTGTCCTGGGAGTGTTTGATGGGGACAGTGTAGAGAGAGCTTTACTCTGTATCTAACCCCGTGCTGTACCTGTCCTGGGAGTGTTTGATGGAGACAGTGTAGAGGGAGCTTTACTCTGTGTCTAACCCCGTGCTGTACCTGTCCTGGGAGTGTTTGATGGGGACAGTGTAGATGGAGCTTTACTCTGTATCTAACCCCGTGCTGTACCTGTCCTGGGAGTGTTTGATGGGGACAGTGTAGAGGGAGCTTTACTCTGTATCTAACCCCGTGTGTACCTGTCCTGGGAGTGTTTGATGGGTACAGTGTAGATGGAGCTTTACTCTGTACCTAACCCCGTGCTGTACCTGTCCCGGGAATGTTTGATGGGGACAGTGTAGAGGGAGCTTTACTCTGTATCTAACCCCGTGCTGTGCCTGTCCTGGGAGTGTTTGATGGGGACAGTGTAGAGGGAGCTTTACTCTGTATCTAACGCTGTGCTGTACCTGTCCTGGGAGTGTTTGATGGGGACAGTGTAGAGGGAGCTTTACTCTGTATCTAAGCCCGTGCTGTACATGTCCTAGGAGTGTTTCATGGGGTCAGTGTAGAGGGAGCTTTACTCTGTATCTAACCCCGTGCTGTACCTGTCCTGGGAGTGTTTGGTAGGGACAGTGTAGAGGGAGCTTTACTCTGTATCTAACCCCGTGCTGTACCTGTCCTGGGAGTGTTTGATGGGGAGAGGGTCGAGGGAGCATTACTCTGTATCTAACCCCATGCTGTACCTGTCCTGGGAGTGTTTGATGGGGACAGTGTAGAGGGAGCTTCACTCTGTATCTAACCCCGTGCTGTACCTGTCCTGGGAGTGTTTGATGGGGACTGAGGGTGTGTTATTCTGCATCTAACCCCGTGCTGTAGCTGTCCTGGGAGTGTTTGATGGGGACAGAGTAGAGGGAGCTTTACTCTGTATCTAACCCCGTGCTGTACCTGTCCTGGGAGTGTTTGATGGGGACAGTGTAGAGGGAGCTTTACTCTGTGTCTAACCTCGTGCTGTACCTGTCCTGGGAGTGTTTGATGGGGACAGTGTAGAGGGAGCTTTACTCTGTATCTAACCCCGTGATGTACCTGTCCTGGGAGTGTTTGATGGGGACAGTGTAGAGGGAGCTTTACTCTGTACCTAACCCCGTGCTGTACCTGTCCCGGGAATGTTTGATGGGGACAGTGTAGAGGGAGCTTCTCTCTGTATCTAACCCTGTGCTGTACCTGTCCTGGGAGTGTTTGATGGGGACAGTGGAGAGGGAGCTTTACTCTGTATCTAACCCCGTGCTGTACCTGTCCTGGGAGTGTTTGATGGAGACAGTGTAGAGGGAGCTTTACTCAGTATCTAACCCCGTGCTGTACCTGTCCTGGGAGTGTGTGATGGGGACTGAGGGAGTGTTATTCTGCATCTAACCCCGTGCTGTACCTGTCCTGGGAGTGTTTGATCAGGATAGAGTAGAGGGAGCTTTACTCTGTATCTAACCCCGTGCTGTACCTGTCCTGGGAGTATTTGATGGGGACAGTGTAGAGGGAGCTTTACTCTGTATCTCACCCCCGCAGTGCTGTACCTGTCCTGGGAGTGTTTGATGGGGACAGTGTAGAGAGAGCTTTACTCTGTATCTAACCCCGTGCTGTACCTGTCCTGGGAGTGTTTGATGGGGACAGTGTAGAGAGAGCTTTACTCTGTATCTAACCCCGTGCTGTACCTGTCCTGGGAGTGTTTGATGGAGACAGTGTAGAGGGAGCTTTACTCTGTGTCTAACCCCGTGCTGTACCTGTCCTGGGAGTGTTTGATGGGGACAGTGTAGATGGAGCTTTACTCTGTATCTAACCCCGTGCTGTACCTGTCCTGGGAGTGTTTGATGGGGACAGTGTAGAGGGAGCTTTACTCTGTATCTAACCCCGTGTGTACCTGTCCTGGGAGTGTTTGATGGGTACAGTGTAGATGGAGCTTTACTCTGTACCTAACCCCGTGCTGTACCTGTCCCGGGAATGTTTGATGGGGACAGTGTAGAGGGAGCTTTACTCTGTATCTAACCCCGTGCTGTGCCTGTCCTGGGAGTGTTTGATGGGGCCAGTGTAGAGGGAGCTTTACTCTGTGTCTAACCCCGTGCTGTACCTGTCCTGGGAGTGTTTGATGGGGACAGGGTAGAGGGAGCTTTACTCTGTATCTAACCCCGTACTGTACCTGTCCTAGAAGTGTTTGATGGGGACTGAGGGTGTGTTATTCTGCATCTAACCCCGTGCTGTACCTGTCCTGGGAGTGTTTGATGGGGACAGTGTAGAGGGAGTTTTACTCTCTATCTAACCCCGTGCTGTACCTGTCTTGGGAGTGTTTGATGGGGACCTTGTAGAGGGAACTTTACTCTGTATCTAACCCCTGTGCTGTACCTGTCCTGGGAGTGTTTGATGGGGACAGTGTAGAGGGAGCTTTACTCTGTATCTAACGCCGTGCTGTACCTGTCCTGGGAGTGTTTGATGGGGACAGTGTAGAGGGAGCTTTACTCTGTATCTAAGCCCGTGCTGTACATGTCCGAGGAGTGTTTGATGGGGTCAGTGTAGAGGGAGCTTTACTCTGTATCTAACCCCGTGCTGTACCTGTCCTGGGAGTGTTTGGTAGGGACAGTGTAGAGGGAGCTTTACTCTGTATCTAACCCCGTGCTGTACCTGTCCTGGGAGTGTTTGGTAGGGACAGTGTAGAGGGAGCTTTACTCTGTATCTAACCCCGTGCTGTACCTGTCCTCGCGTGTTTGATGGGGACAGTGTAGAGGGAGCTTCACTCTGTATCTAACCCCGTGCTGTACCTGTCCTGGGAGTGTTTGATGGGGACTGAGGGTGTGTTATTCTGCATCTAACCCCGTGCTGTAGCTGTCCTGGGAGTGTTTGATGGGGACAGAGTAGAGGGAGCTTTACTCTGTATCTAACCCCGTGCTGTACCTGTCCTGGGAGTGTTTGATGGGGACAGTGTAGAGGGAGCTTTACTCTGTGTCTAACCTCGTGCTGTACCTGTCCTGGGAGTGTTTGATGGGGACAGTGTAGAGGGAGCTTTACTCTGTATCTAACCCCGTGATGTACCTGTCCTGGGAGTGTTTGATGGGGACAGTGTAGAGGGAGCTTTACTCTGTACCTAACCCCGTGCTGTACCTGTCCCGGGAATGTTTGATGGGGACAGTGTAGAGGGAGCTTCTCTCTGTATCTAACCCTGTGCTGTACCTGTCCTGGGAGTGTTTGATGGGGACAGTGGAGAGGGAGCTTTACTCTGTATCTAACCCCGTGCTGTACCTGTCCTGGGAGTGTTTGATGGAGACAGTGTAGAGGGAGCTTTACTCAGTATCTAACCCCGTGCTGTACCTGTCCTGGGAGTGTGTGATGGGGACTGAGGGAGTGTTATTCTGCATCTAACCCCGTGCTGTACCTGTCCTGGGAGTGTTTGATCAGGACAGAGTAGAGGGAGCTTTACTCTGTATCTAACCCCGTGCTGTACCTGTCCTGGGAGTATTTGATGGGGACAGTGTAGAGGGAGCTTTACTCTGTATCTCACCCCCGCAGTGCTGTACCTGTCCTGGGAGTGTTTGATGGGGACAGTGTAGAGGGAGCTTTACTCTGTATCTAACCCCGTGCTGTACCTGTCCTGGGAGTGTTTGATGGGGACAGTGTAGAGGGAGCTTTACTCTGTGTCTAACCCCGTGCTGTACCTGTCCTGGGAGTGTTTGATGGGGACAGTGTAGAGGGAGCTTTACTCTGTATCTAACCCCGTGCTGTACCTGTCCTGGGAGTGTTTGATGGGGACAGTGTAGAGGGAGCTTTACTCTGTGTCTAACCCCATGCTGTACCTGTCCTGGGAGTGTTTGATGGGGACATAGGGAGGTTTATTCTGCATCTAACCCCGTGCTGTACCTGTCCTGGGAGTGTTTGATGGGGACAGAGTAGAGGGAGCTTTACTCTGTATCTAACCCCGTGCTGTACCTGTCCTGGGAGTATTTGATGGGAACAGTATAGAGGGAGCTTTACTCTGTATCTCACCCCCGCAGTGCTGTACCTGTCCTGGGAGTGTTTGATGGGGACAGTGTAGAGAGAGCTTTACTCTGTATCTAACCCCGTGCTGTACCTGTCCTGGGAGTGTTTGATGGAGACAGTGTAGAGGGAGCTTTACTCTGTGTCTAACCCCGTGCTGTACCTGTCCTGGGAGTGTTTGATGGGGACAGTGTAGATGGAGCTTTACTCTGTATCTAACCCCGTGCTGTACCTGTCCTGGGAGTGTTTGATGGGGACAGTGTAGAGGGAGCTTTACTCTGTATCTAACCCCGTGTGTACCTGTCCTGGGAGTGTTTGATGGGTACAGTGTAGATGGAGCTTTACTCTGTACCTAACCCCGTGCTGTACCTGTCCCGGGAATGTTTGATGGGGACAGTGTAGAGGGAGCTTTACTCTGTATCTAACCCCGTGCTGTGCCTGTCCTGGGAGTGTTTGATGGGGCCAGTGAAGAGGGAGCTTTACTCTGTGTCTAACCCCGTGCTGTACCTGTCCTGGGAGTGTTTGATGGGGACAGGGTAGAGGGAGCTTTACTCTGTATCTAACCCCGTACTGTACCTGTCCTGGGAGTGTTTGATGGGGACTGAGGGTGTGTTATTCTGCATCTAACCCCGTGCTGTACCTGTCCTGGGAGTGTTTGATGGGGACAGAGTAGAGGGAGCTTTACTCTGTATCTTACCCCGTGCTGTACCTGTCCTGGGAGTGTTTGATGGGGACAGTGTAGAGGGAGCTTTACTCTGTATCTCACCCCCGCAGTGCTGTACCTGTCCTGGGAGTGTTTGATGGGGACAGTGTAGAGAGAGCTTTACTCTGTATCTAACCCCGTGCTGGACCTGTCCTGGGAGTGTTTGATGGGGACAGTGTAGAGGGAGCTTTACTCTGTGTCTAACCTCGTGCTGTACCTGTCCTGGGAGTGTTTGATGGGGACAGTGTAGAGGGAGCTTTACTCTGTATCTAACCCCGTGATGTACCTGTCCTGGGAGTGTTTGATGGGGACAGTGTAGAGGGAGCTTTACTCTGTACCTAACCCCGTGCTGTACCTGTCCCGGGAATGTTTGATGGGGACAGTGTAGAGGGAGCTTCTCTCTGTATCTAACCCTGTGCTGTACCTGTCCTGGGAGTGTTTGATGGGGACAGTGGAGAGGGAGCTTTACTCTGTATCTAACCCCGTGCTGTACCTGTCCTGGGAGTGTTTGATGGAGACAGTGTAGAGGGAGCTTTACTCTGTACCTAACCACGTCCTGTACCTGTCCTGCGAGTGTTTGATTGGGACAGTGGAGAGGGAGCTTTACTCTGTATCTAACCCCATGCTGTACCTGTCCTGGGAGTGTTTGATGGGGACAGTGTAGAGGGAGCTTTACTCTGTGTCTAACCTCGTGCTGTACCTGTCCTGGGAGTGTTTGATGGGGACAGTGTAGAGGGAGCTTTACTCTGTATCTAACCCCGTGATGTACCTGTCCTGGGAGTGTTTGATGGGGACAGTGTAGAGGGAGCTTTACTCTGTACCTAACCCCGTGCTGTACCTGTCCCGGGAATGTTTGATGGGGACAGTGTAGAGGGAGCTTCTCTCTGTATCTAACCCTGTGCTGTACCTGTCCTGGGAGTGTTTGATCAGGACAGAGTAGAGGGAGCTTTACTCTGTATTTAACCCCGTGCTGTACCTGTCCTGGGAGTATTTGATGGGGACAGTGTAGAGGGAGCTTTACTCTGTATCTCACCCCCGCAGTGCTGTACCTGTCCTGGGAGTGTTTGATGGGGACAGTGTAGAGAGAGCTTTACTCTGTATCTAACCCCGTGCTGTACCTGTCCTGGGAGTGTTTGATGGGGACAATGTAGAGGGAGCTTTACTCTGTGTCTAACCCCGTGCTGTACCTGGCCTGGGAGTGTTTGATGGGGACACTGTAGAGGGAGCTTTACTCTGTATCTAACCCCGTGCTGTACCTGTCCTGGGAGTGTTTGATGGGGACAGTGTAGAGGGAGCTTTACCCTGTGTCTAACCCCATGCTGTACCTGTCCTGGGAGTGTTTGATGGGGACATAGGGAGGTTTATTCTGTCTCTAACCCCGTGCTGTACCTGTCCTGGGAGTGTTTGATGGGGACAGTGGAGAGGGAGCATTACTCTGTATCTAACCCTGTGCTGTACCTGTCTTGGGAGTGTTTGATGGGGACAGTGTAGAGGGAGCTTTACTCTGTATCTCACCCCCGCAGTGCTGTACCTGTCCTGGGAGTGTTTGATGGGGACAGTGTAGAGAGAGCTTTACTCTGTATCTAACCCCGTGCTGGACCTGTCCTGGGAGTGTTTGATGGGGACAGTGTAGAGGGAGCTTTACTCTGTGTCTAACCTCGTGCTGTACCTGTCCTGGGAGTGTTTGATGGGGACAGTGTAGAGGGAGCTTTACTCTGTATCTAACCCCGTGATGTACCTGTCCTGGGAGTGTTTGATGGGGACAGTGTAGAGGGAGCTTTACTCTGTACCTAACCCCGTGCTGTACCTGTCCCGGGAATGTTTGATGGGGACAGTGTAGAGGGAGCTTCTCTCTGTATCTAACCCTGTGCTGTACCTGTCCTGGGAGTGTTTGATCAGGACAGAGTAGAGGGAGCTTTACTCTGTATCTAACCCCGTGCTGTACCTGTCCTGGGAGTATTTGATGGGGACAGTGTAGAGGGAGCTTTACTCTGTATCTCACCCCCGTAGTGCTGTACCTGTCCTGGGAGTGTTTGATGGGGACAGTGTAGAGAGAGCTTTACTCTGTATCTAACCCCGTGCTGTACCTGTCCTGGGAGTGTTTGATGGGGACAGTGTAGAGGGAGCTTTACTCTGTGTCTAACCCCGTGCTGTACCTGGCCTGGGAGTGTTTGATGGGGACAGTGTAGAGGGAGCTTTACTCTGTATCTAACCCCGTGCTGTACCTGTCCTGGGAGTGTTTGATGGGGACAGTGTAGAGGGAGCTTTACTCTGTGTCTAACCCCATGCTGTACCTGTCCTGGGAGTGTTTGATGGGGACATAGGGAGGTTTATTCTGTCTCTAACCCCGTGCTGTACCTGTCCTGGGAGTGTTTGATGGGGACAGTGGAGAGGGAGCATTACTCTGTATCTAACCCTGTGCTGTACCTGTCTTGGGAGTGTTTGGTGGGGACAGTGTAGAGGGAGCTTTACTCTGTATCTAACCCCGTGCTGTACCTGTCCCGGGAGTGTTTGATGGGGACAGTGTCGAGGGAGCTTTACTCTGTATCTAACCCCGTGCTGTCCTGGGAGTGTTTGATGGGGACAGTGTAGAGGGAGCTTTACTCTGTATCAAACCCCGTGCTGTACCTGTCCTGGGAGCGTTTGATGGGGACAGTGTAGAGGGAACGTTACTCTGAATCTAACCCCATGCTGTACCTGTCCTGGGTATGTTTTATGGGGACAGTGTAGTGGGAGCTTTACTCTGTATCTAACCCCGTGCAGTACCTGTCCTGGGAGTGTTTGATGGGGACAGAGGGAGTGTTATCCTGTATCTAACACCGTGCTGTACCTGTCCTGGGAGTGTTTGATGGGGACATAGGGAGTTTTATTCTGTATCTAACCCCGTGCTTTACCTGTCCTGGGAGTGTTTGATGGGGACAGTGTAGAGGGAGCTTTACTCTGTATCTAACCCCATGCTGTACCTGTCCGGGGAGTGTTTGATGGGGACATAGGGAGTTTTATTCTGTATCTAACCCCGTGCTGTACCTGTCCTGGGAGTGTTTGATGGGGACAGTGTAGAGTGAGCATTACTCTGTATCTAACCCCGTGCTGTACCTGTCCTGGGAGTGTTTGATGGGGACAGTGTCGAGCGAGCTTTACTCTGTATCTAACCCCGTGCCGTCCTGGGAGTGTTTGATGGGGACAGTGTAGAGGGAGCTTTACACTGTATCAAACCCCGTGCTGTACCTGTTCTGGGAGCGTTTGATGGGGACAGTGTAGAGGGAACTTTACTCTGTATCTAACCCCGTGCTGCCCTGGGAGTGTTTGATGGGGACAGTATAGAGGGAGCTTTATTCTGTATCTAACCCCATGCTGTACCTGTCCTGGGAGTGTTTGATGGGGACATAGGGAGTTTTATTCTGTATCTAACCCCGTGCTGTACCTGTCCTGGGAGTGTTTGAAGGGGACAGTGTAGAGGGAGCTTTACTCTGTATTTAACCCCGTGCTGTACCTGTCCTGGGAGTGTTTTATGGGGACATAGGGAGTTTTATTCTGTATCTAACCCCGTGCTGTACCTGTCCTGGGAGTGTTTGATGGGGACAGTGTAGAGGGAGCTTTACTCTGTATCTAACCCCGTGCTGTACCTGTCCTAGGAGTGTTTGATGGGGACAGTGTAGCGGGAGCTTTACTCTGTATCTAATCCCGTGCTGTACCTGTCCTGGGAGTGTTTGTTGGGGACAGTGTAGAGGGAGCTTTACTCTGTATCTAACCCCATGCTGTACCTGTCCTGGGAGTGTTTGATGGGGACAGTGCAAAGGGAGCTCTACTCTGTATCTAACCCCGTGCTGTACCTGACCTGGGAGTGTTTGATGGGGACAGTGTAGAGGGAGTTTTACTCTCCATCTAACCCCGTGCTGTACCTGTCTTGGGAGTGTTTGATGGGGACCTTGTAGAGGGAGCTTTACTCTGTATCTAACCCCTGTGCTGTACCTGTCCTGGGAGTGTTTGATGGGGACAGTGTAGAGGGAGCTTTACTCTGTATCTAAGCCCGTGCTGTACATGTCCTAGGAGTGTTTGATGGGGTCAGTGTAGAGGGAGCTTTACTCTGTATCTAACCCCGTGCTGTACCTGTCCTGGGAGTGTTTGATGGGGACAGTGTAGAGGGAGCTTTACCCTGTATCTAACCCCGTGCTGTACCTGTCTTGGGAGTGTTTGATGGGGACCTTGTAGAGGGAGCTTTACTCTGTATCTAACCCCTGTGCTGTACCTGTCCTGGGAGTGTTTGATGGGGACAGTGTAGAGGGAGCTTTACTCTGTATCTAAGCCCGTGCTGTACATGTCCTAGGAGTGTTTGATGGGGTCAGTGTAGAGGGAGCTTTACTCTGTATCTAACCCCGTGCTGTACCTGTCCTGGGAGTGTTTGATGGGGACAGTGTAGAGGGAGCTTTACCCTGTATCTAACCCCGTGCTGTACCTGTCCTGGGAGTGTTTGGTGGGGACAGTGTAGAGGGAGCTTTACTCTGTATCTATCCCCGTGCTGTACCTGTCCTCGCGTGTTTGATGGGGACAGTGTAGAGGGAGCTTCACTCTGTATCTAACCCTGTGCTGTACCTGTCCTGGGAGTGTTTGATGGGGACTGAGGGTGTGTCATTCTGCATCTAACCCAGTGCTGTAGCTGTCCTGGGAGTGTTTGATGGGGACAGAGTAGAGGGAGCTTTACTCTGTATCTAACCCCGTGCTGTACCTGTCCTGGGAGTGTTTGATGGGGACAGAGTAGAGGGAGCTTTACTCTGTGTCTAACCTCGTGCTGTACCTGTCCTGGGAGTGTTTGATGGGGACAGTGTAGAGGGAGCTTTACTCTGTATCTAACCCCGTGATGTACCTGTCCTGGGAGTGTTTGATGGGGACAGTGTAGAGGGAGCTTTACTCTGTACCTAACCCCGTGCTGTACCTGTCCCGGGAATGTTTGATGGGGACAGTGTAGAGGGAGCTTCTCTCTGTATCTAACCCTGTGCTGTACCTGTCCTGGGAGTGTTTGATGGGGACAGTGGAGAGGGAGCTTTACTCTGTATCTAACCCCGTGCTGTACCTGTCCTGGGAGTGTTTGATGGAGACAGTGTAGAGGGAGCTTTACTCAGTATCTAACCCCGTGCTGTACCTGTCCTGGGAGTGTGTGATGGGGACTGAGGGAGTGTTATTCTGCATCTAACCCCGTGCTGTACCTGTCCTGGGAGTGTTTGATCAGGACAGAGTAGAGGGAGCTTTACTCTGTATCTAACCCCGTGCTGTACCTGTCCTGGCAGTATTTGTTGGGGACAGTGTAGAGGGAGCTTTACTCTGTATCTCACCCCCGCAGTGCTGTACCTGTCCTGGGAGTGTTTGATGGCGACAGTGTAGAGAGAGCTTTACTCTGTATCTAACCCCGTGCTGTACCTGTCCTGGGAGTGTTTGATGGGGACAGTGTAGAGGGAGCTTTACTCTGTGTCTAACCCCGTGCTGTACCTGTCCTGGGAGTGTTTGATGGGGACAGTGTAGAGGGAGCTTTACTCTGTATCTAACCCCGTGCTGTACCTGTCCTGGGAGTGTTTTATGGGGACATAGGGAGTTTTATTCTGTATCTAACCCCGTGCTGTACCTGTCCTGGGAGTGTTTGATGGGGACAGTGTAGAGGGAGCTTTACTCTGTATCTAACCCCGTGCTGTACCTGTCCTAGGAGTGTTTGATGGGGACAGTGTAGCGGGAGCTTTACTCTGTATCTAACCCCGTGCTGTACCTATCCTGGGAGTGTTTGTTGGGGACAGTGTAGAGGGAGCTTTACTCTGTATCTAACCCCATGCTGTACCTGTCCTGGGAGTGTTTGATGGGGACAGTGCAAAGGGAGCTCTACTCTGTATCTAACCCCGTGCTGTACCTGACCTGGGAGTGTTTGATGGGGACAGTGTAGAGGGAGTTTTACTATCTATCTAACCCCGTGCTGTACCTGTCTTGGGAGTGTTTGATGGGGACCTTGTAGAGGGAGCTTTACTCTGTATCTAACCCCTGTGCTGTACCTGTCCTGGGAGTGTTTGATGGGGACAGTGTAGAGGGAGCTTTACTCTGTATCTAACGCCGTGCTGTACCTGTCCTGGGAGTGTTTGATGGGGACAGTGTAGAGGGAGCTTTACTCTGTATCTAAGCCCGTGCTGTACATGTCCTAGGAGTGTTTGATGGGGTCAGTGTAGAGGGAGCTTTACTCTGTATCTAACCCCGTGCTGTACCTGTCCTGGGAGTGTTTGATGGGGACAGTGTAGAGGGAGCTTTACCCTGTATCTAACCCCGTGCTGTACCTGTCCTGTTAGTGTTTGGTGGGTACAGTGTAGAGGGAGCCTTACTCTGTATCTAACCCCGTGCTGTACCTGTCCTGGGAGTGTTTGATGGGGACTGAGGGTGTGTTATTCTGCATCTAACCCAGTGCTGTAGCTGTCCTGGGAGTGTTTGATGGGGACAGAGTAGAGGGAGCTTTACTCTGTGTCTAACCCCGTGCTGTACCTGTCCTGGGAGTGTTTGATGGGGACAGTGTAGAGGGAGCTTTACTCTGTGTCTAACCTCGTGCTGTACCTGTCCTGGGAGTGTTTGATGGGGACAGTGTAGAGGGAGCTTTACTCTGTATCTAACCCCGTGATGTACCTGTCCTGGGAGTGTTTGATGGGGACAGTGTAGAGGGAGCTTTACTCTGTACCTAACCCCGTGCTGTACCTGTCCCGGGAATGTTTGATGGGGACAGTGTAGAGGGAGCTTCTCTCTGTATCTAACCCTGTGCTGTACCTGTCCTGGGAGTGTTTGATGGGGACAGTGGAGAGGGAGCTTTACTCTGTATCTAACCCCGTGCTGTACCTGTCCTGGGAGTGTTTGATGGAGACAGTGTAGAGGGAGCTTTACTCAGTATCTAACCCCGTGCTGTACCTGTCCTGGGAGTGTGTGATGGGGACTGAGGGAGTGTTATTCTGCATCTAACCCCGTGCTGTACCTGTCCTGGGAGTGTTTGATCAGGACAGAGTAGAGGGAGCTTTACTCTGTATCTAAGCCCGTGCTGTACCTGTCCTGGCAGTATTTGTTGGGGACAGTGTAGAGGGAGCTTTACTCTGTATCTCACCCCCGCAGTGCTGTACCTGTCCTGGGAGTGTTTGATGGGGACAGTGTAGAGAGAGCTTTACTCTGTATCTAACCCCGTGCTGTACCTGTCCTGGGAGTGTTTGATGGGGACAGTGTAGAGGGAGCTTTACTCTGTGTCTAACCCCGTGCTGTACCTGTCCTGGGAGTGTTTGATGGGGACAGTGTAGAGGGAGCTTTTCTCTGTATCTAACCCCGTGCTGTACCTGTCCTGGGAGTGTTTTATGGGGACATAGGGTGTTTTATTCTGTATCTAACCCCGTGCTGTACCTGTCCTGGGAGTGTTT
Organism: Scyliorhinus torazame; assembly: GCF_047496885.1. Taxonomy (NCBI): domain Eukaryota; kingdom Metazoa; phylum Chordata; class Chondrichthyes; order Carcharhiniformes; family Scyliorhinidae; genus Scyliorhinus; species Scyliorhinus torazame. The sequence goes on along the minus strand of NC_092732.1, from coordinate 34,037,735 downwards.
GATGGGGACAGTGTAGAGGGAGCTTTACTCTGTATCTAACCCCGTGCTGTACCTGTCCTAGGAGTGTTTGATGGGGACAGTGTAGCGGGAGCTTTACTCTGTATCTAACCCCGTGCTGTACCTATCCTGGGAGTGTTTGTTGGGGACAGTGTAGAGGGAGCTTTACTCTGTATCTAACCCCATGCTGTACCTGTCCTGGGAGTGTTTGATGGGGACAGTGCAAAGGGAGCTCTACTCTGTATCTAACCCCGTGCTGTACCTGACCTGGGAGTGTTTGATGGGGACAGTGTAGAGGGAGTTTTACTCTCTATCTAACCCCGTGCTGTACCTGTCTTGGGAGTGTTTGATGGGGACCTTGTAGAGGGAGCTTTACTCTGTATCTAACCCCTGTGCTGTACCTGTCCTGGGAGTGTTTGATGGGGACAGTGTAGAGGGAGCTTTACTCTGTATCTAACGCCGTGCTGTACCTGTCCTGGGAGTGTTTGATGGGGACAGTGTAGAGGGAGCTTTACTCTGTATCTAAGCCCGTGCTGTACATGTCCTAGGAGTGTTTGATGGGGTCAGTGTAGAGGGAGCTTTACTCTGTATCTAACCCCGTGCTGTACCTGTCCTGGGAGTGTTTGATGGGGACAGTGTAGAGGGAGCTTTACCCTGTATCTAACCCCGTGCTGTACCTGTCCTGTTAGTGTTTGGTGGGTACAGTGTAGAGGGAGCCTTACTCTGTATCTAACCCCGTGCTGTACCTGTCCTGGGAGTGTTTGATGGGGAGAGGGTCGAGGGAGCTTTACTCTGTATCTAAGCCCGTGCTGTACCTGTCCTGGGAGTGTTTGATGGGGACAGTGTAGAGGGAGCTTTACTCTGTATCTAACGCCGTGCTGTACCTGTCCTGGGAGTGTTTGGTGGGTACAGTGTAGAGGGAGCCTTACTCTGTATCTAACCCCGTGCTGTACCTGGCCTGGGAGTGTTTGATGGGGACAGTGTAGAGGGAGCTTCACTCTGTATCTAACCCCGTGCTGTACCTGTCCTGGGAGCGTTTGATGGGGACAGTGTAGAGGGAACTTTACTCTGAATCTAACCCCATGCTGTACCTGTCCTGGGTATGTTTTATGGGGACAGTGTAGTGGGAGCTTTACTCTGTATCTAACCCCGTGCAGTACCTGTCCTGGGAGTGTTTGATGGGGACAGAGGGAGTGTTATCCTGTATCTAACACCGTGCTGTACCTGTCCTGGGAGTGTTTGATGGGGACATAGGGAGTTTTATTCTGTATCTAACCCCGTGCTTTACCTGTCCTGGGAGTGTTTGATGGGGACAGTGTAGAGGGAGCTTTACTCTGTATCTAACCCCATGCTGTACCTGTCCGGGGAGTGTTTGATGGGGACATAGGGAGTTTTATTCTGTATCTAACCCCGTGCTGTACCTGTCCTGGGAGTGTTTGATGGGGACAGTGTAGAGTGAGCATTACTCTGTATCTAACCCCGTGCTGTACCTGTCCTGGGAGTGTTTGATGGGGACAGTGTCGAGCGAGCTTTACTCTGTATCTAACCCCGTGCCGTCCTGGGAGTGTTTGATGGGGACAGTGTAGAGGGAGCTTTACTCTGTATCAAACCCCGTGCTGTACCTGTCCTGGGAGCGTTTGATGGGGACAGTGTAGAGGGAACTTTACTCTGTATCTAACCCCGTGCTGCCCTGGGAGTGTTTGATGGGGACAGTATAGAGGGAGCTTTATTCTGTATCTAACCCCATGCTGTACCTGTCCTGGGAGTGTTTGATGGGGACATAGGGAGTTTTATTCTGTATCTAACCCCGTGCTGTACCTGTCCTGGGAGTGTTTGAAGGGGACAGTGTAGAGGGAGCTTTACTCTGTATTTAACCCCGTGCTGTACCTGTCCTGGGAGTGTTTTATGGGGACATAGGGAGTTTTATTCTGTATCTAACCCCGTGCTGTACCTGTCCTGGGAGTGTTTGATGGGGACAGTGTAGAGGGAGCTTTACTCTGTATCTAACCCCGTGCTGTACCTGTCCTAGGAGTGTTTGATGGGGACAGTGTAGCGGGAGCTTTACTCTGTATCTAACCCCGTGCTGTACCTGTCCTGGGAGTGTTTGTTGGGGACAGTGTAGAGGGAGCTTTACTCTGTATCTAACCCCATGCTGTACCTGTCCTGGGAGTGTATGATGGGGACAGTGCAAAGGGAGCTCTACTCTGTATCTAACCCCGTGCTGTACCTGACCTGGGAGTGTTTGATGGGGACAGTGTAGAGGGAGTTTTACTCTCCATCTAACCCCGTGCTGTACCTGTCTTGGGAGTGTTTGATGGGGACCTTGTAGAGGGAGCTTTACTCTGTATCTAACCCCTGTGCTGTACCTGTCCTGGGAGTGTTTGATGGGGACAGTGTAGAGGGAGCTTTACTCTGTATCTAAGCCCGTGCTGTACATGTCCTAGGAGTGTTTGATGGGGTCAGTGTAGAGGGAGCTTTACTCTGTATCTAACCCCGTGCTGTACCTGTCCTGGGAGTGTTTGATGGGGACAGTGTAGAGGGAGCTTTACCCTGTATCTAACCCCGTGCTGTACCTGTCCTGGGAGTGTTTGGTGGGGACAGTGTAGAGGGAGCTTTACTCTGTATCTATCCCCGTGCTGTACCTGTCCTCGCGTGTTTGATGGGGACAGTGTAGAGGGAGCTTCACTCTGTATCTAACCCCGTGCTGTACCTGTCCTGGGAGTGTTTGATGGGGACTGAGGGTGTGTTATTCTGCATCTAACCCAGTGCTGTAGCTGTCCTGGGAGTGTTTGATGGGGACAGAGTAGAGGGAGCTTTACTCTGTATCTAACCCCGTGCTGTACCTGTCCTGGGAGTGTTTGATGGGGACAGAGTAGAGGGAGCTTTACTCTGTGTCTAACCTCGTGCTGTACCTGTCCTGGGAGTGTTTGATGGGGACAGTGTAGAGGGAGCTTTACTCTGTATCTAACCCCGTGATGTACCTGTCCTGGGAGTGTTTGATGGGGACAGTGTAGAGGGAGCTTTACTCTGTACCTAACCCCGTGCTGTACCTGTCCCGGGAATGTTTGATCGGGACAGTGTAGAGGGAGCTTCTCTCTGTATCTAACCCTGTGCTGTACCTGTCCTGGGAGTGTTTGATGGGGACAGTGGAGCGGAGCTTTACTCTGTATCTAACCCCGTGCTGTACCTGTCCTGGGAGTGTTTGATGGAGACAGTGTAGAGGGAGCTTTACTCAGTATCTAACCCCGTGCTGTACCTGTCCTGGGAGTGTGTGATGGGGACTGAGGGAGTGTTATTCTGCATCTAACCCCGTGCTGTACCTGTCCTGGGAGTGTTTGATCAGGACAGAGTAGAGGGAGCTTTACTCTGTATCTAACCCCGTGCTGTACCTGTCCTGGCAGTATTTGTTGGGGACAGTGTAGAGGGAGCTTTACTCTGTATCTCACCCCCGCAGTGCTGTACCTGTCCTGGGAGTGTTTGATGGCGACAGTGTAGAGAGAGCTTTACTCTGTATCTAACCCCGTGCTGTACCTGTCCTGGGAGTGTTTGATGGGGACAGTGTAGAGGGAGCTTTACTCTGTGTCTAACCCCGTGCTGTACCTGTCCTGGGAGTGTTTGATGGGGACAGTGTAGAGGGAGCTTTACTCTGTATCTAACCCCGTGCTGTACCTGTCCTGGGAGTGTTTTATGGGGACATAGGGAGTTTTATTCTGTATCTAACCCCGTGCTGTACCTGTCCTGGGAGTGTTTGATGGGGACAGTGTAGAGGGAGCTTTACTCTGTATCTAACCCCGTGCTGTACCTGTCCTAGGAGTGTTTGATGGGGACAGTGTAGCGGGAGCTTTACTCTGTATCTAACCCCGTGCTGTACCTATCCTGGGAGTGTTTGTTGGGGACAGTGTAGAGGGAGCTTTACTCTGTATCTAACCCCATGCTGTACCTGTCCTGGGAGTGTTTGATGGGGACAGTGCAAAGGGAGCTCTACTCTGTATCTAACCCCGTGCTGTACCTGACCTGGGAGTGTTTGATGGGGACAGTGTAGAGGGAGTTTTACTCTCTATCTAACCCCGTGCTGTACCTGTCTTGGGAGTGTTTGATGGGGACCTTGTAGAGGGAGCTTTACTCTGTATCTAACCCCTGTGCTGTACCTGTCCTGGGAGTGTTTGATGGGGACAGTGTAGAGGGAGCTTTACTCTGTATCTAACGCCGTGCTGTACCTGTCCTGGGAGTGTTTGATGGGGACAGTGTAGGGGGAGCTTTACTCTGTATCTAAGCCCGTGCTGTACATGTCCTAGGAGTGTTTGATGGGGTCAGTGTAGAGGGAGCTTTACTCTGTATCTAACCCCGTGCTGTACCTGTCCTGGGAGTGTTTGATGGGGACAGTGTAGAGGGAGCTTTACCCTGTATCTAACCCCATGCTGTACCTGTCCTGTTAGTGTTTGGTGGGTACAGTGTAGAGGGAGCCTTACTCTGTATCTAACCCCGTGCTGTACCTGTCCTGGGAGTGTTTGATGGGGACTGAGGGTGTGTTATTCTGCATCTAACCCAGTGCTGTAGCTGTCCTGGGAGTGTTTGATGGGGACAGAGTAGAGGGAGCTTTACTCTGTGTCTAACCCCGTGCTGTACCTGTCCTGGGAGTGTTTGATGGGGACAGTGTAGAGGGAGCTTTACTCTGTGTCTAACCTCGTGCTGTACCTGTCCTGGGAGTGTTTGATGGGGACAGTGTAGAGGGAGCTTTACTCTGTATCTAACCCCGTGATGTACCTGTCCTGGGAGTGTTTGATGGGGACAGTGTAGAGGGAGCTTTACTCTGTACCTAACCCCGTGCTGTACCTGTCCCGGGAATGTTTGATGGGGACAGTGTAGAGGGAGCTTCTCTCTGTATCTAACCCTGTGCTGTACCTGTCCTGGGAGTGTTTGATGGGGACAGTGGAGAGGGAGCTTTACTCTGTATCTAACCCCGTGCTGTACCTGTCCTGGGAGTGTTTGATGGAGACAGTGTAGAGGGAGCTTTACTCAGTATCTAACCCCGTGCTGTACCTGTCCTGGGAGTGTGTGATGGGGACTGAGGGAGTGTTATTCTGCATCTAACCCCGTGCTGTACCTGTCCTGGGAGTGTTTGATCAGGACAGAGTAGAGGGAGCTTTACTCTGTATCTAACCCCGTGCTGTACCTGTCCTGGCAGTATTTGTTGGGGACAGTGTAGAGGGAGCTTTACTCTGTATCTCACCCCCGCAGTGCTGTACCTGTCCTGGGAGTGTTTGATGGGGACAGTGTAGAGAGAGCTTTACTCTGTATCTAACCCCGTGCTGTACCTGTCCTGGGAGTGTTTGATGGGGACAGTGTAGAGGGAGCTTTACTCTGTGTCTAACCCCGTGCTGTACCTGTCCTGGGAGTGTTTGATGGGGACAGTGTAGAGGGAGCTTTTCTCTGTATCTAACCCCGTGCTGTACCTGTCCTGGGAGTGTTTTATGGGGACATAGGGAGTTTTATTCTGTATCTAACCCCGTGCTGTACCTGTCCTGGGAGTGTTTGATGGGGACAGTGTAGAGGGAGCTTTACTCTGTATCTAACCCCGTGCTGTACCTGTCCTAGGAGTGTTTGATGGGAACAGTGTAGCGGGAGCTTTACTCTGTATCTAACCCCGTGCTGTACCTATCCTGGGAGTGTTTGTTGGGGACAGTGTAGAGGGAGCTTTACTCTGTATCTAACCCCATGCTGTACCTGTCCTGGGAGTGTTTGATGGGGACATTGCAAAGGGAGCTCTACTCTGTATCTAACCCCGTGCTGTACCTGACCTGGGAGTGTTTGATGGGGACAGTGTAGAGGGAGTTTTACTCTCTATCTAACCCCGTGCTGTACCTGTCTTGGGAGTGTTTGATGGGGACCTTGTAGAGGGAGCTTTACTCTGTATCTAACCCCTGTGCTGTACCTGTCCTGGGAGTGTTTGATGGGGACAGTGTAGAGGGAGCTTTACTCTGTATCTAACGCCGTGCTGTACCTGTGCTGGGAGTGTTTGATGGGGACAGTGTAGAGGGAGCTTTACTCTGTATCTAAGCCCGTGCTGTACATGTCCTAGGAGTGTTTGATGGGGTCAGTGTAGAGGGAGCTTTACTCTGTATCTAACCCCGTGCTGTACCTGTCCTGGGAGTGTTTGATGGGGACAGTGTAGAGGGAGCTTTACCCTGTATCTAACCCCGTGCTGTACCTGTCCTGTTAGTGTTTGGTGGGTACAGTGTAGAGGGAGCCTTACTCTGTATCTAACCCCGTGCTGTACCTGTCCTGGGAGTGTTTGATGGGGAGAGGGTCGAGGGAGCTTTACTCTGTATCTAAGCCCGTGCTGTACCTGTCCTGGGAGTGTTTGATGGGGACAGTGTAGAGGGAGCTTTACTCTGTATCTAACGCCGTGCTGTACCTGTCCTGGGAGTGTTTGGTGGGTACAGTGTAGAGGGAGCCTTATCTGTATCTAACCCCGTGCTGTACCTGGCCTGGGAGTGTTTGATGGGGACAGTGTAGAGGGAGCTTCACTCTGTATCTAACCCCGTGCTGTACCTGTCCTGGGAGTGATTGATGGGGACAGTGTAGAGGGAGCTTTACCCTGTATCTAACCCCGTGCTGTACCTGTCCTGGGAGTGTTTGATGGGGACTGAGGGTGTGTTATTCTGCATCTAACCCAGAGCTGTAGCTGTCCTGGGAGTGTTTGATGGGGACAGAGTAGCGGGAGCTTTACTCTGTATCTAACCCCGTGCTGTACCTGTCCTGGGAGTGTTTGATGGGGACAGTGTAGAGGGAGCTTTACTCTGTATCTAACCCCGTGATGTACCTGTCCTGGGAGTGTTTGATGGGGACAGTGTAGAGGGAGCTTTACTCTGTACCTAACCCCGTGCTGTACCTGTCCCGGGAATGTTTGATGGGGACAGTGTAGAGGGAGCTTCTCTCTGTATCTAACCCTGTGCTGTACCTGTCCTGGGAGTGTTTGATGGGGACAGTGGAGAGGGAGCTTTACTCTGTATCTAACCCCGTGCTGTACCTGTCCTGGGAGTGTTTGATGGAGACAGTGTAGAGGGAGCTTTACTCAGTATCTAACCCCGTGCTGTACCTGTCCTGGGAGTGTGTGATGGGGACTGAGGGAGTGTTATTCTGCATCTAACCCCGTGCTGTACCTGTCCTGGGAGTGTTTGATCAGGACAGAGTAGAGGGAGCTTTACTCTGTATCTAACCCCGTGCTGTACCTGTCCTGGCAGTATTTGTTGGGGACAGTGTAGAGGGAGCTTTACTCTGTATCTCACCCCCGCAGTGCTGTACCTGTCCTGGGAGTGTTTGATGGGGACAGTGTAGAGAGAGCTTTACTCTGTATCTAACCCCGTGCTGTACCTGTCCTGGGAGTGTTTGATGGGGACAGTGTAGAGGGAGCTTTACTCTGTGTCTAACCCCGTGCTGTACCTGTCCTGGGAGTGTTTGATGGGGACAGTGTAGAGGGAGCTTTACTCTGTATCTAACCCCGTGCTGTACCTGTCCTGGGAGTGTTTGATGGGGACAGTGTAGAGGGAGCTTTACTCTGTGTCTAACCCCATGCTGTACCTGTCCTGGGAGTGTTTGATGGGGACATAGGGAGGTTTATTCTGCATCTAACCCCGTGCTGTACCTGTCCTGGGATTGTTTGATGGGGACAGAGTAGAGGGAGCTTTACTCTGTATCTAACCCCGTGCTGTACCTGTCCTGGGAGTATTTGATGGGAACAGTGTAGAGGGAGCTTTACTCTGTATCTCACCCCCGCAGTGCTGTACCTGTCCTGGGAGTGTTTGATGGGGACAGTGTAGAGAGAGCTTTACTCTGTATCTAACCCCGTGCTGTACCTGTCCTGGGAGTGTTTGATGGGGACAGTGTAGAGGGAGCTTTACTCTGTGTCTAACCCCGTGCTGTACCTGTCCTGGGAGTGTTTGATGGGGACAGTGTAGATGGAGCTTTACTCTGTATCTAACCCCGTGCTGTACCTGTCCTGGGAGTGTTTGATGGGGACAGTGTAGAGGGAGCTTTACTCTGTATCTAACCCCGTGTGTACCTGTCCTGGGAGTGTTTGATGGGTACAGTGTAGATGGAGCTTTACTCTGTACCTAACCCCGTGCTGTACCTGTCCCGGGAATGATTGATGGGGACAGTGTAGAGGGAGCTTTACTCTGTATCTAACCCCGTGCTGTGCCTGTCCTGGGAGTGTTTGATGGGGCCAGTGTAGAGGGAGCTTTACTCTGTGTCTAACCCCGTGCTGTACCTGTCCTGGGAGTGTTTGATGGGGACAGGGTAGAGGGAGCTTTACTCTGTATCTAACCCCGTACTGTACCTGTCCTGGGAGTGTTTGATGGGGACTGAGGGTGTGTTATTCTGCATCTAACCCCGTGCTGTACCTGTCCTGGGAGTGTTTGATGGGGACAGATTAGAGGGAGCTTTACTCTGTATCTTACCCCGTGCTGTACCTGTCCTGGGAGTGTTTGATGGGGACAGTGTAGAGGGAGCTTTACTCTGTATCTCACCCCCGCAGTGCTGTACCTGTCCTGGGAGTGTTTGATGGGGACAGTGTAGAGAGAGCTTTACTCTGTATCTAACCCCGTGCTGTCCTGGGAGTGTTTGATGGGGACAGTGTAGAGGGAGCTTTACTCTGTATCAAACCCCGTGCTGTACCTGTCCTGGGAGCGTTTGATGGGGACAGTGTAGAGGGAACTTTACTCTGAATCTAACCCCGTGCTGCCCTGGGAGTGTTTGATGGGGACAGTGTAGAGGGAGCTTTATTCTGTATCTAACCCCATGCTGTCCTGGGAGTGTTTGATGGGGACAGTGTAGAGGGAGCTTTACTCTGTATCAAACCCCGTGCTGTACCTGTCCTGGGAGCGTTTGATGGGGACAGTGTAGAGGGAGCTTTACTCTGTATCTAACCCCGTGCTGTACCTGTCCTGGGAGTGTTTGATGGGGACAGTGTAGAGGGAACTTTACTCTGTTTCTAACCCCATGCTGTCCTGGGAGTGTTTGATGGGGACAGTGTAGAGGGAGCTTTACTCTGTATCAAACCCCGTGCTGTACCTGTCCTGGGAGCGTTTGATGGGGACAGTGTAGAGGGAATTTTACTCTGTTTCTAACCCCGTGCTGCCCTGGGAGTGATTGATGGAGACAGTGTAGAGGGAGCTTTACTCTCTACCTAACCCCGTGCTGTACCTGTCCCGGGAATGTTTGATGGGGACAGTGTAGAGGGAGCTTCTCTCTGTATCTAACCCTGTGCTGTACCTGTCCTGGGAGTGTTTGATGGGGACAGTGGAGTGGGAGCTTTACTCTGTATCTAACCCCGTGCTGTACCTGTCCTGGGAGTGTTTGATGGAGACAGTGTGGAGGGAGCTTTACTCAGTATCTAACCCCGTGCTGTACCTGTCCTGGGAGTGTGTGATGGGGACTGAGGGAGTGTTATTCTGCATCTAACGTCGTGCTGTACCTGTCCTGGGAGTGTTTGATGGGGACAGAGTAGAGGGAGCTTTACTCTGTATTTAACCCCGTGCTGTACCTGTCCTGGGAGTATTTGATGGGGACAGTGTAGAGGGAGCTTTACTCTGTATCTCACCCCCGCAGTGCCTGTCCTGGGAGTGTTTGATGGGGCCAGTGTAGAGGGAGGTTTACTCTGTGTCTAACCCCGTGCTGTACCTGTCCTGGGAGTGTTTGATGGGGACAGGGTAGAGGGAGCTTTACTCTGTATCTAACCCCGTGCTGTACCTGTCCTGGGAGTGTTTGATGGGGACAGAGTAGAGGGAGCTTTACTCTGTATCTTACCCCGTGCTGTACCTGTCCTGGGAGTGTTTGATGGGGACAGTGTAGAGGGAGCTTTACTCTGTATCTCACCCCCGCAGTGCTGTACCTGTCCTGGGAGTGTTTGATGGGGACAGTGTAGAGAGAGCTTTACTCTGTATCTAACCCCGTGCTGGACCTGTCCTGGGAGTGTTTGATGGGGACAGTGTAGAGGGAGCTTTACTCTGTGTCTAACCCCGTGCTGTACCTGTCCTGGGAGTGTTTGATGGGGACAGTGTAGAGGGAGCTTTACTCTGTATCTAACCCCGTGCTGTACCTGTCCTGGGAGTGTTTGATGGGGACAGTGTAGAGGGAGCTTTACTCTGTACCTAACCCCGTGCTGTACCTGTCCCGGGAAAGTTTGATGGGGACAGTGTAGAGGGAGCTTCTCTCTGTATCTAACCCTGTGCTGTACCTGTCCTGGGAGTGTTTGATGGGGACAGTGGAGAGGGAGCTTTACTCTGTATCTAACCCCGTGCTGTACCTGTCCTGGGAGTGTTTGATGGAGACAGTGTAGAGGGAGCTTTACTCAGTATCTAACCCCGTGCTGTACCTGTCCTGGGAGTGTGTGATGGGGACTGAGGGAGGGTTATTCTGCATCTAACCCCGTGCTGTACCTGTCCTGGGAGTGTTTGATGGGGACAGAGTAGAGGGAGCTTTACTCTGTATCTCACCCCCGCAGTGCTGTACCTGTCCTGGGAGTGTTTGATGGGGACAGTGTAGAGAGAGCTTTACTCTGTATCTAACCCCGTGCTGTACCTGTCCTGGGAGTGTTTGATGGGGACAGTGTAGAGGGAGCTTTACTCTGTGTCGAACCCCGTGCTGTACCTGTCCTGGGAGTGTTTGATGGGGACAGTGTAGAGGGAGCTTTACTCTGTATCTAACCCCGTGCTGTACCTGTCCTGGGAGTGTTTGATGGGGACAGTGTAGAGGGAGCTTTACTCTGTGTCTAACCCCATGCTGTACCTGTCCTGGGAGTGTTTGATGGGGACATAGGGAGGTTTATTCTGTCTCTAACCCCGTGCTGTACCTGTCCTGGGAGTGTTTGATGGGGACAGTGGAGAGGGAGCATTACTCTGTATCTAACCCTGTGCTGTACCTGTCTTGGGAGTGTTTGGTGGGGACAGTGTAGAGGGAGCTTTACTCTGTATCTAACCCCGTGCTGTACCTGTCCTGGGAGTGTTTGATGGGGACAGTGTTGAGGGAGCTTTACTCTGTATCTAACCCCGTGCTGTCCTGGGAGTGTTTGATGGGGACAGTGTAGAGGGAGCTTTACTCTGTATCAAACCCCGTGCTGTACCTGTCCTGGGAGCGTTTGATGGGGACAGTGTAGAGGGAACTTTACTCTGAATCTAACCCCGTGCTGCCCTGGGAGTGTTTGATGGGGACAGTGTAGAGGGAACTTTATTCTGTATCTAACCACATGCTGTCCTGGGAGTGTTTGATGGGGACAGTGTAGAGGGAGCTTTACTCTGTATCAAACCCCATGCTGTACCTGTCCTGGGAGCGTTTGATGGGGACAGTGTAGAGGGAACTTTACTCTGTTTCTAACCCCGTGCTGCCCTGGGAGTGATTGATGGAGACAGTGTAGAGGGAGCTTTATTCTGTATCTAACCCCATGCTGTACCTGTCCTGGGAGTGTTTGATGGGGACATAGGGAGTTTTATTCTGTATCTAACCCCGTGCTGTACCTGTCCTGGGAGTGTTTGATGGGACTGAGGGAGTGTTATTCTCCATCTAACCCCGTGCTGTACCTTTCCTGGGAGTGTTTGATGGGGACAGAGTAGAGGGAGCTTTACTCTGTATCTAACCCCGTGCTGTACCTGTCCTGGGAGTGTTTGATGGGGACAGTGTAGAGGGAGCTTTACTCTGTATCTCACCCCCGCAGTGCTGTACCTGTCCTGGGAGTGTTTGATGGGGACAGTGTAGAGAGAGCTTTACTCTGTATCTAATCCCGTGCTGTACCTGTCCTGGGAGTGTTTGATGGGGACAGTGTAGAGGGAGCTTTACTCTGTGTCTAACCCCGTGCTGTACCTATCCTGGGAGTGTTTGATGGGGACAGTGTAGAGGGAGCTTTACTCTGTATCTAACCCCGTGCTGTACCTGTCCTGGGAGTGTTTGATGGGGAGAGTGTAGAGGGAGCTTTACTCTGTACCTAACCCCGTGCTGTACCTGTCCCGGGAATGTTTGATGGGGACAGTGGAGAGGGAGCTTTACTCTGTATCTAACCCCGTGCTGTACCTGTCCTGGGAGTGTTTGATGGGGACTGAGGGAGTGTTATTCTGCATCAAACCCGTGCTGTACCTGTCCTGGGAGTGTTTGATGGGGACAGTGTAGAGAGAGCTTTACTCTATATCTAACCCCGTGCTGTACCTGTCCTAAGAGTGTTTGATGGGGACAGTGTAGAGGGAGCTTTACTCTGTACCTAACCCCGTGCTGTACCTGTCCCGGCAATGTTTGATGGGGACAGTGGAGATGGAGCTTTACTCTGTAGCGAACCCCATGCTGTACCTGTCCTAGGAGTGTTTGATGGGGACAGTGTAGAGCGAGCTTTACTCTGTATCTAACCCCGTGCTGTACCTGTCCTGGGAGTGTTTGATGGGGACAGTGTAGAGGGAGCATTACTCTGTATCTAACCCCATGCTGTACCTGTCCTGGGAGTGTTTTATGGGGACAGTGTAGTGGGAGCTTTACTCTGTATCTAACCCCGTGCTGTACCTGTCCTGGGAGTGTTTGATGGGGACAGTGTAGAGGGAGCTTTACTCTGTATCTAACCCCGTGTGTACCTGTCCTGGGAGTGTTTGATGGGGACAGTGTAGATGGAGCTTTACTCTGTACCTAACCCCGTGCTGTACCTGTCCCGGGAATGTTTGATGGGGACAGTGTAGAGGGAGCTTTACTCTGTATCTAACCCCGTGCTGTACCTGTCCTGGGAGTGTTTGATGGGGCCAGTGTAGAGGGAGCTTTACTCTGTGTCTAACCCCGTGCTGTACCTGCCCTGGGAGTGATTGATGGAGACAGTGTAGAGGGAGCTTTATTCCGTATCTAACCCCATGCTGTACCTGTCCTGGGAGTGTTTGATGGGGACATAGGGAGTTTTATTCTGTATCTAACCCCGTGCTGTACCTGTCCTGGGAGTGTTTGATGGGACTGAGGGAGTGTTATTCTCCATCTAACCCCGTGCTGTACCTTTCCTGGGAGTGTTTGATGGGGACAGAGTAGAGGGAGCTTTACTCTGTATCTAACCCCGTGCTGTACCTGTCCTGGGAGTGTTTGATGGGGACAGTGTAGAGGGAGCTTTACTCTGTATCTCACCCCCGCAGTGCTGTACCTGTCCTGGGAGTGTTTGATGGGGACAGTGTAGAGAGAGCTTTACTCTGTATCTAATCCCGTGCTGTACCTGTCCTGGCAGTGTTTGATGGGGACAGTGTAGAGGGAGCTTTACTCTGTGTCTAACCCCGTGCTGTACCTATCCTGAGAGTGTTTGATGGGGACAGTGTAGAGGGAGCTTTACTCTGTATCTAACCCCGTGCTGTACCTGTCCTGGGAGTGTTTGATGGAGACAGTGTGGAGGGAGCTTTACTCAGTATCTAACCCCGTGCTGTACCTGTCCTGGGAGTGTGTGATGGGGACTGAGGGAGTGTTATTCTGCATCTAACGTCGTGCTGTACCTGTCCTGGGAGTGTTTGATGGGGACAGAGTAGAGGGAGCTTTACTCTGTATTTAACCCCGTGCTGTACCTGTCCTGGGAGTATTTGATGGGGACAGTGTAGAGGGAGCTTTACTCTGTATCTCACCCCCGCAGTGCCTGTCCTGGGAGTGTTTGATGGGGCCAGTGTAGAGGGAGGTTTACTCTGTGTCTAACCCCGTGCTGTACCTGTCCTGGGAGTGTTTGATGGGGACAGGGTAGAGGGAGCTTTACTCTGTATCTAACCCCGTGCTGTACCTGTCCTGGGAGTGTTTGATGGGGACAGAGTAGAGGGAGCTTTACTCTGTATCTTACCCCGTGCTGTACCTGTCCTGGGAGTGTTTGATGGGGACAGTGTAGAGGGAGCTTTACTCTGTATCTCACCCCCGCAGTGCTGTACCTGTCCTGGGAGTGTTTGATGGGGACAGTGTAGAGAGAGCTTTACTCTGTATCTAACCCCGTGCTGGACCTGTCCTGGGAGTGTTTGATGGGGACAGTGTAGAGGGAGCTTTACTCTGTGTCTAACCCCGTGCTGTACCTGTCCTGGGAGTGTTTGATGGGGACAGTGTAGAGGGAGCTTTACTCTGTATCTAACCCCGTGCTGTACCTGTCCTGGGAGTGTTTGATGGGGACAGTGTAGAGGGAGCTTTACTCTGTACCTAACCCCGGGCTGTACCTGTCCCGGGAAAGTTTGATGGGGACAGTGTAGAGGGAGCTTCTCTCTGTATCTAACCCTGTGCTGTACCTGTCCTGGGAGTGTTTGATGGGGACAGTGGAGAGGGAGCTTTACTCTGTATCTAACCCCGTGCTGTACCTGTCCTGGGAGTGTTTGATGGAGACAGTGTAGAGGGAGCTTTACTCAGTATCTAACCCCGTGCTGTACCTGTCCTGGGAGTGTGTGATGGGGACTGAGGGAGGGTTATTCTGCATCTAACCCCGTGCTGTACCTGTCCTGGGAGTGTTTGATGGGGACAGAGTAGAGGGAGCTTTACTCTGTATCTCACCCCCGCAGTGCTGTACCTGTCCTGGGAGTGTTTGATGGGGACAGTGTAGAGAGAGCTTTACTCTGTATCTAACCCCGTGCTGTACCTGTCCTGGGAGTGTTTGATGGGGACAGTGTAGAGGGAGCTTTACTCTGTGTCGAACCCCGTGCTGTACCTGTCCTGGGAGTGTTTGATGGGGACAGTGTAGAGGGAGCTTTACTCTGTATCTAACCCCGTGCTGTACCTGTCCTGGGAGTGTTTGATGGGGACAGTGTAGAGGGAGCTTTACTCTGTGTCTAACCCCATGCTGTACCTGTCCTGGGAGTGTTTGATGGGGACATAGGGAGGTTTATTCTGTCTCTAACCCCGTGCTGTACCTGTCCTGGGAGTGTTTGATGGGGACAGTGGAGAGGGAGCATTACTCTGTATCTAACCCTGTGCTGTACCTGTCTTGGGAGTGTTTGGTGGGGACAGTGTAGAGGGAGCTTTACTCTGTATCTAACCCCGTGCTGTACCTGTCCTGGGAGTGTTTGATGGGGACAGTGTCGAGGGAGCTTTACTCTGTATCTAACCCCGTGCTGTCCTGGGAGTGTTTGATGGGGACAGTGTAGAGGGAGCTTTACTCTGTATCAAACCCCGTGCTGTACCTGTCCTGGGAGCGTTTGATGGGGACAGTGTAGAGGGAACTTTACTCTGTTTCTAACCCCGTGCTGCCCTGGGAGTGATTGATGGAGACAGTGTAGAGGGAGCTTTATTCTGTATCTAACCCCATGCTGTACCTGTCCTGGGAGTGTTTGATGGGGACATAGGGAGTTTTATTCTGTATCTAACCCCGTGCTGTACCTGTCCTGGGAGTGTTTGATGGGACTGAGGGAGTGTTATTCTCCATCTAACCCCGTGCTGTACCTTTCCTGGGAGTGTTTGATGGGGACAGAGTAGAGGGAGCTTTACTCTGTATCTAACCCCGTGCTGTACCTGTCCTGGGAGTGTTTGATGGGGACAGTGTAGAGGGAGCTTTACTCTGTATCTCACCCCCGCAGTGCTGTACCTGTCCTGGGAGTGTTTGATGGGGACAGTGTAGAGAGAGCTTTACTCTGTATCTAATCCCGTGCTGTACCTGTCCTGGGAGTGTTTGATGGGGACAGTGTAGAGGGAGCTTTACTCTGTGTCTAACCCCGTGCTGTACCTATCCTGGGAGTGTTTGATGGGGACAGTGTAGAGGGAGCTTTACTCTGTATCTAACCCCGTGCTGTACCTGTCCTGGGAGTGTTTGATGGGGAGAGTGTAGAGGGAGCTTTACTCTGTACCTAACCCCGTGCTGTACCTGTCCCGGGAATGTTTGATGGGGACAGTGGAGAGGGAGCTTTACTCTGTATCTAACCCCGTGCTGTACCTGTCCTGGGAGTGTTTGATGGGGACTGAGGGAGTGTTATTCTGCATCTAACCCCGTGCTGTACCTGTCCTGGGAGTGTTTGATGGGGACAGTGTAGAGAGAGCTTTACTCTATATCTAACCCCGTGCTGTACCTGTCCTAAGAGTGTTTGATGGGGACAGTGTAGAGGGAGCTTTACTCTGTACCTAACCCCGTGCTGTACCTGTCCCGGCAATGTTTGATGGGGACAGTGGAGATGGAGCTTTACTCTGTAGCGAACCCCATGCTGTACCTGTCCTGGGAGTGTTTGATGGGGACAGTGTAGAGCGAGCTTTACTCTGTATCTAACCCCGTGCTGTACCTGTCCTGGGAGTGTTTGATGGGGACAGTGTAGAGGGAGCATTACTCTGTATCTAACCCCATGCTGTACCTGTCCTGGGAGTGTTTTATGGGGACAGTGTAGTGGGAGCTTTACTCTGTATCTAACCCCGTGCTGTACCTGTCCTGGGAGTGTTTGATGGGGACAGTGTAGAGGGAGCTTTACTCTGTATCTAACCCCGTGTGTACCTGTCCTGGGAGTGTTTGATGGGGACAGTGTAGATGGAGCTTTACTCTGTACCTAACCCCGTGCTGTACCTGTCCCGGGAATGTTTGATGGGGACAGTGTAGAGGGAGCTTTACTCTGTATCTAACCCCGTGCTGTACCTGTCCTGGGAGTGTTTGATGGGGCCAGTGTAGAGGGAGCTTTACTCTGTGTCTAACCCCGTGCTGTACCTGCCCTGGGAGTGATTGATGGAGACAGTGTAGAGGGAGCTTTATTCCGTATCTAACCCCATGCTGTACCTGTCCTGGGAGTGTTTGATGGGGACATAGGGAGTTTTATTCTGTATCTAACCCCGTGCTGTACCTGTCCTGGGAGTGTTTGATGGGACTGAGGGAGTGTTATTCTCCATCTAACCCCGTGCTGTACCTTTCCTGGGAGTGTTTGATGGGGACAGAGTAGAGGGAGCTTTACTCTGTATCTAACCCCGTGCTGTACCTGTCCTGGGAGTGTTTGATGGGGACAGTGTAGAGGGAGCTTTACTCTGTATCTCACCCCCGCAGTGCTGTACCTGTCCTGGGAGTGTTTGATGGGGACAGTGTAGAGAGAGCTTTACTCTGTATCTAATCCCGTGCTGTACCTGTCCTGGCAGTGTTTGATGGGGACAGTGTAGAGGGAGCTTTACTCTGTGTCTAACCCCGTGCTGTACCTATCCTGGGAGTGTTTGATGGGGACAGTGTAGAGGGAGCTTTACTCTGTATCTAACCCCGTGCTGTACCTGTCCTGGGAGTGTTTGATGGGGAGAGTGTAGAGGGAGCTTTACTCTGTATCTAACCCCGTGCTGTACCTGTCCTGGGAGTGTTTGATGGGGACTGAGGGAGTGTTATTCTGCATCTAACCCCGTGCTGTACCTGTCCTGGGAGTGTTTGATGGGAACAGTGTAGAAGGAGCTTTACTCTGTGTCTAACCCCGTGCTGTACCTGTCCTGGGAGTGTTTGATGGGGACAGTGTAGATGGAGCTTTACTCTGTATCTAACCCCGTGCTGTACCTGTCCTGGGAGTGTTTGATGGGGACAGTGTAGAGGGAGCTTTACTCTGTATCTAACCCCGTGTGTACCTGTCCTGGGAGTGTTTGATGGGTACAGTGTAGATGGAGCTTTACTCTGTACCTAACCCCGTGCTGTACCTGTCCCGGGAATGTTTGATGGGGACAGTGTAGAGGGAGCTTTACTCTGTATCTAACCCCGTGCTGTGCCTGTCCTGGGAGTGTTTGATGGGGCCAGTGTAGAGGGAGCTTTACTCTGTGTCTAACCCCGTGCTGTACCTGTCCTGGGAGTGTTTGATGGGGACAGGGTAGAGGGAGCTTTACTCTGTATCTAACCCCGTACTGTACCTGTCCTGGGAGTGTTTGATGGGGACTGAGGGTGTGTTATTCTGCATCTAACCCCGTGCTGTACCTGTCCTGGGAGTGTTTGATGGGGACAGAGTAGAGGGAGCTTTACTCTGTATCTTACCCCGTGCTGTACCTGTCCTGGGAGTGTTTGATGGGGACAGTGTAGAGGGAGCTTTACTCTGTATCTCACCCCCGCAGTGCTGTACCTGTCCTGGGAGTGTTTGATGGGGACAGTGTAGAGAGAGCTTTACTCTGTATCTAACCCCGTGCTGTCCTGGGAGTGTTTGATGGGGACAGTGTAGAGGGAGCTTTACTCTGTATCAAACCCCGTGCTGTACCTGTCCTGGGAGCGTTTGATGGGGACAGTGTAGAGGGAACTTTACTCTGAATCTAACCCCGTGCTGCCCTGGGAGTGTTTGATGGGGACAGTGTAGAGGGAGCTTTATTCTGTATCTAACCCCATGCTGTCCTGGGAGTGTTTAATGGGGACAGTGTAGAGGGAGCTTTACTCTGTATCAAACCCCGTGCTGTACCTGTCCTGGGAGCGTTTGATGGGGACAGTGTAGAGGGAACTTTACTCTGTTTCTAACCCCGTGCTGCCCTGGGAGTGATTGATGGAGACAGTGTAGAGGGAGCTTTACTCTGTACCTAACCCCGTGCTGTACCTGTCCCGGGAATGTTTGATGGGGACAGTGTAGAGGGAGCTTCTCTCTGTATCTAACCCTGTGCTGTACCTGTCCTGGGAGTGTTTGATGGGGACAGTGGAGTGGGAACTTTACTCTGTATCTAACCCCGTGCTGTACCTGTCCTGGGAGTGTTTGATGGAGACAGTGTGGAGGGAGCTTTACTCAGTACCTAACCCCGTGCTGTACCTGTCCTGGGAGTGTGTGATGGGGACTGAGGGAGTGTTATTCTGCATCTAACGTCGTGCTGTACCTGTCCTGGGAGTGTTTGATGGGGACAGAGTAGAGGGAGCTTTACTCTGTATCTAACCCCGTGCTGTACCTGTCCTGGGAGTATTTGATGGGGACAGTGTAGAGGGAGCTTTACTCTGTATCTCACCCCCGCAGTGCCTGTCCTGGGAGTGTTTGATGGGGCCAGTGTAGAGGTAGGTTTACTCTGTGTCTAACCCCGTGCTGTACCTGTCCTGGGAGTGTTTGATGGGGACAGGGTAGAGGGAGCTTTACTCTGTATCTAACCCCGTGCTGTACCTGTCCTGGGAGTGTTTGATGGGGACAGAGTAGAGGGAGCTTTACTCTGTACCTTACCCCGTGCTGTACCTGTCCTGGGAGTGTTTGATGGGGACAGTGTAGAGGGAGCTTTACTCTGTATCTCACCCCCGCAGTGCTGTACCTGTCCTGGGAGTGTTTGATGGGGACAGTGTAGAGAGAGCTTTACTCTGTATCTAACCCCGTGCTGGACCTGTCCTGGGAGTGTTTGATGGGGACAGTGTAGAGGGAGCTTTACTCTGTGTCTAACCCCGTGCTGTACCTGTCCTGGGAGTGTTTGATGGGGACAGTGTAGAGGGAGCTTTACTCTGTATCTAACCCCGTGCTGTACCTGTCCTGGGAGTGTTTGATGGGGACAGTGTAGAGGGAGCTTTACTCTGTACCTAACCCCGTGCTGTACCTGTCCCGGGAAAGTTTGATGGGGACAGTGTAGAGGGAGCTTCTCTCTGTATCTAACCCTGTGCTGTACCTGTCCTGGGAGTGTTTGATGGGGACAGTGGAGAGGGAGCTTTACTCTGTATCTAACCCCGTGCTGTACCTGTCCTGGGAGTGTTTGATGGAGACAGTGTAGAGGGCGCTTTACTCAGTATCTAACCCCGTGCTGTACCTGTCCTGGGAGTGTGTGATGGGGACTGAGGGAGTGTTATTCTGCATCTAACCCCGTGCTGTACCTGTCCTGGGAGTGTTTGATGGGGACAGAGTAGAGGGAGATTTACTCTGTATCTAACCCCGTGCTGTACCTGTCCTGGGAGTATTTGATGGGAACAGTGTAGAGGGAGCTTTACTCTGTATCTCACCCCCGCAGTGCTGTACCTGTCCTGGGAGTGTTTGATGGGGACAGTGTAGAGAGAGCTTTACTCTGTATCTATCCCCGTGCTGTACCTGTCCTGGGAGTGTTTGATGGGGACAGTGTAGAGGGAGCTTTACTCTGTGTCTAACCCCGTGCTGTACCTGTCCTGGGAGTGTTTGATGGGGACAGTGTAGAGGGAGCTTTACTCTGTATCTAACCCCGTGCTGTACCTGTCCTGGGAGTGTTTGATGGGGACAGTGTAGAGGGAGCTTTACTCTGTGTCTAACCCCATGCTGTACCTGTCCTGGGAGTGTTTGATGGGGACATAGGGAGGTTTATTCTGTCTCTAACCCCGTGCTGTACCTGTCCTGGGAGTGTTTGATGGGGACAGTGGAGAGGGAGCATTACTCTGTATCTAACCCTGTGCTGTACCTGTCTTGGGAGTGTTTGGTGGGGACAGTGTAGAGGGAGCTTTACTCTGTATCTAACCCCGTGCTGTACCTGTCCTGGGAGTGTTTGATGGGGACAGTGTCGAGGGAGCTTTACTCTGTATCTAACCCCGTGCTGTCCTGGGAGTGTTTGATGGGGACAGTGTAGAGGGAGCTTTACTCTGTATCAAACCCCGTGCTGTACCTGTCCTGGGAGCGTTTGATGGGGACAGTGTAGAGGGAACTTTACTCTGAATCTAACCCCGTGCTGCCCTGGGAGTGTTTGATGGGGACAGTGTAGAGGGAACTTTATTCTGTATCTAACCACATGCTGTCCTGGGAGTGTTTGATGGGGACAGTGTAGAGGGAGCTTTACTCTGTATCAAACCCCATGCTGTACCTGTCCTGGGAGCGTTTGATGGGGACAGTGTAGAGGGAACTTTACTCTGTTTCTAACCCCGTGCTGCCCTGGGAGTGATTGATGGAGACAGTGTAGAGGGAGCTTTATTCTGTATCTAACCCCATGCTGTACCTGTCCTGGGAGTGTTTGATGGGGACATAGGGAGTTTTATTCTGTATCTAACCCCGTGCTGTACCTGTCCTGGGAGTGTTTGATGGGACTGAGGGAGTGTTATTCTCCATCTAACCCCGTGCTGTACCTTTCCTGGGAGTGTTTGATGGGGACAGAGTAGAGGGAGCTTTACTCTGTATCTAACCCCGTGCTGTACCTGTCCTGGGAGTGTTTGATGGGGACAGTGTAGAGGGAGCTTTACTCTGTATCTAACCCCGTGCTGTACCTGTCCTGGGAGTGTTTGATGGGGACAGTGTAGAGAGAGCTTTACTCTGTATCTAACCCCGTGCTGTACCTGTCCTGGGAGTGTTTGATGGGGACTGAGGGAGTGTTATTCTGCATCTAACCCCGTGCTGTACCTGTCCTGGGAGTGTTTGATGGGGACAGTGTAGAGAGAGCTTTACTCTATATCTAACCCCGTGCTGTACCTGTCCTAAGAGTGTTTGATGGGGACAGTGTAGAGGGAGCTTTACTCTGTGTCTAACCCCGTGCTGTACCTGTCCTGGGAGTGTTTGATGGGGACAGTGTAGAGGGAGCTTTACTCTGTATCTAACCCCGTGCTGTACCTGTCCTGGGAGTGTTTGATGGGGACAGTGTAGAGGGAGCTTTACTCTGTACCTAACCCCGTGCTGTACCTGTCCCGGCAATGTTTGATGGGGACAGTGGAGATGGAGCTTTACTCTGTAGCGAACCCCATGCTGTACCTGTCCTGGGAGTGTTTGATGGGGACAGTGTAGAGCGAGCTTTACTCTGTTTCTAACCCCGTGCTGTACCTGTCCTGGGAGTGTTTGATGGGGACAGTGTAGAGGGAGCATTACTCTGTATCTAACCCCATGCTGTACCTGTCCTGGGAGTGTTTTATGGGGACAGTGTAGTGGGAGCTTTACTCTGTATCTAACCCCGTGCTGTACCTGTCCTGGGAGTGTTTGATGGGGACAGTGTAGAGGGAGCTTTACTCTGTATCTAACCCCGTGTGTACCTGTCCTGGGAGTGTTTGATGGGTACAGTGTAGATGGAGCTTTACTCTGTACCTAACCCCGTGCTGTACCTGTCCCGGGAATGTTTGATGGGGACAGTGTAGAGGGAGCTTTACTCTGTATCTAACCCCGTGCTGTACCTGTCCTGGGAGTGTTTGATGGGGCCAGTGTAGAGGGAGCTTTACTCTGTGTCTAACCCCGTGCTGTACCTGCCCTGGGAGTGATTGATGGAGACAGTGTAGAGGGAGCTTTATTCCGTATCTAACCCCATGCTGTACCTGTCCTGGGAGTGTTTGATGGGGACATAGGGAGTTTTATTCTGTATCTAACCCCGTGCTGTACCTGTCCTGGGAGTGTTTGATGGGACTGAGGGAGTGTTATTCTCCATCTAACCCCGTGCTGTACCTTTCCTGGGAGTGTTTGATGGGGACAGAGTAGAGGGAGCTTTACTCTGTATCTAACCCCGTGCTGTACCTGTCCTGGGAGTGTTTGATGGGGACAGTGTAGAGGGAGCTTTACTCTGTATCTCACCCCCGCAGTGCTGTACCTGTCCTGGGAGTGTTTGATGGGGACAGTGTAGAGAGAGCTTTACTCTGTATCTAATCCCGTGCTGTACCTGTCCTGGGAGTGTTTGATGGGGACAGTGTAGAGGGACCTTTACTCTGTGTCTAACCCCGTGCTGTACCTATCCTGGGAGTGTTTGATGGGGACAGTGTAGAGGGAGCTTTACTCTGTATCTAACCCCATGCTGTACCTGTCCTGGGAGTGTCTGCTGGGGAAAGTGTAGAGGGAGCTTTACTCTGTACCTAACCCCGTGCTGTACCTGTCCCGGGAATGTTTGATGGGGACAGTGGAGAGGGAGCTTTACTCTGTATCTAACCCCGTGCTGTACCTGTCCTGGGAGTGTTTGATGGGGACTGAGGGAGTGTTATTCTGCATCTAACCCCGTGCTGTACCTGTCCTGGGAGTGTTTGATGGGGACAGTGTAGAGAGAGCTTTACTCTATATCTAACCCCGTGCTGTACCTGTCCTAAGAGTGTTTGATGGGGACAGTGTAGAGGGAGCTTTACTCTGTGTCTAACCCCGTGCTGTACCTGTCCTGGGAGTGTTTGATGGGGACAGTGTAGAGGGAGCTTTACTCTGTGTCTAACCCCGTGCTGTACCTGTCCTGGGAGTGTTTGATGGGGACAGTGTAGAGGGAGCTTTACTCTGTATCTAACCCCGTGCTGTACCTGTCCTGGGAGTGTTTGATGGGGACAGTGTAGAGGGAGCTTTACTCTGTACCTAACCCCGTGCTGTACCTGTCCCGGCAATGTTTGATGGGGACAGTGGAGATGGAGCTTTACTCTGTAGCGAACCCCATGCTGTACCTGTCCTGGGAGTGTTTGATGGGGACAGTGTAGAGCGAGCTTTACTCTGTATCTAACCCCGTGCTGTACCTGTCCTGGGAGTGTTTGATGGGGACAGTGTAGAGGGAGCTTTACTCTGTATCTAACCCCGTGTGTACCTGTCCTGGGAGTGTTTGATGGGTACAGTGTAGATGGAGCTTTACTCTGTACCTAACCCCGTGCTGTACCTGTCCCGGGAATGTTTGATGGGGACAGTGTAGAGGGAGCTTTACTCTGTATCTAACCCCGTGCTGTACCTGTCCTGGGAGTGTTTGATGGGGCCAGTGTAGAGGGAGCTTTACTCTGTGTCTAACCCCGTGCTGTACCTGCCCTGGGAGTGATTGATGGAGACAGTGTAGAGGGAGCTTTATTCTGTATCTAACCCCATGCTGTACCTGTCCTGGGAGTGTTTGATGGGGACATAGGGAGTTTTATTCTGTATCTAACCCCGTGCTGTACCTGTCCTGGGAGTGTTTGATGGGACTGAGGGAGTGTTATTCTCCATCTAACCCCGTGCTGTACCTTTCCTGGGAGTGTTTGATGGGGACAGAGTAGAGGGAGCTTTACTCTGTATCTAACCCCGTGCTGTACCTGTCCTGGGAGTGTTTGATGGGGACAGTGTAGAGGGAGCTTTACTCTGTATCTCACCCCCGCAGTGCTGTACCTGTCCTGGGAGTGTTTGATGGGGACAGTGTAGAGAGAGCTTTACTCTGTATCTAATCCCGTGCTGTACCTGTCCTGGCAGTGTTTGATGGGGACAGTGTAGAGGGAGCTTTACTCTGTGTCTAACCCCGTGCTGTACCTATCCTGGGAGTGTTTGATGGGGACAGTGTAGAGGGAGCTTTACTCTGTATCTAACCCCGTGCTGTACCTGTCCTGGGAGTGATTGATGGGGAGAGTGTAGAGGGAGCTTTACTCTGTATCTAACCCCGTGCTGTACCTGTCCTGGGAGTGTTTGATGGGGACTGAGGGAGTGTTATTCTGCATCTAACCCCGTGCTGTACCTGTCCTGGGAGTGTTTGATGGGGACAGTGTAGAGAGAGCTTTACTCTATATCTAACCCCGTGCTGTACCTGTCCTAAGAGTGTTTGATGGGGACAGTGTAGAGGGAGCTTTACTCTGTATCTAACCCCGTGCTGTACCTGTCCTGGGAGTGTTTGATGGGGACAGTGTAGAGGGAGCTTTACTCTGTATCTAACCCCGTGCTGTACCTGTCCTGGGAGTGTTTGATGGGGACAGTGTAGAGGGAGCTTTACTCTGTATCTAACCCCGTGCTGTACCTGTCCTGGGAGTGTTTGATGGGGACAGTGTGTGGTAGTATGTATTGGGGGTCATGTGGGACTGGAAGCCCTAATGTCATTGGCTGACAGATCCCGGGTCCTGGTAGGCCGTTGACCTCATACTCCGCCCTGAAGGCGGAGTATAAGAAGCCGGAGTCCTCCCCCGCAGGCCAGTTTGCTATCGGGCTGCTGGGGAACAGACACGCTTAATAAGGCCTCATCGACTTCACTCTATTTGTCTCACGGAGTCTTTGTGCGCCACAATTTTTTAAGCGTGCCTAAAAAGGACTATGGAGCTCAGGATCATTCCAGAATGCCTGAGGATCAGCCCCCACGCAGTGAATGCGGCAGCAGCCTTCAAACACTGGCAGACTTGCTTTGAGGCCTACCTCAGAACAACCACAGGCCGGGTCTCAGACGAACAAAAACTGCAGGTCCTGCACTCGAGGGTGAGCACGGAGATTTTCACCCTCATTGAAGACACTGACGATTTCCAGACGGCGTTCACAGCACTGAGAAGTCTCTACGTTCGCCCAGTTGACCAAATCTACGCTCGCTACCAGCTCGCGACAAGACGGCAAGCTCCCGAAGAATCGATGGACGAATTCTACGCCGCGCTGCTGATTTTGGGACGAGCCTGCAGCTGCCCGTCGGTGAACGCAAACGAACACACGGACATGTTAATGCGCGATGCTTTTGTTGCAGGTATACAATCCTCCCAAATCCGCCAAAGACTTCTAGAAAAAGAGTCACTAGGACTCTCAGAGGCACGGGCCCTGGCAGCCTCGCTGGACGTAGCCGCGCGTAATACCCGCGCCTACGGCCCCGACGGCGCGGCAGGCCATTGGGCCCCGTACGTACCCGCCGCGGCAAACCCCCTACCCCCCCCCCCCCGGACACCCCACAGGCTTGCGCGGCCCAAACACCGAGTCGCACCGGGGGCGCCCGCTGTAATTTCTGCGGCCAGGCGAAGCACCCCCGACAACGCTGTCCGGCCCGCGCAGCTATCTGCAAAAGCTGCGGGAAAAAGGGCCATTATGCGGTGGTGTGCCGGTCCCGTGTGGTCGCCGCCGTCCCGGGGCCACAGGGAGCCCTACAGGCAGTCTATGCCTCCCAACCCCCCCAGCACGCCATGTGCGACCCCCAGGCGCCGCCATTTTGGGTCCCGACCACCGCGGCCCCGGGAGAACTGGGAGCTCTGCACGCTGCCTACGCTCCCCAACCCCCCTCCCCGCAGCCCATGTACGACCCGCCTCTGGCGCTCCCGATTTGGGTGCCGGCCAACACTCTCCACGGAGAGGAAGGGGTTTTTTGCGTCCCGAACGCCACCCTCACCCCGTCCCGCGCCCCACGCCTGACCCGCCGGCGCCACCTACCTTGACCCCGACCACCGCTGTCCCCGGCGAGGGAGCTGCGCGCGGTGCCAGCGCTCGCGGCCCCACGACTGACCCGCCGGCGCCGCCGACCTGGGCCCTCACCCCCGTCCCGCGCCCCACGCCTGACCCGCCGGCAATACAGCTTACCTGGACCCCGATCTCCGTCCCCGGCGAGGGAGCTCCGCGCGGTCCTAGCGCTCGCAGTACTGACCCGCCGGCCTTGGCCCCGAACACCGCTGTCCCCGGCGAGGGAGCTCCGCGCGGTCCTAGCGCCCGCGGCCCTGGCGCTCGCAGCCAAGGAACTCCGCGCGGTCCTAGCGCCCGTGGCGCGGGAACTCCGCGCAGTCCTAGCGCCCGCGGGCCGGGCGCTCGCAATGCAGGAACTCCGCGCGGTCCTAGCGCCCCCCAGACCCCCCAGCACTCAATGTGCAACCCGCAGACGCCGCCATTTTGGGTCCCGACCACCACGAGGGGAGGAGGGGCCCCGCCATTTTGTCCACCCCCGACGCCATCTTGTGACCCCTCAGCTACGGGCGAGGTATGGGGGTGGTCATTTTATCCATCCCCGACGCCATCTGGGACGGCAACAACGGACCCCACCCCACTACTACAACCACGGCTCGCTTCGGTTACACTCGATCAGGCTCGGCCCCGGACTCTCCAGACGACGACGACAACAGTCCTACTTAACGGCCACGAGACGCCATGCCTAGTCGACTCCGGGAGCACGGAAAGTTTTATACATCCCGACACGGTAAGACGCTGTTCCTTGACCACCTATCCCAGCGCACAAAAGATTTGCCTAGCCGCAGGATCCCACTCCGTACAGATCCAGGGATTCTGCATAGTTACCCTAACGGTGCAGGGGAGGGAGTTCAAAAACTACAAACTAAACGTCCTTCCCCAACTCTGTGCCCCCACCTTGCTGGGATTAGATTTCCAATGCAATCTACAGAGCCTTACGTTCAAATTCGGCGGCCCCATACCCCCACTCACTATCTGCGGCCTCGCCACCCTCAAGGTTCAGCCCCCGTCCTTGTTTGCGAACCTCACCCCGGATTGCAAACCCGTCGCCACTAGGAGCAGACGGTACAGCGCCCAGGACCGGACCTTCATTCGGTCCGAAGTCCAGCGGCTACTAAAGGAAGGCATAATCCAGGCCAGCAATAGTCCCTGGAGAGCGCAGGTGGTAGTAGTGAAGACAGGGGAGAAACAAAGGATGGTCATTGACTATAGCCAGACCATCAACAGGTACACACAACTAGACGCGTACCCTCTCCCCCGCATATCCGACATGGTCAATCGGATTGCCCAGTATAAAGTCTTCTCCACCGTGGACCTCAAGTCCGCCTACCATCAGCTCCCCATCCGCCCAAGTGACCGCAAGTACACAGCCTTCGAGGCAGACGGGCGATTATACCACTTCCTAAGGGTCCCTTTGGGCGTCACAAACGGCGTCTCGGTCTTCCAACGGGAAATGGACCGAATGGTTGATCAACATGGGTTACGGGCCACGTTCCCGTACCTCGACAATGTAACCATCTGCGGCCACGATCAGCAGGACCACGACGCCAACCTCCAAAAATTCCTCCAGACTGCCAAAGCCTTGAACCTCACGTACAACGAGGACAAGTGCGTTTTTAGCACCGATCGGCTAGCCATTCTGGGCTACATAGTGCGCAATGGGATAATAGGCCCCGACCCCGAACGTATGCGCGCACTCATGGAATTTCCCCTCCCGCACTGCCCAAAAGCCCTGAAACGCTGCCTGGGGTTCTTTTCGTACTGCGCCCAGTGGGCCCCCCAGTACGCAGACAAGGCCCGCCCCCTAATACAGACCACGGCTTTCCCGCTGTCGACAGAGGCTTGCCAGGCCTTCAGCCGCATCAAAGCGGATATCGCAAAGGCCACGATGCGCGCCATCGACGAGTCCCTCCCCTTCCAGGTCGAGAGCGACGCCTCTGACGTAGCTCTAGCGGCCACCCTTAACCAAGCGGGCAGACCCGTGGCCTTCTTCTCCCGAACCCTCCACGCCTCACAAATCCGCCACTCCTCAGTGGAAAAGGAAGCCCAAGCCATAGTGGAGGCTGTGCGACATTGGAGGCATTACCTGGCCGGCAGGAGATTCACTCTCCTCACTGACCAACGGTCGGTAGCTTTCATGTTCGATAATGCACAGCGGGGCAAAATCAAAAACGACAAGATCTTACGGTGGAGGATCGAACTCTCCACCTTCAACTATGAGATCTTGTACCGGCCCGGAAAGCTGAACGAGCCGTCTGATACCCTATCCCGCGGGACATGTGCCAACGCACAAATTGACCGCCTCCAAGCCCTCCACGAGGACCTCTGCCACCCGGGGGTCACTCGGTTTTACCACTTCATCAAGTCCCGCAATCTCCCATACTCCTTAGAGGAGGTCCGTACAGTCACAAGAGACTGCCACATCTGCGCAGAATGCAAACCGCATTTTTTCAGGCCAGATGGAGCGCACCTGATTAAGGCTTCCCGCCCCTTTGAACGCCTCAGTCTCGATTTCAAAGGGCCCCTCCCCTCCACCGACCGCAACGCGTATTTCCTTAATGTAGTGGACGAATACTCCCGCTTCCCTTTTGCCATTCCCTGCTCCGACATGACCGCGGCCACAGTCATTAAAGCCCTGAACAGCATCTTCACACTGTTCGGTTAACCCGCATACGTCCACAGCGACAGGGGGTCCTCTTTCATGAGTGACGAGCTGCGCCAGTTCCTGCTCAGCAAGGGTATAGCTTCAAGCAGGACGACCAGCTACAACCCCCGGGGGAACGGGCAAGTAGAAAGGGAGAACGGCACGGTCTGGAAGGCCGTCCTACTGGCCCTACGGTCCAGGGACCTCCCAGTTTCACGGTGGCAGGAGGTCCTCCCGGACGCTCTCCATTCCATCCGGTCGTTACTATGTACGAGCACTAATCAAACGCCTCACGAGCGTCTCCTTGTCTTCCCCAGGAGGTCCTCCTCTGGAACGTCGCTGCCGACCTGGCTGGCGGCCCCAGGACCCATCCTGCTCCGAAAGCATGTGCGGGCACACAAGGCGGACCCGTTGGTCGAAAGGGTTCACCTCCTCCACGCGAACCCGCAGTACGCTTACGTGGAGTACCCCGACGGCCGACAGGACACGGTCTCCCTGCGGGATCTGGCGCCCGCCGGCACAACGCACACCCCCCCGACAACATCAACCCAACCGCCCCCCTTCCTGCCACCGCCGCACCCCGCGACCGCCCCCTTCCCAGGAGGATCAGTCCCCCTCCCTTTGCACCGACAGCTGAAACCGTGCGGCTCCCGGAGGCGACAACGCTGGTACAAGCACCACCTCCACCGCCGGGGCCGAGGCGATCGACACGGACGACCAGACCGCCCGACCGACTCATGGCGTCAATGTAAAACAAAGATGGACTGTCCAATGAACATTTTGTTTTTCCTATATCCTCTGTAAATAGTTGTAACAGGACGATACTGTCCAATACGGTACTACCATGTAACTGTTCTCTCCTCCCAGGACCAGTACTGTAAACCCTTACCACCATACGAAGCATCACCCCGCCGGGTTCATTTTTGACAAGGGGTGAATGTGGTAGTATGTATTGGGGGTCATGTGGGACTGGAAGCCCTAATGTCATTGGCTGACAGATCCCGGGTCCTGGTTGGCCGTTGACCTCATACTCCGCCCTGACGGCGAAGTATAAGAAGCCGGAGTCCTCCCCCGCAGGCCAGTTTACTATCGGGCTGCTGGGGAACAGACACGCTTAATAAAGCCTCATCGACTTCACTCTATTTGTCTCATGGAGTCTTTGTGCGCCACACAGTGTAGAGGGAGCTTTACTCTGTGTCTAACCCCGTGCTGTACCTGTCCTGGGAGTGTTTGATGGGGACAGTGTAGAGGGAGCTTTACTCTGTATCTAACCCCGTGCTGTACCTGTCCTGGGAGTGTTTGATGGGGACATAGGGAATTTTATTCTGTATCTTACCCCGTGCTGTACCTGTCTTGGGAGTGTTTGGTGGGGACAGTGTAGAGGAAGCTTTACTCTGTATCCAGCCCTGTGCTGTACCTGTCCTGGGAGTGTTTGATGGGGACAGTGTCGAGGGAGCTTTGCTCTGTATCTAACCCCGTGCTGTCCTGGGAGTGTTTGATGGGGACAGTGTAGAGGGAGCTTTACTCTGTATCAAACCCCGTGCTGTACCTGTCCTGGGAGCGTTTGATGGGGACAGTGTAGAGGGAACTTTACTCTGTATCTAACCCCGTGCTGCCCTGGGAGTGTTTGATGGGGACAGTGTAGAGGGAGCTTTATTCTGTATCTAATCCCATGCTGTCCTGGGAGTGTTTGATGGGGACAGTGTAGAGGGAGCTTTACTCTGTATCAAACCCCGTGCTGTACCTGTTCTGGGAGCGTTTGATGGGGACAGTGTAGAGGGAACTTTACTCTGTTTCTAACCCCGTGCTGCCCTGGGAGTGTTTGATGGGGACAGTGTAGAGGGAGCATTATTCTGTATCTAACCCCATGCTGTACCTGTCCTGGGAGTGTTTGATGGGGACATAGGGAGTTTTATTCTGTATCTAACCCCGTGCTGTACCTGTCCTGGGAGTGTTTGATGGGACTGAGGGAGTGTTATTCTCCATCTAACCCCGTGCTGTACCTTTCCTGGGAGTGTTTGATGGGGACAGAGTAGAGGGAGCTTTACTCTGTATCTAACCCCGTGCTGTACCTGTCCTGGGAGTGTTTGATGGGGACAGTGTAGAGGGAGCTTTACTCTGTATCTCACCCCCGCAGTGCTGTACCTGTCCTGGGAGTGTTTGATGGGGATAGTGTAGAGAGAGCTTTACTCGGTATCTAATCCCGTGCTGTACCTGTCCTGGGAGTGTTTGATGGGGACAGTGTAGAGGGAGCTTTACTCTGTGTCTAACCCCGTGCTGTACCTATCCTGGGAGTGTTTGATGGGGACAGTGTAGAGGGAGCTTTACTCTGTATCTAACCCCGTGCTGTACCTGTCCTGGGAGTGTTTGATGGGGAGAGTGTAGAGGGAGCTTTACTCTGTACCTAACCCCGTGCTGTACCTGTCCCGGGAATGTTTGATGGGGACAGTGGAGAGGGAGCTTTACTCTGTATCTAACCCCGTGCTGTACCTGTCCTGGGAGTGTTTGATGGGGACAGTGTAGAGGGAGCTTTACTCAGTATCTAACCCCGTGCTGTACCTGTCCTGGGAGTGTTTGATGGGGACTGAGGGAGTCTTATTCTGCATCTAACCCCGTGCTGTACCTGTCCTGGGAGTGTTTGATGGGGACAGAGTAGAGGGAGCTTTACTCTATATCTAACCCCGTGCTGTACCTGTCCTAAGAGTGTTTGATGGGGACAGTGTAGAGGGAGCTTTACTCTGTGTCTAACCCCGTGCTGTACCTGTCCTGGGAGTGTTTGATGGGGACAGTGTAGAGGGAGCTTTACTCTGTATCTAACCCCGTGCTGTACCTGTCCTGGGAGTGTTTGATGGGGACAGTATAGAGGGAGCTTTACTCTGTACCTAACCCCGTGCTGTACCTGTCCCGGGAATGTTTGATGGGGACAGTGGAGATGGAGCTTTACTCTGTAGCGAACCCCATGCTGTACCTGTACTGCGTGTGTTTGATGGGGACAGTGTAGAGCGAGCTTTACTCTGTATCTAAACCCGTGCTGTACCTGTCCTGGGAGTGTTTGATGGGGACAGTGTAGAGGGAGCATTACTCTGTATCTAACCCCATGCTGTACCTGTCCTGGGTGTGTTTTATGTGGACAGTGTAGTGGGAGCTTTACTCTGTATCTAACCCCGTGCTGTACCTGCCCTGGGTGTGTTTTATGGGGACAGTGTAGTGGGAGCTTTACTCTGTATCTAACCCCGTGCTGTACCTGTCCTGGGAGTGTTTGATGGGGACAGTGTAGAGGGAGCTTTACTCTGTATCTAACCCCGTGGTGTACCTGTCCTGGGAGCGTTTGATGGGGACAGTGTAGAGGGAGCTTTACTCTGTATCTAACCCCGTGCAGTACCTGTCCTGGGAGTGTTTGATGGGGACAGAGGGAGTGTTATTCTGTATCTAACACCGTGCTGTACCTGTCCTGTGAGTGTTTGATGGGGACATAGGGAGTTTTATTCTGTATCGAACCCCGTGCTGTACCTGTCCTGGGAGTGTTTGATGGGGACAGTGTCGAGGGATCTTTACTCTGTATCTTATCCCATGCTGTACCTGTCCTGGGAGTGTTTGATGGGGACATAGGGAGTTTTATTCTGTATCTAACCCCGTGCTGTACCTGTCCTGGGAGTGTTTGATGGGGACAGTGTAGAGGGAGCATTACTCTGTATCTAACCCTGTGCTGTACCTGTCTTGGGAGTGTTTGGTGGGGACAGTGTAGAGGGAGCTTTACTCTGTATCTAACCCCGTGCTGTACCTGTCCTGGGAGTGTTTGATGGGGACAGTGTAGAGGGAGCATTACTCTGTATCTAACCCCGTGCTGTACCTGTCCTGGGAGTGTTTGATGGGGACAGTGGAGAGGGAGCTTTACTCTGTATCGAACCCTGTGCTGTACCTGTCCTGGGAGTGTTTGATGGGGACAGTGTAGAGGGAGCTTTACTCTGTATCTAACCCCGTGCTGTACCTGTCCTGGGAGTGTTCGATGGGGACAGTGTAGGGGGAGCATTACTCTGTATTTAACACCGTGCTGTACCTGTCCTGGGAGTGTTTGATGGGGATAGTGTAGAGGGAGCTTTACTCTGTATCTAACCCCGTGCTGTACCTGTCCTGGGAGTGTTTGATGGTGACAGTGTAGAGGGAGCTTTACTCTGTATCTCACCCCGTGCCGTTCCTGTCCTGGGGGTGTTTGATGGGGACAGTGTAAAGGGAGCTTTACTCTGCATCCAACTTCGTGGTGTACCTGTCCTGGGAGAGTTTGATGGGGACAGTGTAGAGGGAGCTTTACTCTGTATTTAACCCCGTGCTGTACCTGTCCTGGGAGTGTTTGATGGGGATAGTGTAGAGGGAGCTTTACTCTGTATCTAACCCCGTGCTGTACCTGTCCTGGGAGTGTTGATGGGGACAGTGTAGAGGGAGCTTTACTCTGTATCTAACCCCGCGCTGTACCTGTCCTGGGAGTGTTTGATGGGGACAGTGTAGAGGGAGCATTACTCTGTATCTAACCCCATGCTGTACCTGTCCTGGGTGTGTTTTATGGGGACAGTGTAGTGGGAGCTTAATGTTGTATCTAACCCCGTGCTGTACCTGTCCTGGGAGTGTTTTATGGGGACAGTGTAGAGGGAGCTTTAATCTGTATCTAACCCCGTGCAGTACCTGTCCTGGGAGTGTTTGATGGGGACAGAGGGAGTTTTATCCTGTATCTAACACCGTGCTGTACCTGTCCTGGGAGTGTTTGATGGGGACATAGGGTATTTTATTCTGTATTTAACCCCGTGCTGTACCTGTCCTGGGAGTGTTTGATGGGGACAGTGTAGAGGGAGCTTTACTCTGTATCTAACCCCATGCTGTACCTGTCCTGGGAGTGTTTGATGGGGACATAGGGAGTTTTATTCTGTATCTAACCCCGTGCTGTACCTGTCCTGGGAGTGTTTGATGGGGACAGTGTAGAGGGAGCATTACTCTGTATCTAACCCTGTGCTGTACCTGTCTTGGGAGTGTTTGGTGGGGACAGTGTAGAGGGAGCTTTACTCTGTATCTAACCCCGTGCTGTACCTGTCCTGGGAGTGTTTGATGGGGACAATGTCGAGCGAGCTTTACTCTGTATCTAACCCCGTGCCGTCCTGGGAGTGTTTGATGGGGACAGTGTAGAGGGAGCTTTACTCTGTATCAAACCCCGTGGTGTACCTGTCCTGGGAGCGTTTGATGGGGACAGTGTAGAGGGAACTTTACTCTGTATCTAACCCCGTGCTGCCCTGGGAGTGTTTGATGGCGACAGTATAGAGGGAGCTATATTCTGTATCTAACCCCATGCTGTACCTGTCCTGGGAGTGTTTGATGGGGACATAGGGAGTTTTATTCTGTATCTAACCCCGTGCTGTACCTGTCCTGGGAGTGTTTGAAGGGGACAGTGTAGAGGGAGCTTTACTCTGTATTTAACCCCGTGCTGTACCTGTCCTGGGAGTGTTTTATGGGGACATAGGGAGTTTTATTCTGTATCTAACCCCGTGCTGTACCTGTCCTGGGAGTGTTTGATGGGGACAGTGTAGAGAGAGTTTACGCTGTATCTAACCCCTTGCTGTACCTGTCCTGGGAGTGTTTGGTGGGGACAGTGTAGATGGAGCTTTCCTCTGTATCTAACCCCGTGCTGTACCTGTCCTAGGAGTGTTTGATGGGGACAGTGTAGAGGGAGCTTTACTCTGTATCTAACCCCGTGCTGTACCTGTCCTGGGAGTGTTTGATGGGGAGAGTGTCGAGGGAGCATTACTCTGTATCTAACCCCGTGCTGTACCTGTCCTGGGAGTGTTTGATGGGGACAGTGCAGAGGGAGCTCTACTCTGTATCTAACCCCGTGCTGTACCTGACCTGGGAGTGTTTGATGGGGACAGTGTAGAGGGAGTTTTACTCTGTATCTAACCCCGTGCTGTATCTGTCCTGGGAGTGTTTGATGGGGACAGTGTAGAGGGAGTTTTACTCTGTATCTAACCCCGTGCTGTACCTATCCTGGGAGTGTGTGATGGGGATAATGTAGAGAGAGCTTTACTCTGTATCTAACCCCGTGCTGTACCTGTCCCGGGAGTGTTTGATGGGGACAGTGTAGAGGGAGCTTTACTCTGTATCTAACCCCGTGCCGTACCTGTCTTGGGAGTGTTTGATGGGGACCTTGTAGTGGGAGCTTTGCTCTGTATCTAACCCCGTGCTGTACCTGTCCAGGGAGTGTTTGATGGGGACAGTGTAGAGGGAGCTTTACTCTGTATCTAAGCCCGTGCTGTACATGTCCTAGGAGTGTTTGATGGGGACAGTGTAGAGGGAGCTTTACTCTGTATCTAACCTCATGCTGTACCTGTCCTGGGAGTGTTTGATGGGGACAGTGTAGAGGGAGCTTTACCCTGTATCTAACCCCGTGCTGTACCTGTCCTGGGAGTGTTTGGTGGGGACAGTGTAGATGGAGCTTTACTCTGTATCTAACCCCGTGCTGTACCTGTCCTGGGAGTGTTTGATGGGGACAGTGCAGAGGGAGCTTTACTCTGTATCTAACCCCGTGCTGTACCTGTCCAGGGAGTGTTTGATGGGGACAGTGTAGAGGGAGCTTTACTCTGTATCTAAGCCCGTGCTGTACATGTCCGAGGAGTGTTTGATGGGGACAGTGTAGAGGGAGCTTTACTCTGTATCTAACCTCATGCTGTACCTGTCCTGGGAGTGTTTGATGGGGACAGTGTAGAGGGAGCTTTACTCTGTATCTAACCCTGTGCTGTACCTGTCCTAGGAGTGTTTGATGGGGACAGTGTAGAGGGAGCTTTACTCTGTATCTAACCCCGTGCTGTACCTGTCCTGGGAGTGTTTGTTGGGGACAGTGTAGAGGGAGCTTTACTCTGCATCTAACCCCATGCTGTACCTGTCCTGGGAGTGTTTGATGTGGACAGTGCAAAGGGAGCTCTACTCTGTATCCAACCCCGTGCTGTACCTGACCTGGGAGTGTTTGATGGGGACAGTGTAGAGGGAGTTTTACTCTGTATCTAACCCCGTGCTGTATCTGTCCTGGGAGTGTTTGATGGGGACAGTGTAGAGGGAGTTTTACTCTGTATCTAACCCCGTGCTGTACCTATCCTGGGAGTGTGTGATGGGGATAATGTAGAGAGAGTT
The DNA here is from genome assembly GCF_047496885.1 of Scyliorhinus torazame. NCBI lineage: Eukaryota > Metazoa > Chordata > Chondrichthyes > Carcharhiniformes > Scyliorhinidae > Scyliorhinus > Scyliorhinus torazame. The sequence continues at coordinate 34,002,068 of NC_092732.1, read as the reverse complement.
TTACTCTGTATCTAACCCCGTGCTGTACCTGTCCTGGGAGTGTTTGATGGGGACAGTGTAGAGGGAGCTTTACTCTGTATCTAACCCCGTGCCGTACCTGTCTTGGGAGTGTTTGATGGGGACCTTGTAGTGGGAGCTTTACTCTGTATCTAACCCCGTGCTGTACCTGTCCGGGGAGTGTTTGATGGGGACAGTGTAGAGGGAGCTTTACTCTGTATCTAACCCCGTGCTGTACCTGTCCAGGGAGTGTTTGATGGGGACAGTGTAGTGGTAGCGTTACTCTGTATCTAAGCCCGTGCTGTACATGTCCTAGGAATGTTTGATGGGGACAGTGTAGAGGGAGCTTTACTCTGTATCTAACCTCATGCTGTACCTGTCCTGGGAGTGTTTGATGGGGACAGTGTAGAGGGAGCTTTACCCTGTATCTAACCCCGTGCTGTACCTGTCCTGGGAGTGTTTGGTGGGGACAGTGTAGAGGGAGCTTCACTCTGTACCTAACCCCGTGCTGTACCTGTCCCGGGAACGTTTGATGGGGACAGTGTAGAGAGAGCTTTACTCTGTATCTAACCCTGTGCTGTACCTGTCCTGGGAGTGTTTGATGGGGACAGTGGAGAGGGAGCTTTACTCTGTATCTAACCCCGTGCCGTACCTGTCTTGGGAGTGTTTGATGGGGACCTTGTAGTGGGAGCTTTACTCTGTATCTAACCCCGTGCTGTACCTGTCCAGGGAGTGTTTGATGGGGACAGTGTAGAGGGAGCTTTACTCTGTATCTAAGCCCGTGCTGTACATGTCCTAGGAGTGTGTGATGGGGATAATGTAGAGAGAGCTTTACTCTGTATCTAACCCCGTGCTGTACCTGTCCTGGGAGTGTTTGATGGGGACAGTGTAGAGGGAGCTTTACTCTGTATCTAACCCCGTGCCGTACCTGTCTTGGGAGTGTTTGATGGGGACCTTGTAGTGGGAGCTTTACTCTGTATCTAACCCCGTGCTGTACCTGTCCAGGGAGTGTTTGATGGGGACAGTGTAGAGGGAGCTTTACTCTGTATCTAAGCCCGTGCTGTACATGTCCTAGGAGTGTTTGATGGGGACAGTGTAGAGGGAGCTTTACTCTGTATCTAACCTCATGCTGTACCTGTCCTGGGAGTGTTTAATGGGGACAGTGTAGAGGGAGCTTTACCCTGTATCTAACCCCGTGCTGTAACGGTCCTGGGAGTGTTTGGTGGGGACAGTGTAGGGGGAGCTTTACTCTGTATCTAACCCCGTGCTGTACCTGTCCTGGGAGTGTTTGATGGGGAGAGTGTCGCGGGAGCATTACTCTGTATCTAACCCCATGCTGTACCTGTCCTGGAGTGTTTGATGGGGACAGTGTAGAGGGAGCTTTACTCTGTATCTAACCCCGTGCTGTACCTGTCCTGGGAGTGTTTGATGGGGACTGAGGGTGTGTTATTCTGCATCTAACCCCGTGCTGTTCCTGTCCTGGGAGTGTTTGATGGGGACAGTGTAGAGGGAGCTTTACTCTGTATCTAACCCCGTGCTGTACCTGTCCTGGGAGTGTTTGATGGGGACAGTGTAGAGGGAGCTTTACTCTGTATCTAACCCCGTGCTGTACCTGTCCTGGGAGTGTTTGATGGGGACAGTGTAGAGGGAGCTTTACTCTGTATCTCACCCCCGCAGTGCTGTACCTGTCCTGGGAGTGTTTGATGTGGACAGTGTAGATAGAGCTTTACTCTGTATCTAACCCCGTGCTGTACCTGTCCTGGGAGTGTTTGATGGGGACAGTGTAGAGAGAGTTTACGCTGTATCTAACCCCTTGCTGTACCTGTCCTGGGAGTGTTTGATGGGGACAGTGTAGAGGGAGCTTTACTCTGTATCTAACCCTGTGCTGTACCTGTCCTAGGAGTGTTTGATGGGGACAGTGTAGAGGGAGCTTTACTCTGTATCTAACCCCGTGCTGTACCTGTCCTGGGAGTGTTTGATGTGGACAGTGCAAAGGGAGCTCTACTCTGTATCCAACCCCGTGCTGTACCTGACCTGGGAGTGTTTGATGGGGACAGTGTAGAGGGAGTTTTACTCTGTATCTAACCCCGTGCTGTATCTGTCCTGGGAGTGTTTGATGGGGACAGTGTAGAGGGAGTTTTACTCTGTATCTAACCCCGTGCTGTACCTATCCTGGGAGTGTGAGATGGGGATAATGTAGAGAGAGTTTTACTCTGTATCTAACCCCGTGCTGTACCTGTCCTGGGAGTGTTTGATGGGGACAGTGTAGAGGGAGCTTTACTCTGTATCTAACCCCGTGCCGTACCTGTCTTGGGAGTGTTTGATGGGGACCTTGTAGTGGGAGCTTTACTCTGTATCTAACCCCGTGCTGTACCTGTCCTGGGAGTGTTTGATGGGGACAGTGTAGAGGGAGCTTTACTCTGTATCTAACCCCGTGCTGTACCTGTCCAGGGAGTGTTTGATGGGGACAGTGTAGTGGTAGCGTTACTCTGTATCTAAGCCCGTGCTGTACATGTCCTAGGAGTGTTTGATGGGGACAGTGTAGAGGGAGCTTTACTCTGTATCTAACCTCATGCTGTACCTGTCCTGGGAGTGTTTGATGGCGACAGTGTAGAGGGAGCTTTACCCTGTATCTAACCCCGTGCTGTACCTGTCCTGGGAGTGTTTGGTGGGGACAGTGTAGAGGGAGCTTCACTCTGTACCTAACCCCGTGCTGTACCTGTCCCGGGAACGTTTGATGGGGACAGTGTAGAGAGAGCTTTACTCTGTATCTAACCCTGTGCTGTACCTGTCCTGGGAGTGTTTGATGGGGACAGTGGAGAGGGAGCTTTACTCTGTATCTAACCCCGTGCTGTACCTGTCCTGGGAGTGTTTGATGGAGACAGTGTAGAGGGAGCTTTACTCAGTATCTAACCCCGTGCTGTACCTGTCCTGGGAGTGTTTGATGGGGACTGAGGGAGTGTTATTCTGCATCTAACCCCGTGCTGTATCTGTCCTGGGAGTGTTTGGTGGGGACAGAGTAGAGGGAGCTTTACTCTGTATCTAACCCCGTGCTGTACCTGTCCTGGGAGTGTTTGATGGGGACAGTGTAGAGGGAGCTTTACTCTGTATCTCACCCCCGCAGTGCTGTACCTGTCCTGGGAGTGTTTGATGTGGACAGTGTAGATAGAGCTTTACTCTGTATCTAACCCCGTGCTGTACCTGTCCTGGGAGTGTTTGATGGGGACAGTGTAGAGAGAGTTTACGCTGTATCTAACCCCTTGCTGTACCTGTCCTGGGAGTGTTTGATGGGGACAGTGTAGAGGGAGCTTTACTCTGTATCTAACCCTGTGCTGTACCTGTCCTAGGAGTGTTTGATTTGGACAGTGTAGAGGGAGCTTTACTCTGTATCTAACACCGTGCTGTACCTGTCCTGGGAGTGTTTGTTGGGGACAGTGTAGAGGGAGCTTTACTCTGCATCTAACCCCATGCTGTACCTGTCCTGGGAGTGTTTGATGGGGACAGTGTAGAGGGAGCTTTACCCTGTATCTAACCCCGTGCTGTACCTGTCCTGGGAGTGTTTGATGGAGACAGTGTAGAGGGAGCTTTACTCAGTATCTAACCCCGTGCTGTACCTGTCCTGGGAGTGTTTGATGGGGACTGAGGGAGTGTTATTCTGCATCTAACCCCGTGCTGTATCTGTCCTGGGAGTGTTTGGTGGGGACAGAGTAGAGGGAGCTTTACTCTGTATCTAACCCCGTGCTGTACCTGTCCTGGGAGTGTTTGATGGGGACAGTGTAGAGGGAGCTTTACTCTGTATCTCACCCCCGCAGTGCTGTACCTGTCCTGGGAGTGTTTGATGTGGACAGTGTAGATAGAGCTTTACTCTGTATCTAACCCCGTGCTATACCTGTCCTGGGAGTGTTTGATGGGGACAGTGTAGAGAGAGTTTACGCTGTATCTAACCCCTTGCATTACCTGTCCTGGGAGTGTTTGATGGGGACAGTGTAGAGGGAGCTTTACTCTGTATCTAACCCTGTGCTGTACCTGTCCTAGGAGTGTTTGATGGGGACAGTGTAGAGGGAGCTTTACTCTGTATCTAACCCCGTGCTGTACCTGTCCTGGGAGTGTTTGTTGGGGACAGTGTAGAGGGAGCTTTACTCTGCATCTAACCCCGTGCCGTACCTGTCTTGGGAGTGTTTGATGGGGACCTTGTAGTGGGAGCTTTGCTCTGTATCTAACCCCGTGCTGTACCTGTCCAGGGAGTGTTTGATGGGGACAGTGTAGAGGGAGCTTTACTCTGTATCTAAGCCCGTGCTGTACATGTCCTAGGAGTGTTTGATGGGGACAGTGTAGAGGGAGCTTTACTCTGTATCTAACCTCATGCTGTACCTGTCCTGGGAGTGTTTGATGGGGACAGTGTAGAGGGAGCTTTACCCTGTATCTAACCCCGTGCTGTACCTGTCCTGGGAGTGTTTGGTGGGGACAGTGTAGATGGAGCTTTACTCTGTATCTAACCCCGTGCTGTACCTGTCCTGGGAGTGTTTGATGGGGAGAGTGTCGAGGGAGCATTACTCTGTATCTAACCCCATGCTGTACCTGTCCTGGGCGTGTTTGATGGGGACAGTGTAGAGGGAGCTTTACTCTGTATCTAAGCCCGTGCTGTACATGTCCTAGGAGTGTTTGATGGGGACAGTGTAGAGGGAGCTTTACTCTGTATCTAACCTCATGCTGTACCTGTCCTGGGAGTGTTTGATGGGGGCAGTGTAGAGGGAGCTTCACTCTGTATCTAACCCCGTGCTGTACCTGTCCTGGGAGTGTTTGATGGGGACTGAGGGTGTGTTATTCTGCATCTAACCCCGTGCTGTACCAGTCCTGGGAGTGTTTGATGGGGACAGAGTAGAGGGAGCTTTACTCTGTATCTAACCCCATGCTGTACCTGTCCTGGGAGTGTTTGATGGGGACAGAGTAGAGGGAGCTTTACTCTGTATCTAACCCCGTGCTGTACCTGTCCTGGGAGTGTTTGATGGGGACAGTGTAGAGGGAGCTTTACTCTGTTTCTCACCCCCGCAGTGCTGTACCTGTCCTGGGAGTGTTTGATGTGGACAGTGTAGATAGAGCTTTACTCTGTATCTAACCCCGTGCTGTACCTGTCCTGGGAGTGTTTGATGGGGACAGTGTAGAGAGAGTTTACGCTGTATCTAACCCCTTGCTGTACCTGTCCTGGGAGTGTTTGATGGGGACAGTGTAGAGGGAGCTTTACTCTGTATCTAACCCTGTGCTGTACCTGTCCTAGGAGTGTTTGATGGGGACAGTGTAGAGGGAGCTTTACTCTGTATCTAACCCCGTGCTGTACCTGTCCTGGGAGTGTTTGTTGGGGACAGTGTAGAGGGAGCTTTACTCTGCATCTAACCCCATGCTGTACCTGTCCTGGGAGTGTTTGATGTGGACAGTGCAAAGGGAGCTCTACTCTGTATCCAACCCCGTGCTGTACCTGACCTGGGAGTGTTTGATGGGGACAGTGTAGAGGGACTTTTACTCTGTATCTAACCCCGTGCTGTATCTGTCCTGGGAGTGTTTGATGGGGACAGTGTAGAGGGAGTTTTACTCTGTATCTAACCCCGTGCTGTACCTATCCTGGGAGTGTGTGATGGGGATAATGTAGAGAGAGTTTTACTCTGTATCTAACCCCGTGCTGTACCTGTCCTGGGAGTGTTTGATGGGGACAGTGTAGAGGGAGCTTTACTCTGTATCTAACCCCGTGCCGTACCTGTCTTGGGAGTGTTTGATGGGGACCTTGTAGTGGGAGCTTTACTCTGTATCTAACCCCGTGCTGTACCTGTCCAGGGAGTGTTTGATGGGGACAGTGTAGTGGTAGCGTTACTCTGTATCTAACCCCGTGCTGTACCTATCCTGGGAGTGTGTGATGGGGATAATGTAGAGAGAGCTTTACTCTGTATCTAACCCCGTGCTGTACCTGTCCTGGGAGTGTTTGATGGGGACAGTGTAGAGGGAGCTTTACTCTGTATCTAACCCCGTGCCGTACCTGTCTTGGGAGTGTTTGATGGGGACCTTGTAGTGGGAGCTTTACTCTGTATCTAACCCCGTGCTGTACCTGTCCAGGGAATGTTTGATGGGGACAGTGTAGAGGGAGCTTTACTCTGTATCTAAGCCCGTGCTGTACATGTCCGAGGAGTGTTTGATGGGGACAGTGTAGAGGGAGCTTTACTCTGTATCTAACCTCATGCTGTACCTGTCCTGGGAGTGTTTGATGGGGACAGTGTAGAGGGAGCTTTACCCTGTATCTAACCCCGTGCTGTACCTGTCCTGGGAGTGTTTGGTGGGGACAGTGTAGAGGGAGCTTTTCTCTGTATCTAACCCCGTGCTGTACCTGTCCTGGGAGTGTTTGATGGGGAGAGTGTCGAGGGAGCATTACTCTGTATCTAACCCCATGCTGTACCTGTCCTGGGAGTGTTTGATGGGGACAGAGTAGAGGGAGCTTTACTCTGTATCTAACCCCGTGCTGTACCTGTCCTGGGAGTGTTTGATGGGGACAGAGTAGAGGGAGCTTTACTCTGTATCTAACCCCGTGCTGTACCTGTCCTGGGAGTGTTTGATGGGGAGAGTGTCGAGGGAGCATTACTCTGTATCTACCCCGTGCTGTACCTGTCCTGGGAGTGTTTGATGGGGACAGTGTAGAGGGAGCTTTACTCTGTATCTAACCCTGTGCTGTACCTGTCCTAGGAGTGTTTGATGGGGACAGTGTAGAGGGAGCTTTACTCTGTATCTAACCCCGTGCTGTACCTGTCCTGGGAGTGTTTGTTGGGGACAGTGTAGAGGGAGCTTTACTCTGCATCTAACCCCATGCTGTACCTGTCCTGGGAGTGTTTGATGTGGACAGTGCAAAGGGAGCTCTACTCTGTATCCAACCCCGTGCTGTACCTGACCTGGGAGTGTTTGATGGGGACAGTGTAGAGGGAGTTTTACTCTGTATCTAACCCCGTGCTGTATCTGTCCTGGGAGTGTTTGATGGGGACAGTGTAGAGGGAGTTTTACTCTGTATCTAACCCCGTGCTGTACCTATCCTGGGAGTGTGTGATGGGGATAATGTAGAGAGAGTTTTACTCTGTATCTAACCCCGTGCTGTACCTGTCCTGGGAGTGTTTGATGGGGACAGTATAGAGGGAGCTTTACTCTGTATCTAACCCCGTGCCGTACCTGTCTTGGGAGTGTTTGATGGGGACCTTGTAGTGGGAGCTTTACTCTGTATCTAACCCCGTGCTGTACCTGTCCTGGGAGTGTTTGATGGGGACAGTGTAGAGGGAGCTTTACTCTGTATCTAACCCCGTGCTGTACCTGTCCAGGGAGTGTTTGATGGGGACAGTGTAGTGGTAGCGTTACTCTGTATCTAAGCCCGTGCTGTACATGTCCTAGGAATGTTTGATGGGGACAGTGTAGAGGGAGCTTTACTCTGTATCTAACCTCATGCTGTACCTGTCCTGGGAGTGTTTGATGGGGACAGTGTAGAGGGAGCTTTACCCTGTATCTAACCCCGTGCTGTACCTGTCCTGGGAGTGTTTGGTGGGGACAGTGTAGAGGCAGCTTCACTCTGTACCTAACCCCGTGCTGTACCTGTCCCGGGAACGTTTGATGGGGACAGTGTAGAGAGAGCTTTACTCTGTATCTAACCCTGTGCTGTACCTGTCCTGGGAGTGTTTGATGGGGACAGTGGAGAGGGAGCTTTACTCTGTATGTAACCCCGTGCCGTACCTGTCTTGGGAGTGTTTGATGGGGACCTTGTAGTGGGAGCTTTACTCTGTATCTAACCCCGTGCTGTACCTGTCCAGGGAGTGTTTGATGGGGACAGTGTAGAGGGAGCTTTACTCTGTATCTAAGCCCGTGCTGTACATGTCCTAGGAGTGTGTGATGGGGATAATGTAGAGAGAGCTTTACTCTGTATCTAACCCCGTGCTGTACCTGTCCTGGGAGTGTTTGATGGGGACAGTGTAGAGGGAGCTTTACTCCGTATCTAACCCCGTGCCGTACCTGTCTTGGGAGTGTTTGATGGGGACCTTGTAGTGGGAGCTTTACTCTGTATCTAACCCCGTGCTGTACCTGTCCAGGGAGTGTTTGATGGGGACAGTGTAGAGGGAGCTTTACTCTGTATCTAACCCCGTGCTGTACCTGTCCAGGGAGTGTTTGATGGGGACCGTGTAGAGGGAGCTTTACTCTGTATCTAACCCCGTGCTGTACCTGTCCTGGGAGTGTTTGATGGGGACAGTGTAGAGGGAGCTTTACCCTGTATCTAACCCCGTGCTGTAACGGTCCTGGGAGTGTTTGGTGGGGACAGTGTAGGGGGAGCTTTACTCTGTATCTAACCCCGTGCTGTACCTGTCCTGGGACTGTTTGATGGGGAGAGTGTCGCGGGAGCATTACTCTGTATCTAACCCCGTGCTGTACCTGTCCTCGCGTGTTTGATGGGGACAGTGTAGAGGGAGCTTCACTCTGTATCTAACCCCGTGCTGTACCTGTCCTGGGAGTGTTTGATGGGGACTGAGGGTGTGTTATTCTGCATCTAACCCCGTGCTGTTCCTGTCCTGGGAGTGTTTGATGGGGACAGAGTAGAGGGAGCTTTACTCTGTATCTAACCCCATGCTGTACCTGTCCTGGGAGTGTTTGATGGGGACAGTGTAGAGGGAGCTTTACTCTGTATCTCACCCCCGCAGTGCTGTACCTGTCCTGGGAGTGTTTGATGTGGACAGTGTAGATAGAGCTTTACTCTGTATCTAACCCCGTGCTGTACCTGTCCTGGGAGTGTTTGATGGGGACAGTGTAGAGAGAGTTTACGCTGTATCTAACCCCTTGCTGTACCTGTCCTGGGAGTGTTTGATGGGGACAGTGTAGAGGGAGCTTTACTCTGTATCTAACCCTGTGCTGTACCTGTCCTAGGAGTGTTTGATGGGGACAGTGTAGAGGGAGCTTTACTCTGTATCTAACCCCGTGCTGTACCTGTCCTGGAAGTGTTTGTTGGGGACAGTGTAGAGGGAGCTTTACTCTGCATCTAACCCCATGCTGTACCTGTCCTGGGAGTGTTTGATGTGGACAGTGCAAAGGGAGCTCTACTCTGTATCCAACCCCGTGCTGTACCTGACCTGGGAGTGTTTGATGGGGACAGTGTAGAGGGAGTTTTACTCTGTATCTAACCCCGTGCTGTATCTGTCCTGGGAGTGTTTGATGGGGACAGTGTAGAGGGAGTTTTACTCTGTATCAAACCCCGTGCCGTACCTATCCTGGGAGTGTGAGATGGGGATAATGTAGAGAGAGTTTTACTCTGTATCTAACCCCGTGCTGTACCTGTCCTGGGAGTGTTTGATGGGGACAGTGTAGAGGGAGCTTTACTCTGTATCTAACCCCGTGCCGTACCTGTCTTGGGAGTGTTTGATGGGGACCTTGTAGTGGGAGCTTTACTCTGTATCTAACCCCGTGCTGTACCTGTCCTGGGAGTGTTTGATGGGGACAGTGTAGAGGGAGCTTTACTCTGTATCTAACCCCGTGCTGTACCTGTCCAGGGAGTGTTTGATGGGGACAGTGTAGTGGTAGCGTTACTCTGTATCTAAGCCCGTGCTGTACATGTCCTAGGAGTGTTTGATGGGGACAGTGTAGAGGGAGCTTTACTCTGTATCTAACCTCATGCTGTACCTGTCCTGGGAGTGTTTGATGGCGACAGTGTAGAGGGAGCTTTACCCTGTATCTAACCCCGTGCTGTACCTGTCCTGGGAGTGTTTGGTGGGGACAGTGTAGAGGGAGCTTCACTCTGTACCTAACCCCGTGCTGTACCTGTCCCGGGAACGTTTGATGGGGACAGTGTAGAGAGAGCTTTACTCTGTATCTAACCCTGTGCTGTACCTGTCCTGGGAGTGTTTGATGGGGACAGTGGAGAGGGAGCTTTACTCTGTATCTAACCCCGTGCTGTACCTGTCCTGGGAGTGTTTGATGGAGACAGTGTAGAGGGAGCTTTACTCAGTATCTAACCCCGTGCTGTACCTGTCCTGGGAGTGTTTGATGGGGACTGAGGGAGTGTTATTCTGCATCTAACCCCGTGCTGTATCTGTCCTGGGAGTGTTTGGTGGGGACAGAGTAGAGGGAGCTTTACTCTGTATCTAACCCCGTGCTGTACCTGTCCTGGGAGTGTTTGATGGGGACAGTGTAGAGGGAGCTTTACTCTGTATCTCACCCCCGCAGTGCTGTACCTGTCCTGGGAGTGTTTGATGTGGACAGTGTAGATAGAGCTTTACTCTGTATCTAACCCCGTGCTGTACCTGTCCTGGGAGTGTTTGATGGGGACAGTGTAGAGAGAGTTTACGCTGTATCTAACCCCTTGCTGTACCTGTCCTGGGAGTGTTTGATGGGGACAGTGTAGAGGGAGCTTTACTCTGTATCTAACCCTGTGCTGTACCTCTCCTAGGAGTGTTTGATGGGGACAGTGTAGAGGGAGCTTTACTCTGTATCTAACACCGTGCTGTACCTGTCCTGGGAGTGTTTGTTGGGGACAGTGTAGAGGGAGCTTTACTCTGCATCTAACCCCATGCTGTACCTGTCCTGGGAGTGTTTGATGGGGACAGTGTAGAGGGAGCTTTACCCTGTATCTAACCCCGTGCTGTACCTGTCCCGGGAACGTTTGATGGGGACAGTGTAGAGAGAGCTTTACTCTGTATCTAACCCTGTGCTGTACCTGTCCTGGGAGTGTTTGATGGGGACAGTGGAGAGGGAGCTTTACTCTGTATCTAACCCCGTGCTGTACCTGTCCTGGGAGTGTTTGATGGAGACAGTGTAGAGGGAGCTTTACTCAGTATCTAACCCCGTGCTGTACCTGTCCTGGGAGTGTTTGATGGGGACTGAGGGAGTGTTATTCTGCATCTAACCCCGTGCTGTATCTGTCCTGGGAGTGTTTGGTGGGGACAGAGTAGAGGGAGCTTTACTCTGTATCTAACCCCGTGCTGTACCTGTCCTGGGAGTGTTTGATGGGGACAGTGTAGAGGGAGCTTTACTCTGTATCTCACCCCCGCAGTGCTGTACCTGTCCTGGGAGTGTTTGATGTGGACAGTGTAGATAGAGCTTTACTCTGTATCTAACCCCGTGCTGTACCTGTCCTGGGAGTGTTTGATGGGGACAGTGTAGAGAGAGTTTACGCTGTATCTAACCCCTTGCTGTACCTGTCCTGGGAGTGTTTGATGGGGACAGTGTAGAGGGAGCTTTACTCTGTATCTAACACTGTGCTGTACCTGTCCTAGGAGTGTTTGATGGGGACAGTGTGGAGGGAGCTTTACTCTGTATCTAACCCCGTGCTCTACCTATCCTGGGAGTGTGTGATGGGGATAATGTAGAGAGAGCTTTACTCTGTATCTAACCCCGTGCTGTACCTGTCCTGGGAGTGTTTGATGGGGACAGTGTAGAGGGAGCTTTACTCTGTATCTAACCCCGTGCCGTACCTGTCTTGGGAGTGTTTGATGGGGACCTTGTAGTGGGAGCTTTACTCTGTATCTAACCCCGTGCTGTACCTGTCCAGGGAGTGTTTGATGGGGACAGTGTAGAGGGAGCTTTACTCTGTATCTAAGCCCGTGCTGTACATGTCCTAGGAGTGTTTGATGGGGACAGTGTAGAGGGAGCTTTACTCTGTATCTAACCTCATGCTCTACCTGTCCTGGGAGTGTTTGATGGGGACAGTGTAGAGGGAGCTTTACCCTGTATCTAACCCCGTGCTGTACCTGTCCTGGGAGTGTTTAGTGGGGACAGTGTAGAGGGAGCTTTACTCTGTATCTAACCCCGTGCTGTACCTGTCCTGGGAGTGTTTGATGGGGAGAGTGTCGAGGGAGCTTTACTCTGTATCTAACCCCATGCTGTACCTGTCCTGGGAGTGTTTGATGGGGACAGTGTAGAGGGAGCTTTACTCTGTATCTAACCCCGTGCTGTACCTGTCCTGGGAGTGTTTGATGGGGACAGTGTAGAGGGAGCTTTACTCTGTATCTAACCCCGTGCTGTACCTGTCCTGGGAGTGTTTGATGGGGACAGTGTAGAGGGAGCTTTACTCTGTATCTAACCCCATGCTGTACCTGTCCTGGGAGTGTTTGATGGGGACAGTGTAGAGGGAGCTTTGCTCTGTATCTAACCCCGTGCTGTACCTGTCCTGGGAGTGTTTGTTGGGGACTGAGGGTGTGTTATTCTGCATCTAACCCCGTGCTGTACCTGTCCTGGGAGTGTTTGATGGGGACAGAATAGAGGGAGCTTTACTCTGTATCTAACCCCGTGCTGTACCTGTCCTGGGAGTGTTTGATGGGGAGAGTGTCGAGGGAGCATTACTCCGTATCTACCCCGTGCTGTACCTGTCCTGGGAGTGTTTGATGGGACAGTGTAGAGGGAGCTTTACCCTGTATCTAACCCCGTGCTGTACCTGTCCTGGGAGTGTTTGGTGGGGACAGTGTAGAGGGAGCTTCACTCTGTACCTAACCCCGTGCTGTACCTGTCCCGGGAACGTTTGATGGGGACAGTGTAGAGAGAGCTTTACTCTGTATCTAACCCTGTGCTGTACCTGTCCTGGGAGTGTTTGATGGGGACAGTGGAGAGGGAGCTTTACTCTGTATCTAACCCCGTGCTGTACCTGTCCTGGGAGTGTTTGATGGAGACAGTGTAGAGGGAGCTTTACTCAGTATCTAACCCCGTGCTGTACCTGTCCTGGGAGTGTTTGATGGGGACTGAGGGAGTGTTATTCTGCATCTAACCCCGTGCTGTATCTGTCCTGGGAGTGTTTGGTGGGGACAGAGTAGAGGGAGCTTTACTCTGTATCTAACCCCGTGCTGTACCTGTCCTGGGAGTGTTCGATGGGGACAGTGTAGAGGGAGCTTTACTCTGTATCTCACCCCCGCAGTGCTGTACCTGTCCTGGGAGTGTTTGATGTGGACAGTGTAGATAGAGCTTTACTCTGTATCTAACCCCGTGCTGTACCTGTCCTGGGAGTGTTTGATGGGGACAGTGTAGAGAGAGTTTACGCTGTATCTAACCCCTTGCTGTACCTGTCCTGGGAGTGTTTGATGGGGACAGTGTAGAGGGAGCTTTACTCTGTATCTAACCCTGTGCTGTACCTGTCCTAGGAGTGTTTGATGGGGACAGTGTGGAGGGAGCTTTACTCTGTATCTAACCCCGTGCTGTACCTGTCCTGGGAGTGTTTGTTGGGGTCAGTGTAGAGGGAGCTTTACTCTGTATCTAACCCCGTGCTGTACCTGTCCTGGGAGTGTTTGATGTGGACAGTGCAAAGGGAGCTCTACTCTGTATCTAACCCCGTGCTGTACCTGACCTGGGAGTGTTTGATGGGGACAGTGTAGAGGGAGTTTTACTCTGTATCTAACCCCGTGCTGTATCTGTCCTGGGAGTGTTTGATGGGGACAGTGTAGAGGGAGCTTTACTCTGTATCTAACCCCGTGCTGTACCTATCCTGGGAGTGTGTGATGGGGATAATGTAGAGAGAGCTTTACTCTGTATCTAACCCCGTGCTGTACCTGTCCTGGGAGTGTTTGATGGGGACAGTGTAGAGGGAGCTTTACTCTGTATCTAACCCCGTGCCGTACCTGTCTTGGGAGTGTTTGATGGGGACCTTGTAGTGGGAGCTTTACTCTGTATCTAACCCCGTGCTGTACCTGTCCAGGGAGTGTTTGATGGGGACAGTGTAGAGGGAGCTTTACTCTGTATCTAACCTCATGCTGTACCTGTCCTGGGAGTGTTTGATGGGGACAGTGTAGAGGGAGCTTTACCCTGTATCTAACCCCGTGCTGTACCTGTCCTGGGAGTGTTTAGTGGGGACAGTGTAGAGGGAGCTTTACTCTGTATCTAACCCCGTGCTGTACCTGTCCTGGGAGTGTTTGATGGGGAGAGTGTCGAGGGAGCATTACTCTGTATCTACCCCGTGCTGTACCTGTCCTGGGAGTGTTTGATGGGGACAGTGTAGAGGGAGCTTTACTCTGTATCTCACCCCCGCAGTGCTGTACCTGTCCTGGGAGTGTTTGATGGGGACAGTGTAGAGAGAGCTTTACTCTGTATCTAACCCCGTGCTGTACCTGTCCTGGGAGTGTTTGATGGGGACAGTGTAGATGGAGATTTACTCTGTGTCTAACCCCGTGCTGTACCTGTCCTGGGAGTGTTTGATGGGGACAGTGTAGAGGGAGCTTTACTCTGTATCTAACCCCGTGTGTACCTGTCCTGGGAGTGTTTGATGGGGACAGTGTAGAGGGATCTTTACTCTGTACCTAACCCCGTGCTGTACCTGTCCTAGGAGTGTCTGATGGGGACAGTGTAGAGGGAGCTTTACTCTGTATCTCACCCCCGCAGTGCTGTACCTGTCCTGGGAGTGTTTGATGGGGACAGTGTAGAGAGAGCTTTACTCTGTATCTAACCCCGTGCTGTACCTGTCCTGCGAGTGTTTGATGGGGACAGTGTAGAGGGAGCTTTACTCTGTGTCTAACCCCGTGCTGTACCTGTCCTGGGAGTGTTTGATGGGGACAGTGTAGAGGGAGCTTTGCTCTGTATCTAACCCCGTGCTGTACCTGTCCTGGGAGTGTTTGATGGGGACAGTGTAGAGGGAGCTTTACTCTGTACCTAACCCCGTGCTGTACCTGTCCCGGGAACGTTTGATGGGGACAGTGTAGAGAGAGCTTTACTCTGTATCTAACCCTGTGCTGTACCTGTCCTGGGAGTGTTTGATGGGGACAGTGTAGAGGGAGTTTTACTCTGTATCTAACCCCGTGCTGTATCTGTCCTGGGAGTGTTTGATGGGTACAGTGTAGAGAGAGTTTTACTCTGTATCTAACCCCGTGCTGTACCTGTCTTGGGAGTGTTTGATGGGGACCTTGTAGAGGGAGCTTTACTCTGTATCTAACCCATGTGCTGTACCTGTCCTGGGAGTGTTTGATGGGGACAGTGTAGAGGGAGCTTTACTCTGTATCTAACCTCATGCTGTACCTGTCCTGGGAGTGTTTGATGGGGACAGTGTAGAGGGAGCTTTACCCTGTATCTAACGCCGTGCCGTACCTGTCTTGGGAGTGTTTGATGGGGACCTTGTAGTGGGAGCTTTACTCTGTATCTAACCCCGTGCTGTACCTGTCCAGGGAGTGTTTGATGGGGACAGTGTAGTGGTAGCGTTACTCTGTATCTAAGCCCGTGCTGTACATGTCCTAGGAGTGTTTGATGGGGACAGTGTAGAGGGAGCTTTACTCTGTATCTAACCTCATGCTGTACCTGTCCTGGGAGTGTTTGATGGGGACAGTGTAGAGGGAGCTTTACTCTGTATCTAACCCCGTGCTGTACCTGTCCTGGGAGTGTTTGATGGGGAGAGTGTCGAGGGAGCATTACTCTGTATCTAACCCCATGCTTTACCTGTCCTCGCGTGTTTGATGGGGACAGTGTAGAGGGAGCTTTACTCTGTATCTAACCCCGTGCTGTACCTGTCCTGGGAGTGTTTGATGGGGACTGAGGCTGTGTTATTCTGCATCTAACCCCGTGCTGTACCTGTCCTGGGAGTGTTTGATGGGGACAGGGTAGAGGGAGCTTTACTCTGTATCTAACCCCGTGCTGTACCTGTCCTGGGAGTGTTTGATGGGGAGAGTGTAGAGGGAGCTTTACTCTGTATCTCACCCCCGCAGTGCTGTACCTGTCCTGGGAGTGTTTGATGCGGACAGTGTAGAGAGAGCTTTACTCTGTATCTAACCCCGTGCTGTACCTGTCCTGGGAGTGTTTGATGGGGACAGTGTAGAGGGAGCTTTACTCTGTATCTCACCCCCGCAGTGCTGTACCTGTCCTGGGAGTGTTTGATGCGGACAGTGTAGAGAGAGCTTTACTCTGTATCTAACCCCGTGCTGTACCTGTCCTGGGAGTGTTTGATGGGGACAGTGTAGATGGAGATTTACTCTGTGTCTAACCCCGTGCTGTACCTGTCCTGGGAGTGTTTGATGGGGACAGTGTAGAGGGAGCTTTACTCTGTATCTAACCCCGTGTGTACCTGTCCTGGGAGTGTTTGATGGGGACAGTGTAGAGGGATCTTTACTCTGTACCTAACCCCGTGCTGTACCTGTCCTGGGAGTGTCTGATGGGGACAGTGTAGAGGGAGCTTTACTCTGTATCTCACCCCCGCAGTGCTGTACCTGTCCTGGGAGTGTTTGATGGGGACAGTGTAGAGAGAGCTTTACTCTGTATCTAACCCCGTGCTGTTCCTGTCCTGCGAGTGTTTGATGGGGACAGTGTAGAGGGAGCTTTACTCTGTGTCTAACCCCGTGCTGTACCTGTCCTGGGAGTGTTTGATGGGGACAGTGTAGAGGGAGCTTTGCTCTGTATCTAACCCCGTGCTGTACCTGTCCTGGGAGTGTTTGATGGGGACAGTGTAGAGGGAGCTTTACTCTGTACCTAACCCCGTGCTGTACCTGTCCCGGGAACGTTTGATGGGGACAGTGTAGAGAGAGCTTTACTCTGTATCTAACCCTGTGCTGTACCTGTCCTGGGAGTGTTTGATGGGGACAGTGGAGAGGGAGCTTTACTCTGTATCTAACCCCGTGCTGTACCTGTCCTGGGAGTGTTTGATGGAGACAGTGTAGAGGGAGCTTTACTCAGTATCTAACCCCGTGCTGTACCTGTCCTGGGAGTGTTTGATGGGGACTGAGGGAGTGTTATTCTGCATCTAACCCCGTGCTGTATCTGTCCTGGGGGTGTTTGATGGGGACAGTGTAGATAGAGCTTTACTCTGTATCTAACCCCGTGCTGTACCTGTCCTGGGAGTGTTTGATGGGGACAGTGTAGAGAGAGTTTACGCTGTATCTAACCCCTTGCTGTACATGTCCTGGGAGTGTTTGATGGGGACAGTGTAGAGGGAGCTTTACTCTGTATCTATCCCTGTGCTGTACCTGTCCTGGGAGTGTTTGATGGGGACAGAGTAGAGGGAGCTTTACTCTGTATCTAACCCCGTGCTGTACCTGTCCTGGGAGTGTTTGATGGGGAGAGTGTCGAGGGAGCATTACTCTGTATCTACCCCGTGCTGTACCTGTCCTGGGAGTGTTTGATGGGACAGTGTAGAGGGAGCTTTACTCTGTATCTAACCCCGTGCTGTACCTGTCCTGGGAGTGTTTGATGGGGACAGTGTAGAGGGAGCTTTACTCTGTATCTAACCCCGTGCCGTACCTGTCTTGGGAGTGTTTGATGGGGACCTTGTAGTGGGAGCTTTACTCTGTATCTAACCCCGTGCTGTACCTGTCCAGGGAGTGTTTGATGGGGACAGTGTAGAGGGAGCTTTACTCTGTATCTAAGCCCGTGCTGTACATGTCCTAGGAGTGTTTGATGGGGACAGTGTAGAGGGAGCTTTACTCTGTATCTAACCTCATGCTCTACCTGTCCTGGGAGTGTTTGATGGGGACAGTGTAGAGGGAGCTTTACCCTGTATCTAACCCCGTGCTGTACCTGTCCTGGGAGTGTTTAGTGGGGACAGTGTAGAGGGAGCTTTACTCTGTATCTAACCCCGTGCTGTACCTGTCCTGGGAGTGTTTGATGGGGAGAGTGTCGAGGGAGCTTTACTCTGTATCTAACCCCATGCTGTACCTGTCCTGGGAGTGTTTGATGGGGACAGTGTAGAGGGAGCTTTACTCTGTATCTAACCCCGTGCTGTACATGTCCTGGGAGTGTTTGATGGGGACAGTGTAGAGGGAGCTTTACTCTGTATCTAACCCCGTGCTGTACCTGTCCTGGGAGTGTTTGATGGGGACAGTGTAGAGGGAGCTTTACTCTGTATCTAACCCCATGCTGTACCTGTCCTGGGAGTGTTTGATGGGGACAGTGTAGAGGGAGCTTTGCTCTGTATCTAACCCCGTGCTGTGCCTGTCCTGGGAGTGTTTGATGGGGACTGAGGGTGTGTTATTCTGCATCTAACCCCGTGCTGTACCTGTCCTGGGAGTGTTTGATGGGGACAGAGTAGAGGGAGCTTTACTCTGTATCTAACCCCGTGCTGTACCTGTCCTGGGAGTGTTTGATGGGGAGAGTGTCGAGGGAGCATTACTCCGTATCTACCCCGTGCTGTACCTGTCCTGGGAGTGTTTGATGGGACAGTGTAGAGGGAGCTTTACCCTGTATCTAACCCCGTGCTGTACCTGTCCTGGGAGTGTTTGGTGGGGACAGTGTAGAGGGAGCTTCACTCTGTACCTAACCCCGTGCTGTACCTGTCCCGGGAACGTTTGATGGGGACAGTGTAGAGAGAGCTTTACTCTGTATCTAACCCTGTGCTGTACCTGTCCTGGGAGTGTTTGATGGGGACAGTGGAGAGGGAGCTTTACTCTGTATCTAACCCCGTGCTGTACCTGTCCTGGGAGTGTTTGATGGAGACAGTGTAGAGGGAGCTTTACTCAGTATCTAACCCCGTGCTGTACCTGTCCTGGGAGTGTTTGATGGGGACTGAGGGAGTGTTATTCTGCATCTAACCCCGTGCTGTATCTGTCCTGGGAGTGTTTGGTGGGGACAGAGTAGAGGGAGCTTTACTCTGTATCTAACCCCGTGCTGTACCTGTCCTGGGAGTGTTCGATGGGGACAGGGTAGAGGGAGCTTTACTCTGTATCTCACCCACGCAGTGCTGTACCTGTCCTGGGAGTGTTTGATGTGGACAGTGTAGATAGAGCTTTACTCTGTATCTAACCCCGTGCTGTACCTGTCCTGGGAGTGTTTGATGGGGACAGTGTAGAGGGAGCTTTACGCTGTATCTAACCCCTTGCTGTACCTGTCCTGGGAGTGTTTGATGGGGACAGTGTAGAGGGAGCTTTACTCTGTATCTAACCCTGTGCTGTACCTGTCCTAGGAGTGTTTGATGGGGACAGTGGAGAGGGAGCTTTACTCTGTATCTAACCCCGTGCTGTACCTGTCCTGGGAGTGTTTGATGGAGACAGTGTAGAGGGAGCTTTACTCAGTATCTAACCCCGTGCTGTACCTGTCCTGGGAGTGTTTGATGGGGACTGAGGGAGTGTTATTCTGCATCTAACCCCGTGCTGTATCTGTCCTGGGAGTGTTTGGTGGGGACAGAGTAGAGGGAGCTTTACTCTGTATCTAACCCCGTGCTGTACCTGTCCTGGGAGTGTTTGATGGGGACAGTGTAGAGGGAGCTTTACTCTGTATCTCACCCCCGCAGTGCTGTACCTGTCCTGGGAGTGTTTGATGTGGACAGTGTAGATAGAGCTTTACTCTGTATCTAACCCCGTGCTGTACCTGTCCTGGGAGTGTTTGATGGGGACAGTGTAGAGAGAGTTTACGCTGTATCTAACCCCTTGCTGTACCTGTCCTGGGAGTGTTTGATGGGGACAGTGTAGAGGGAGCTTTACTCTGTATCTAACACTGTGCTGTACCTGTCCTAGGAGTGTTTGATGGGGACAGTGTGGAGGGAGCTTTACTCTGTATCTAACCCCGTGCTCTACCTATCCTGGGAGTGTGTGATGGGGATAATGTAGAGAGAGCTTTACTCTGTATCTAACCCCGTGCTGTACCTGTCCTGGGAGTGTTTGATGGGGACAGTGTAGAGGGAGCTTTACTCTGTATCTAACCCCGTGCCGTACCTGTCTTGGGAGTGTTTGATGGGGACCTTGTAGTGGGAGCTTTACTCTGTATCTAACCCCGTGCTGTACCTGTCCAGGGAGTGTTTGATGGGGACAGTGTAGAGGGAGCTTTACTCTGTATCTAAGCCCGTGCTGTACATGTCCTAGGAGTGTTTGATGGGGACAGTGTAGAGGGAGCTTTACTCTGTATCTAACCTCATGCTCTACCTGTCCTGGGAGTGTTTGATGGGGACAGTGTAGAGGGAGCTTTACCCTGTATCTAACCCCGTGCTGTACCTGTCCTGGGAGTGTTTAGTGGGGACAGTGTAGAGGGAGCTTTACTCTGTATCTAACCCCGTGCTGTACCTGTCCTGGGAGTGTTTGATGGGGAGAGTGTCGAGGGAGCTTTACTCTGTATCTAACCCCATGCTGTACCTGTCCTGGGAGTGTTTGATGGGGACAGTGTAGAGGGAGCTTTACTCTGTATCTAACCCCGTGCTGTACCTGTCCTGGGAGTGTTTGATGGGGACAGTGTAGAGGGAGCTTTACTCTGTATCTAACCCCGTGCTGTACCTGTCCTGGGAGTGTTTGATGGGGACAGTGTAGAGGGAGCTTTACTCTGTATCTAACCCCATGCTGTACCTGTCCTGGGAGTGTTTGATGGGGACAGTGTAGAGGGAGCTTTGCTCTGTATCTAACCCCGTGCTGTACCTGTCCTGGGAGTGTTTGTTGGGGACTGAGGGTGTGTTATTCTGCATCTAACCCCGTGCTGTACCTGTCCTGGGAGTGTTTGATGGGGACAGAATAGAGGGAGCTTTACTCTGTATCTAACCCCGTGCTGTACCTGTCCTGGGAGTGTTTGATGGGGAGAGTGTCGAGGGAGCATTACTCCGTATCTACCCCGTGCTGTACCTGTCCTGGGAGTGTTTGATGGGACAGTGTAGAGGGAGCTTTACCCTGTATCTAACCCCGTGCTGTACCTGTCCTGGGAGTGTTTGGTGGGGACAGTGTAGAGGGAGCTTCACTCTGTACCTAACCCCGTGCTGTACCTGTCCCGGGAACGTTTGATGGGGACAGTGTAGAGAGAGCTTTACTCTGTATCTAACCCTGTGCTGTACCTGTCCTGGGAGTGTTTGATGGGGACAGTGGAGAGGGAGCTTTACTCTGTATCTAACCCCGTGCTGTACCTGTCCTGGGAGTGTTTGATGGAGACAGTGTAGAGGGAGCTTTACTCAGTATCTAACCCCGTGCTGTACCTGTCCTGGGAGTGTTTGATGGGGACTGAGGGAGTGTTATTCTGCATCTAACCCCGTGCTGTATCTGTCCTGGGAGTGTTTGGTGGGGACAGAGTAGAGGGAGCTTTACTCTGTATCTAACCCCGTGCTGTACCTGTCCTGGGAGTGTTCGATGGGGACAGTGTAGAGGGAGCTTTACTCTGTATCTCACCCCCGCAGTGCTGTACCTGTCCTGGGAGTGTTTGATGTGGACAGTGTAGATAGAGCTTTACTCTGTATCTAACCCCGTGCTGTACCTGTCCTGGGAGTGTTTGATGGGGACAGTGTAGAGAGAGTTTACGCTGTATCTAACCCCTTGCTGTACCTGTCCTGGGAGTGTTTGATGGGGACAGTGTAGAGGGAGCTTTACTCTGTATCTAACCCTGTGCTGTACCTGTCCTAGGAGTGTTTGATGGGGACAGTGTGGAGGGAGCTTTACTCTGTATCTAACCCCGTGCTGTACCTGTCCTGGGAGTGTTTGTTGGGGTCAGTGTAGAGGGAGCTTTACTCTGTATCTAACCCCGTGCTGTACCTGTCCTGGGAGTGTTTGATGTGGACAGTGCAAAGGGAGCTCTACTCTGTATCTAACCCCGTGCTGTACCTGACCTGGGAGTGTTTGATGGGGACAGTGTAGAGGGAGTTTTACTCTGTATCTAACCCCGTGCTGTATCTGTCCTGGGAGTGTTTGATGGGGACAGTGTAGAGGGAGCTTTACTCTGTATCTAACCCCGTGCTGTACCTATCCTGGGAGTGTGTGATGGGGATAATGTAGAGAGAGCTTTACTCTGTATCTAACCCCGTGCTGTACCTGTCCTGGGAGTGTTTGATGGGGACAGTGTAGAGGGAGCTTTACTCTGTATCTAACCCCGTGCCGTACCTGTCTTGGGAGTGTTTGATGGGGACCTTGTAGTGGGAGCTTTACTCTGTATCTAACCCCGTGCTGTACCTGTCCAGGGAGTGTTTGATGGGGACAGTGTAGAGGGAGCTTTACTCTGTATCTAACCTCATGCTGTACCTGTCCTGGGAGTGTTTGATGGGGACAGTGTAGAGGGAGCTTTACCCTGTATCTAACCCCGTGCTGTACCTGTCCTGGGAGTGTTTAGTGGGGACAGTGTAGAGGGAGCTTTACTCTGTATCTAACCCCGTGCTGTACCTGTCCTGGGAGTGTTTGATGGGGAGAGTGTCGAGGGAGCATTACTCTGTATCTACCCCGTGCTGTACCTGTCCTGGGAGTGTTTGATGGGGACAGTGTAGAGGGAGCTTTACTCTGTATCTCACCCCCGCAGTGCTGTACCTGTCCTGGGAGTGTTTGATGGGGACAGTGTAGAGAGAGCTTTACTCTGTATCTAACCCCGTGCTGTACCTGTCCTGGGAGTGTTTGATGGGGACAGTGTAGATGGAGATTTACTCTGTGTCTAACCCCGTGCTGTACCTGTCCTGGGAGTGTTTGATGGGGACAGTGTAGAGGGAGCTTTACTCTGTATCTAACCCCGTGTGTACCTGTCCTGGGAGTGTTTGATGGGGACAGTGTAGAGGGATCTTTACTCTGTACCTAACCCCGTGCTGTACCTGTCCTAGGAGTGTCTGATGGGGACAGTGTAGAGGGAGCTTTACTCTGTATCTCACCCCCGCAGTGCTGTACCTGTCCTGGGAGTGTTTGATGGGGACAGTGTAGAGAGAGCTTTACTCTGTATCTAACCCCGTGCTGTACCTGTCCTGCGAGTGTTTGATGGGGACAGTGTAGAGGGAGCTTTACTCTGTGTCTAACCCCGTGCTGTACCTGTCCTGGGAGTGTTTGATGGGGACAGTGTAGAGGGAGCTTTGCTCTGTATCTAACCCCGTGCTTTACCTGTCCTGGGAGTGTTTGATGGGGACAGTGTAGAGGGAGCTTTACTCTGTACCTAACCCCGTGCTGTACCTGTCCCGGGAACGTTTGATGGGGACAGTGTAGAGAGAGCTTTACTCTGTATCTAACCCTGTGCTGTACCTGTCCTGGGAGTGTTTGATGGGGACAGTGTAGAGGGAGTTTTACTCTGTATCTAACCCCGTGCTGTATCTGTCCTGGGAGTGTTTGATGGGTACAGTGTAGAGAGAGTTTTACTCTGTATCTAACCCCGTGCTGTACCTGTCTTGGGAGTGTTTGATGGGGACCTTGTAGAGGGAGCTTTACTCTGTATCTAACCCATGTGCTGTACCTGTCCTGGGAGTGTTTGATGGGGACAGTGTAGAGGGAGCTTTACTCTGTATCTAACCTCATGCTGTACCTGTCCTGGGAGTGTTTGATGGGGACAGTGTAGAGGGAGCTTTACCCTGTATCTAACGCCGTGCCGTACCTGTCTTGGGAGTGTTTGATGGGGACCTTGTAGTGGGAGCTTTACTCTGTATCTAACCCCGTGCTGTACCTGTCCAGGGAGTGTTTGATGGGGACAGTGTAGTGGTAGCGTTACTCTGTATCTAAGCCCGTGCTGTACATGTCCTAGGAGTGTTTGATGGGGACAGTGTAGAGGGAGCTTTACTCTGTATCTAACCTCATGCTGTACCTGTCCTGGGAGTGTTTGATGGGGACAGTGTAGAGGGAGCTTTACTCTGTATCTAACCCCGTGCTGTACCTGTCCTGGGAGTGTTTGATGGGGAGAGTGTCGAGGGAGCATTACTCTGTATCTAACCCCATGCTTTACCTGTCCTCGCGTGTTTGATGGGGACAGTGTAGAGGGAGCTTTACTCTGTATCTAACCCCGTGCTGTACCTGTCCTGGGAGTGTTTGATGGGGACTGAGGCTGTGTTATTCTGCATCTAACCCCGTGCTGTACCTGTCCTGGGAGTGTTTGATGGGGACAGGGTAGAGGGAGCTTTACTCTGTATCTAACCCCGTGCTGTACCTGTCCTGGGAGTGTTTGATGGGGAGAGTGTAGAGGGAGCTTTACTCTGTATCTCACCCCCGCAGTGCTGTACCTGTCCTGGGAGTGTTTGATGCGGACAGTGTAGAGAGAGCTTTACTCTGTATCTAACCCCGTGCTGTACCTGTCCTGGGAGTGTTTGATGGGGACAGTGTAGAGGGAGCTTTACTCTGTATCTCACCCCCGCAGTGCTGTACCTGTCCTGGGAGTGTTTGATGCGGACAGTGTAGAGAGAGCTTTACTCTGTATCTAACCCCGTGCTGTACCTGTCCTGGGAGTGTTTGATGGGGACAGTGTAGATGGAGATTTACTCTGTGTCTAACCCCGTGCTGTACCTGTCCTGGGAGTGTTTGATGGGGACAGTGTAGAGGGAGCTTTACTCTGTATCTAACCCCGTGTGTACCTGTCCTGGGAGTGTTTGATGGGGACAGTGTAGAGGGATCTTTACTCTGTACCTAACCCCGTGCTGTACCTGTCCTGGGAGTGTCTGATGGGGACAGTGTAGAGGGAGCTTTACTCTGTATCTCACCCCCGCAGTGCTGTACCTGTCCTGGGAGTGTTTGATGGGGACAGTGTAGAGAGAGCTTTACTCTGTATCTAACCCCGTGCTGTTCCTGTCCTGCGAGTGTTTGATGGGGACAGTGTAGAGGGAGCTTTA
Organism: Scyliorhinus torazame; assembly: GCF_047496885.1. Lineage (NCBI taxonomy): Eukaryota > Metazoa > Chordata > Chondrichthyes > Carcharhiniformes > Scyliorhinidae > Scyliorhinus > Scyliorhinus torazame. The sequence continues at coordinate 33,977,668 of NC_092732.1, read as the reverse complement.
CTCTGTGTCTAACCCCGTGCTGTACCTGTCCTGGGAGTGTTTGATGGGGACAGTGTAGAGGGAGCTTTGCTCTGTATCTAACCCCGTGCTGTACCTGTCCTGGGAGTGTTTGATGGGGACAGTGTAGAGGGAGCTTTACTCTGTACCTAACCCCGTGCTGTACCTGTCCCGGGAACGTTTGATGGGGACAGTGTAGAGAGAGCTTTACTCTGTATCTAACCCTGTGCTGTACCTGTCCTGGGAGTGTTTGATGGGGACAGTGGAGAGGGAGCTTTACTCTGTATCTAACCCCGTGCTGTACCTGTCCTGGGAGTGTTTGATGGAGACAGTGTAGAGGGAGCTTTACTCAGTATCTAACCCCGTGCTGTACCTGTCCTGGGAGTGTTTGATGGGGACTGAGGGAGTGTTATTCTGCATCTAACCCCGTGCTGTATCTGTCCTGGGGGTGTTTGATGGGGACAGTGTAGATAGAGCTTTACTCTGTATCTAACCCCGTGCTGTACCTGTCCTGGGAGTGTTTGATGGGGACAGTGTAGAGAGAGTTTACGCTGTATCTAACCCCTTGCTGTACATGTCCTGGGAGTGTTTGATGGGGACAGTGTAGAGGGAGCTTTACTCTGTATCTATCCCTGTGCTGTACCTGTCCTGGGAGTGTTTGATGGGGACAGAGTAGAGGGAGCTTTACTCTGTATCTAACCCCGTGCTGTACCTGTCCTGGGAGTGTTTGATGGGGAGAGTGTCGAGGGAGCATTACTCTGTATCTACCCCGTGCTGTACCTGTCCTGGGAGTGTTTGATGGGACAGTGTAGAGGGAGCTTTACTCTGTATCTAACCCCGTGCTGTACCTGTCCTGGGAGTGTTTGATGGGGACAGTGTAGAGGGAGCTTTACTCTGTATCTAACCCCGTGCCGTACCTGTCTTGGGAGTGTTTGATGGGGACCTTGTAGTGGGAGCTTTACTCTGTATCTAACCCCGCGCTGTACCTGTCCAGGGAGTGTTTGATGGGGACAGTGTAGAGGGAGCTTTACTCTGTATCTAAGCCCGTGCTGTACATGTCCTAGGAGTGTTTGATGGGGACAGTGTAGAGGGAGCTTTACTCTGTATCTAACCTCATGCTCTACCTGTCCTGGGAGTGTTTGATGGGGACAGTGTAGAGGGAGCTTTACCCTGTATCTAACCCCGTGCTGTACCTGTCCTGGGAGTGTTTAGTGGGGACAGTGTAGAGGGAGCTTTACTCTGTATCTAACCCCGTGCTGTACCTGTCCTGGGAGTGTTTGATGGGGAGAGTGTCGAGGGAGTTTACTCTGTATCTAACCCCATGCTGTACCTGTCCTGGGAGTGTTTGATGGGGACAGTGTAGAGGGAGCTTTACTCTGTATCTAACCCCGTGCTGTACATGTCCTGGGAGTGTTTGATGGGGACAGTGTAGAGGGAGCTTTACTCTGTATCTAACCCCGTGCTGTACCTGTCCTGGGAGTGTTTGATGGGGACAGTGTAGAGGGAGCTTTACTCTGTATCTAACCCCATGCTGTACCTGTCCTGGGAGTGTTTGATGGGGACAGTGTAGAGGGAGCTTTGCTCTGTATCTAACCCCGTGCTGTGCCTGTCCTGGCAGTGTTTGATGGGGACTGAGGGTGTGTTATTCTGCATCTAACCCCGTGCTGTACCTGTCCTGGGAGTGTTTGATGGGGACAGAGTAGAGGGAGCTTTACTCTGTATCTAACCCCGTGCTGTACCTGTCCTGGGAGTGTTTGATGGGGAGAGTGTCGAGGGAGCATTACTCCGTATCTACCCCGTGCTGTACCTGTCCTGGGAGTGTTTGATGGGACAGTGTAGAGGGAGCTTTACCCTGTATCTAACCCCGTGCTGTACCTGTCCTGGGAGTGTTTGGTGGGGACAGTGTAGAGGGAGCTTCACTCTGTACCTAACCCCGTGCTGTACCTGTCCCGGGAACGTTTGATGGGGACAGTGTAGAGAGAGCTTTACTCTGTATCTAACCCTGTGCTGTACCTGTCCTGGGAGTGTTTGATGGGGACAGTGGAGAGGGAGCTTTACTCTGTATCTAACCCCGTGCTGTACCTGTCCTGGGAGTGTTTGATGGAGACAGTGTAGAGGGAGCTTTACTCAGTATCTAACCCCGTGCTGTACCTGTCCTGGGAGTGTTTGATGGGGACTGAGGGAGTGTTATTCTGCATCTAACCCCGTGCTGTATCTGTCCTGGGAGTGTTTGGTGGGGACAGAGTAGAGGGAGCTTTACTCTGTATCTAACCCCGTGCTGTACCTGTCCTGGGAGTGTTCGATGGGGACAGTGTAGAGGGAGCTTTACTCTGTATCTCACCCACGCAGTGCTGTACCTGTCCTGGGAGTGTTTGATGTGGACAGTGTAGATAGAGCTTTACTCTGTATCTAACCCCGTGCTGTACCTGTCCTGGGAGTGTTTGATGGGGACAGTGTAGAGAGAGTTTACGCTGTATCTAACCCCTTGCTGTACCTGTCCTGGGAGTGTTTGATGGGGACAGTGTAGAGGGAGCTTTACTCTGTATCTAACCCTGTGCTGTACCTGTCCTAGGAGTGTTTGATGGGGACAGTGTGGAGGGAGCTTTACTCTGTATCTAACCCCGTGCTGTACCTGTCCTGGGAGTGTTTGTTGGGGTCAGTGTAGAGGGAGCTTTACTCTGTATCTAACCCCGTGCTGTACCTGTCCTGGGAGTGTTTGATGTGGACAGTGCAAAGGGAGCTCTACTCTGTATCTAACCCCGTGCTGTACCTGACCTGGGAGTGTTTGATGGGGACAGTGTAGAGGGAGTTTTACTCTGTATCTAACCCCGTGCTGTATCTGTCCTGGGAGTGTTTGATGGGGACAGTGTAGAGGGAGTTTTACTCTGTATCTAACCCCGTGCTGTACCTATCCTGGGAGTGTGTGATGGGGATAATGTAGAGAGAGCTTTACTCTGTATCTAACCCCGTGCTGTACCTGTCCTGGGAGTGTTTGATGGGGACAGTGTAGAGGGAGCTTTACTCTGTATCTAACCCCGTGCCGTACCTGTCTTGGGAGTGTTTGATGGGGACCTTGTAGTGGGAGCTTTACTCTGTATCTAACCCCGTGCTGTACCTGTCCAGGGAGTGTTTGATGGGGACAGTGTAGAGGGAGCTTTACTCTGTATTTAAGCCCGTGCTGTACATGTCCTAGGAGTGTTTGATGGGGACAGTGTAGAGGGAGCTTTACTCTGTATCTAACCTCATGCTGTACCTGTCCTGGGAGTGTTTGATGGGGACAGTGTAGAGGGAGCTTTACCCTGTATCTAACCCCGTGCTGTACCTGTCCTGGGAGTGTTTAGTGGGGACAGTGTAGAGGGAGCTTTACTCTGTATCTAACCCCGTGCTGTACCTGTCCTGGGAGTGTTTGATGGGGAGAGTGTCGAGGGAGCATTACTCTGTATCTACCCCGTGCTGTACCTGTCCTGGGAGTGTTTGATGGGGACAGTGTAGAGGGAGCTTTACTCTGTATCTCACCCCCGCAGTGCTGTACCTGTCCTGGGAGTGTTTGATGGGGACAGTGTAGAGAGAGCTTTACTCTGTATCTAACCCCGTGCTGTACCTGTCCTGGGAGTGTTTGATGGGGACAGTGTAGATGGAGATTTACTCTGTGTCTAACCCCGTGCTGTACCTGTCCTGGGAGTGTTTGATGGGGACAGTGTAGAGGGAGCTTTACTCTGTATCTAACCCCGTGTGTACCTGTCCTGGGAGTGTTTGATGGGGACAGTGTAGAGGGATCTTTACTCTGTACCTAACCCCGTGCTGTACCTGTCCTAGGAGTGTCTGATGGGGACAGTGTAGAGGGAGCTTTACTCTGTATCTCACCCCCGCAGTGCTGTACCTGTCCTGGGAGTGTTTGATGGGGACAGTGTAGAGAGAGCTTTACTCTGTATCTAACCCCGTGCTGTACCTGTCCTGCGAGTGTTTGATGGGGACAGTGTAGAGGGAGCTTTACTCTGTGTCTAACCCCGTGCTGTACCTGTCCTGGGAGTGTTTGATGGGGACAGTGTAGAGGGAGCTTTGCTCTGTATCTAACCCCGTGCTGTACCTGTCCTGGGAGTGTTTGATGGGGACAGTGTAGAGGGAGCTTTACTCTGTACCTAACCCCGTGCTGTACCTGTCCCGGGAACGTTTGATGGGGACAGTGTAGAGAGAGCTTTACTCTGTATCTAACCCTGTGCTGTACCTGTCCTGGGAATGTTTGATGGGGACAGTGTAGAGGGAGTTTTACTCTGTATCTAACCCCGTGCTGTATCTGTCCTGGGAGTGTTTGATGGGTACAGTGTAGAGAGAGTTTTACTCTGTATCTAACCCCGTGCTGTACCTGTCTTGGGAGTGTTTGATGGGGACCTTGTAGAGGGAGCTTTACTCTGTATCTAACCCATGTGCTGTACCTGTCCTGGGAGTGTTTGATGGGGACAGTGTAGAGGGAGCTTTACTCTGTATCTAACCTCATGCTGTACCTGTCCTGGGAGTGTTTGATGGGGACAGTGTAGAGGGAGCTTTACCCTGTATCTAACGCCGTGCCGTACCTGTCTTGGGAGTGTTTGATGGGGACCTTGTAGTGGGAGCTTTACTCTGTATCTAACCCCGTGCTGTACCTGTCCAGGGAGTGTTTGATGGGGACAGTGTAGTGGTAGCGTTACTCTGTATCTAAGCCCGTGCTGTACATGTCCTAGGAGTGTTTGATGGGGACAGTGTAGAGGGAGCTTTACTCTGTATCTAACCTCATGCTGTACCTGTCCTGGGAGTATTTGATGGGGACAGTGTAGAGGGAGCTTTACTCTGTATCTAACCCCGTGCTGTACCTGTCCTGGGAGTGTTTGATGGGGAGAGTGTCGAGGGAGCATTACTCTGTATCTAACCCCATGCTTTACCTGTCCTCGCGTGTTTGATGGGGACAGTGTAGAGGGAGCTTTACTCTGTATCTAACCCCGTGCTGTACCTGTCCTGGGAGTGTTTGATGGGGACTGAGGCTGTGTTATTCTGCATCTAACCCCGTGCTGTACCTGTCCTGGGAGTGTTTGATGGGGACAGGGTAGAGGGAGCTTTACTCTGTATCTAACCCCGTGCTGTACCTGTCCTGGGAGTGTTTGATGGGGAGAGTGTAGAGGGAGCTTTACTCTGTATCTCACCCCCGCAGTGCTGTACCTGTCGTGGGAGTGTTTGATGCGGACAGTGTAGAGAGAGCTTTACTCTGTATCTAACCCCGTGCTGTACCTGTCCTGGGAGTGTTTGATGGGGACAGTGTAGAGGGAGCTTTACTCTGTATCTCACCCCCGCAGTGCTGTACCTGTCCTGGGAGTGTTTGATGCGGACAGTGTAGAGAGAGCTTTACTCTGTATCTAACCCCGTGCTGTACCTGTCCTGGGAGTGTTTGATGGGGACAGTGTAGATGGAGATTTACTCTGTGTCTAACCCCGTGCTGTACCTGTCCTGGGAGTGTTTGATGGGGACAGTGTAGAGGGAGCTTTACTCTGTATCTAACCCCGTGTGTACCTGTCCTGGGAGTGTTTGATGGGGACAGTGTAGAGGGATCTTTACTCTGTACCTAACCCCGTGCTGTACCTGTCCTGGGAGTGTCTGATGGGGACAGTGTAGAGGGAGCTTTACTCTGTATCTCACCCCCGCAGTGCTGTACCTGTCCTGGGAGTGTTTGATGGGGACAGTGTAGAGAGAGCTTTACTCTGTATCTAACCCCGTGCTGTTCCTGTCCTGCGAGTGTTTGATGGGGACAGTGTAGAGGGAGCTTTACTCTGTGTCTAACCCCGTGCTGTACCTGTCCTGGGAGTGTTTGATGGGGACAGTGTAGAGGGAGCTTTGCTCTGTATCTAACCCCGTGCTGTACCTGTCCTGGGAGTGTTTGATGGGGACAGTGTAGAGGGAGCTTTACTCTGTACCTAACCCCGTGCTGTACCTGTCCCGGGAACGTTTGATGGGGACAGTGTAGAGAGAGCTTTACTCTGTATCTAACCCTGTGCTGTACCTGTCCTGGGAGTGTTTGATGGGGACAGTGGAGAGGGAGCTTTACTCTGTATCTAACCCCGTGCTGTACCTGTCCTGGGAGTGTTTGATGGGGACTGAGGGAGTGTTATTCTGCATCTAACCCCGTGCTGTATCTGTCCTGGGGGTGTTTGATGGGGACAGAGTAGAGGGAGCTTTACTCTGTATCTAACCCCGTGCTGTACCTGTCCTGGGAGTGTTTGATGGGGACAGTGTAGAGGGAGCTTTACTCTGTATCTCACCCCCGCAGTGCTGTACCTGTCCTGGGAGTGTTTGATATGGACAGTGTAGATAGAGCTTTACTCTGTATCTAACCCCGTGCTGTACCTGTCCTGGGAGTGTTTGATGGGGACAGTGTAGAGAGAGTTTACGCTGTATCTAACCCCTTGCTGTACATGTCCTGGGAGTGTTTGATGGGGACAGTGTAGAGGGAGCTTTACTCTGTATCTATCCCTGTGCTGTACCTGTCCTGGGAGTGTTTGATGGGGACAGAGTAGAGGGAGCTTTACTCTGTATCTAACCCCGTGCTGTACCTGTCCTGGGAGTGTTTGATGGGGAGAGTGTCGAGGGAGCATTACTCTGTATCTACCCCGTGCTGTACCTGTCCTGGGAGTGTTTGATGGGACAGTGTAGAGGGAGCTTTTCCCTGTATCTAACCCCGTGCTGTACCTGTCCTGGGAGTGTTTGGTGGGGACAGTGTAGAGGGAGCTTCACTCTGTACGTAACCCCGTGCTGTACCTGTCCCGGGAACGTTTGATGGGGACAGTGTAGAGAGAGCTTTACTCTGTATCTAACCCTGTGCTGTACCTGTCCTGGGAGTGTTTAATGGGGACAGTGGAGAGGGAGCTTTACTCTGTATCTAACCCCGTGCTGTACCTGTCCTGGGAGTGTTTGATGGAGACAGTGTAGAGGGAGCTTTACTCAGTATCTAACCCCGTGCTGTACCTGTCCTGGGAGTGTTTGATGGGGACTGAGGGAGTGTTATTCTGCATCTAACCCCGTGCTGTATCTGTCCTGGGAGTGTTTGGTGGGGACAGAGTAGAGGGAGCTTTACTCTGTATCTAACCCCGTGCTGTACCTGTCCTGGGAGTGTTCGATGGGGACAGTGTAGAGGGAGCTTTACTCTGTATCTCACCCCCGCAGTGCTGTACCTGTCCTGGGAGTGTTTGATGTGGACAGTGTAGATAGAGCTTTACTCTGTATCTAACCCCGTGCTGTACCTGTCCTGGGAGTGTTTGATGGGGACAGTGTAGAGAGAGTTTACGCTGTATCTAACCCCTTGCTGTACCTGTCCTGGGAGTGTTTGATGGGGACAGTGTAGAGGGAGCTTTACTCTGTATCTAACCCTGTGCTGTACCTGTCCTAGGAGTGTTTGATGGGGACAGTGTGGAGGGAGCTTTACTCTGTATCTAACCCCGTGCTGTACCTGTCCTGGGAGTGTTTGTTGGGGTCAGTGTAGAGGGAGCTTTACTCTGTATCTAACCCCGTGCTGTACCTGTCCTGGGAGTGTTTGATGTGGACAGTGCAAAGGGAGCTCTACTCTGTATCTAACCCCGTGCTGTACCTGACCTGGGAGTGTTTGATGGGGACAGTGTAGAGGGAGTTTTACTCTGTATCTAACCCCGTGCTGTATCTGTCCTGGGAGTGTTTGATGGGGACAGTGTAGAGGGAGTTTTACTCTGTATCTAACCCCGTGCTGTACCTATCCTGGGAGTGTGTGATGGGGATAATGTAGAGAGAGCTTTACTCTGTATCTAACCCCGTGCTGTACCTGTCCTGGGAGTGTTTGATGGGGACAGTGTAGAGGGAGCTTTACTCTGTATCTAACCCCGTGCCGTACCTGTCTTGGGAGTGTTTGATGGGGACCTTGTAGTGGGAGCTTTACTCTGTATCTAACCCCGTGCTGTACCTGTCCAGGGAGTGTTTGATGGGGACAGTGTAGAGGGAGCTTTACTCTGTATTTAAGCCCGTGCTGTACATGTCCTAGGAGTGTTTGATGGGGACAGTGTAGAGGGAGCTTTACTCTGTATCTAACCTCATGCTGTACCTGTCCTGGGAGTGTTTGATGGGGACAGTGTAGAGGGAGCTTTACCCTGTATCTAACCCCGTGCTGTACCTGTCCTGGGAGTGTTTAGTGGGGACAGTGTAGAGGGAGCTTTACTCTGTATCTAACCCCGTGCTGTACCTGTCCTGGGAGTGTTTGATGGGGAGAGTGTCGAGGGAGCATTACTCTGTATCTACCCCGTGCTGTACCTGTCCTGGGAGTGTTTGATGGGGACAGTGTAGAGGGAGCTTTACTCTGTATCTCACCCCCGCAGTGCTGTACCTGTCCTGGGAGTGTTTGATGGGGACAGTGTAGAGAGAGCTTTACTCTGTATCTAACCCCGTGCTGTACCTGTCCTGGGAGTGTTTGATGGGGACAGTGTAGATGGAGATTTACTCTGTGTCTAACCCCGTGCTGTACCTGTCCTGGGAGTGTTTGATGGGGACAGTGTAGAGGGAGCTTTACTCTGTATCTAACCCCGTGTGTACCTGTCCTGGGAGTGTTTGATGGGGACAGTGAAGAGGGATCTTTACTCTGTACCTAACCCCGTGCTGTACCTGTCCTAGGATTGTCTGATGGGGACAGTGTAGAGGGAGCTTTACTCTGTATCTCACCCCCGCAGTGCTGTACCTGTCCTGGGAGTGTTTGATGGGGACAGTGTAGAGAGAGCTTTACTCTGTATCTAACCCCGTGCTGTACCTGTCCTGCGAGTGTTTGATGGGGACAGTGTAGAGGGAGCTTTACTCTGTGTCTAACCCCGTGCTGTACCTGTCCTGGGAGTGTTTGATGGGGACAGTGTAGAGGGAGCTTTGCTCTGTATCTAACCCCGTGCTGTACCTGTCCTGGGAGTGTTTGATGGGGACAGTGTAGAGGGAGCTTTACTCTGTACCTAACCCCGTGCTGTACCTGTCCCGGGAACGTTTGATGGGGACAGTGTAGAGAGAGCTTTACTCTGTATCTAACCCTGTGCTGTACCTGTCCTGGGAGTGTTTGATGGGGACAGTGTAGAGGGAGTTTTACTCTGTATCTAACCCCGTGCTGTATCTGTCCTGGGAGTGTTTGATGGGTACAGTGTAGAGAGAGTTTTACTCTGTATCTAACCCCGTGCTGTACCTGTCTTGGGAGTGTTTGATGGGGACCTTGTAGAGGGAGCTTTACTCTGTATCTAACCCATGTGCTGTACCTGTCCTGGGAGTGTTTGATGGGGACAGTGTAGAGGGAGCTTTACTCTGTATCTAACCTCATGCTGTACCTGTCCTGGGAGTGTTTGATGGGGACAGTGTAGAGGGAGCTTTACCCTGTATCTAACGCCGTGCCGTACCTGTCTAGGGAGTGTTTGATGGGGACCTTGTAGTGGGAGCTTTACTCTGTATCTAACCCCGTGCTGTACCTGTCCAGGGAGTGTTTGATGGGGACAGTGTAGAGAGAGTTTACGCTGTATCTAACCCCTTGCTGTACCTGTCCTGGGAGTGTTTGATGGGGACAGTGTAGAGGGAGCTTTACTCTGTATCTAACCCTGTGCTGTACCTGTCCTAGGAGTGTTTGATGGGGACAGTGTGGAGGGAGCTTTACTCTGTATCTAACCCCGTGCTGTACCTGTCCTGGGAGTGTTTGTTGGGGTCAGTGTAGAGGGAGCTTTACTCTGTATCTAACCCCGTGCTGTACCTGTCCTGGGAGTGTTTGATGTGGACAGTGCAAAGGGAGCTCTACTCTGTATCTAACCCCGTGCTGTACCTGACCTGGGAGTGTTTGATGGGGACAGTGTAGAGGGAGTTTTACTCTGTATCTAACCCCGTCCTGTATCTGTCCTGGGAGTGTTTGATGGGGACAGTGTAGAGGGAGTTTTACTCTGTATCTAACCCCGTGCTGTACCTATCCTGGGAGTGTGTGATGGGGATAATGTAGAGAGAGCTTTACTCTGTATCTAACCCCGTGCTGTACCTGTCCTGGGAGTGTTTGATGGGGACAGTGTAGAGGGAGCTTTACTCTGTATCTAACCCCGTGCCGTACCTGTCTTGGGAGTGTTTGATGGGGACCTTGTAGTGGGAGCTTTACTCTGTATCTAACCCCGTGCTGTACCTGTCCAGGGAGTGTTTGATGGGGACAGTGTAGAGGGAGCTTTACTCTGTATTTAAGCCCGTGCTGTACATGTCCTAGGAGTGTTTGATGGGGACAGTGTAGAGGGAGCTTTACTCTGTATCTAACCTCATGCTGTACCTGTCCTGGGAGTGTTTGATGGGGACAGTGTAGAGGGAGCTTTACCCTGTATCTAACCCCGTGCTGTACCTGTCCTGGGAGTGTTTAGTGGGGACAGTGTAGAGGGAGCTTTACTCTGTATCTAACCCCGTGCTGTACCTGTCCTGGGAGTGTTTGATGGGGAGAGTGTCGAGGGAGCATTACTCTGTATCTACCCCGTGCTGTACCTGTCCTGGGAGTGTTTGATGGGGACAGTGTAGAGGGAGCTTTACTCTGTATCTCACCCCCGCAGTGCTGTACCTGTCCTGGGAGTGTTTGATGGGGACAGTGTAGAGAGAGCTTTACTCTGTATCTAACCCCGTGCTGTACCTGTCCTGGGAGTGTTTGATGGGGACAGTGTAGATGGAGATTTACTCTGTGTCTAACCCCGTGCTGTACCTGTCCTGGGAGTGTTTGATGGGGACAGTGTAGAGGGAGCTTTACTCTGTATCTAACCCCGTGTGTACCTGTCCTGGGAGTGTTTGATGGGGACAGTGTAGAGGGATCTTTACTCTGTACCTAACCCCGTGCTGTACCTGTCCTAGGAGTGTCTGATGGGGACAGTGTAGAGGGAGCTTTACTCTGTATCTCACCCCCGCAGTGCTGTACCTGTCCTGGGAGTGTTTGATGGGGACAGTGTAGAGAGAGCTTTACTCTGTATCTAACCCCGTGCTGTACCTGTCCTGCGAGTGTTTGATGGGGACAGTGTAGAGGGAGCTTTACTCTGTGTCTAACCCCGTGCTGTACCTGTCCTGGGAGTGTTTGATGGGGACAGTGTAGAGGGAGCTTTGCTCTGTATCTAACCCCGTGCTGTACCTGTCCTGGGAGTGTTTGATGGGGACAGTGTAGAGGGAGCTTTACTCTGTACCTAACCCCGTGCTGTACCTGTCCCGGGAACGTTTGATGGGGACAGTGTAGAGAGAGCTTTACTCTGTATCTAACCCTGTGCTGTACCTGTCCTGGGAGTGTTTGATGGGGACAGTGTAGAGGGAGTTTTACTCTGTATCTAACCCCGTGCTGTATCTGTCCTGGGAGTGTTTGATGGGTACAGTGTAGAGAGAGTTTTACTCTGTATCTAACCCCGTGCTGTACCTGTCTTGGGAGTGTTTGATGGGGACCTTGTAGAGGGAGCTTTACTCTGTATCTAACCCATGTGCTGTACCTGTCCTGGGAGTGTTTGATGGGGACAGTGTAGAGGGAGCTTTACTCTGTATCTAACCTCATGCTGTACCTGTCCTGGGAGTGTTTGATGGGGACAGTGTAGAGGGAGCTTTACCCTGTATCTAACGCCGTGCCGTACCTGTCTTGGGAGTGTTTGATGGGGACCTTGTAGTGGGAGCTTTACTCTGTATCTAACCCCGTGCTGTACCTGTCCAGGGAGTGTTTGATGGGGACAGTGTAGTGGTAGCGTTACTCTGTATCTAAGCCCGTGCTGTACATGTCCTAGGAGTGTTTGATGGGGACAGTGTAGAGGGAGCTTTACTCTGTATCTAACCTCATGCTGTACCTGTCCTGGGAGTGTTTGATGGGGACAGTGTAGAGGGAGCTTTACTCTGTATCTAACCCCGTGCTGTACCTGTCCTGGGAGTGTTTGATGGGGAGAGTGTCGAGGGAGCATTACTCTGTATCTAACCCCATGCTTTACCTGTCCTCGCGTGTTTGATGGGGACAGTGTAGAGGGAGCTTTACTCTGTATCTAACCCCGTGCTGTACCTGTCCTGGGAGTGTTTGATGGGGACTGAGGCTGTGTTATTCTGCATCTAACCCCGTGCTGTACCTGTCCTGGGAGTGTTTGATGGGGACAGGGTAGAGGGAGCTTTACTCTGTATCTAACCCCGTGCTGTACCTGTCCTGGGAATGTTTGATGGGGAGAGTGTAGAGGGAGCTTTACTCTGTATCTCCCCCCCCGCAGTGCTGTACCTGTCCTGGGAGTGTTTGATGCGGACAGTGTAGAGAGAGCTTTACTCTGTATCTAACCCCGTGCTGTACCTGTCCTGGGAGTGTTTGATGGGGACAGTGTAGAGGGAGCTTTACTCTGTATCTCACCCCCGCAGTGCTGTACCTGTCCTGGGAGTGTTTGATGCGGACAGTGTAGAGAGAGCTTTACTCTGTATCTAACCCCGTGCTGTACCTGTCCTGGGAGTGTTTGATGGGGACAGTGTAGATGGAGATTTACTCTGTGTCTAACCCCGTGCTGTACCTGTCCTGGGAGTGTTTGATGGGGACAGTGTAGAGGGAGCTTTACTCTGTATCTAACCCCGTGTGTACCTGTCCTGGGAGTGTTTGATGGGGACAGTGTAGAGGGATCTTTACTCTGTACCTAACCCCGTGCTGTACCTGTCCTGGGAGTGTCTGATGGGGACAGTGTAGAGGGAGCTTTACTCTGTGTCTCACCCCCGCAGTGCTGTACCTGTCCTGGGAGTGTTTGATGGGGACAGTGTAGAGAGAGCTTTACTCTGTATCTAACCCCGTGCTGTTCCTGTCCTGCGAGTGTTTGATGGGGACAGTGTAGAGGGAGCTTTACTCTGTGTCTAACCCCGTGCTGTACCTGTCCTGGGAGTGTTTGATGGGGACAGTGTAGAGGGAGCTTTGCTCTGTATCTAACCCCGTGCTGTACCTGTCCTGGGAGTGTTTGATGGGGACAGTGTAGAGGGAGCTTTACTCTGTACCTAACCCCGTGCTGTACCTGTCCCGGGAACGTTTGATGGGGACAGTGTAGAGAGAGCTTTACTCTGTATCTAACCCTGTGCTGTACCTGTCCTGGGAGTGTTTGATGGGGACAGTGGAGAGGGAGCTTTACTCTGTATCTAACCCCGTGCTGTACCTGTCCTGGGAGTGTTTGATGGAGACAGTGTAGAGGGAGCTTTACTCAGTATCTAACCCCGTGCTGTACCTGTCCTGGGAGTGTTTGATGGGGACTGAGGGAGTGTTATTCTGCATCTAACCCCGTGCTGTATCTGTCCTGGGGGTGTTTGATGGGGACAGAGTAGAGGGAGCTTTACTCTGTATCTAACCCCGTGCTGTACCTGTCCTGGGAGTGTTTGATGGGGACAGTGTAGAGGGAGCTTTACTCTGTATCTCACCCCCGCAGTGCTGTACCTGTCCTGGGAGTGTTTGATATGGACAGTGTAGATAGAGCTTTACTCTGTATCTAACCCCGTGCTGTACCTGTCCTGGGAGTGTTTGATGGGGACAGTGTAGAGAGAGTTTACGCTGTATCTAACCCCTTGCTGTACATGTCCTGGGAGTGTTTGATGGGGACAGTGTAGAGGGAGCTTTACTCTGTATCTATCCCTGTGCTGTACCTGTCCTAGGAGTGTTTGATGGGGACAGTGTAGAGGGAGCTTTACTCTGTATCTAACCCCGTGCTGTACCTGTCCTGGGAGTGTTTGTTGGGGACAGTGTAGAGGGAGCTTTACTCTGTATCTAACCCCGTGCTGTACCTGACCTGGGGGTGTTTGATGGGGACAGTGTAGAGGGAGTTTTACTCTGTATCTAACCCCGTGCTGTATCTGTCCTGGGAGTGTTTGATGGGGACAGTGTAGAGGGAGTTTTACTCTGTATCTAACCCCGTGCTGTACCTATCCTGGGAGTGTGTGATGGGGATAATGTAGAGAGAGCTTTACTCTGTATCTAACCCCGTGCTGTACCTGTCCTGGGAGTGTTTGATGGGGACAGTGTAGAGGGAGCTTTACTCTGTATCTAACCCCGTGCCGTACCTGTCTTGGGAGTGTTTGATGGGGACCTTGTAGTGGGAGCTTTACTCTGTATCTAACCCCGTGCTGTACCTGTCCAGGGAGTGTTTGATGGGGACAGTGTAGAGGGAGCTTTACTCTGTATCTAACCTCATGCTGTACCTGTCCTGGGAGTGTTTGATGGGGACAGTGTAGAGGGAGCTTTACCCTGTATCTAACCCCGTGCTGTACCTGTCCTGGGAGTGTTTGGTGGGGACAGTGTAGAGGGAGCTTTACTCTGTATCTAACCCCGTGCTGTACCTGTCCTGGGAGTGTTTGATGGGGAGAGTGTCGAGGGAGCATTACACTGTATCTAACCCCATGCTGTACCTGTCCTCGCGTGTTTGTTGGGGACAGTGTAGAGGGAGCTTCACTCTGTATCTAACCCCGTGCTGTACCTGTCCTGGGAGTGTTTGATGGGGACTGAGGGTGTGTTATTCTGCATCTAACCCCGTGCTGTACCTGTCCTGGGAGTGTTTGATGGGGACAGAGTAGAGGGAGCTTTACTCTGTATCTAACCCCGTGCTGTACCTGTCCTGGGAGTGTTTGATGGGGAGAGTGTCGAGGGAGCATTACTCTGTATCTAACCCCGTGCTGTACCTGTCCTGGGAGTGTTTGATGGGGACAGTGTAGAGGGAGCTTTACTCTGTATCTCACCCCCGCAGTGCTGTACCTGTCCTGGGAGTGTTTGATGGGGACAGTGTAGAGAGAGCTTTACTCTGTATCTAACCCCGTGCTGTACCTGTCCTGGGAGTGTTTGATGGGGACAGTGTAGATGGAGATTTACTCTGTGTCTAACCCCGTGCTGTACCTGTCCTGGGAGTGTTTGATGGGGACAGTGTAGAGGGAGCTTTACTCTGTATCTAACCCCGTGTGTACCTGTCCTGGGAGTGTTTGATGGGGACAGTGTCGAGGGATCTTTACTCTGTACCTAACCCCGTGCTGTACCTGTGCCGGGAATGTTTGATGGGGACAGTGTAGAGGGAGCTTTACTCTGTATTTAACCCCGTGCTGTACCTGTCCTGGGAGTGTTTGATGGGGCCAGTGTAGAGGGAGCTTTACTCTGTGGCTAACCCCGTGCTGTACCTGTCCTGGGAGTGTTTGATGGGGAGAGTGTCGAGGGAGCATTACTCTGTATCTAACCCCATGCTTTACCTGTCCTCGCGTGTTTGATGGGGACAGTGTAGAGGGAGCTTCACTCTGTATCTAACCCCGTGCTGTACCTGTCCTGGGAGTGTTTGATGGGGACTGAGGCTGTGTTATTCTGCATCTAACCCCGTGCTGTACCTGTCCTGGGAGTGTTTGATGGGGACAGAGTAGAGGGAGCTTTACTCTGTATCTAACCCCGTGCTGTACCTGTCCTGGGAGTGTTTGATGGGGAGAGTGTCGAGGGAGCATTACTCTGTATCTAACCCCGTGCTGTACCTGTCCTGGGAGTGTTTGATGGGGACAGTGTAGAGGGAGCTTTACTCTGTATCTCACCCCCGCAGTGCTGTACCTGTCCTGGGAGTGTTTGATGCGGACAGTGTAGAGAGAGCTTTACTCTGTATCTAACCCCGTGTGTACCTGTCCCGGGAGTGTTTGATGGGGACAGTGTAGAGGGAGCTTTACTCTGTATCTAACCCCGTGTGTACCTGTCCTGGGAGTGTTTGATGGGGACAGTGTAGAGGGATCTTTACTCTGTACCTAACCCCGTGCTGTACCTGTCCTGGGAGAGTCTGATGGGGACAGTGTAGAGGGAGCTTTACTCTGTATCTCACCCCCGCAGTGCTGTACCTGTCCTGGGAGTGTTTGATGGGGACAGTGTAGAGAGAGCTTTACTCTGTATCTAACCCCTTGCTGTTCCTGTCCTGCGAGTGTTTGATGGGGACAGTGTAGAGGGAGCTTTACTGTGTGTCTAACCCCGTGCTGTACCTGTCCTGGGAGTGTTTGATGGGGACAGTGTAGAGGGAGCTTTGCTCTGTATCTAACCCCGTGCTGTACCTGTCCTGGGAGTGTTTGATGGGGACAGTGTAGAGGGAGCTTTACTCTGTACCTAACCCCGTGCTGTACCTGTCCCGGGAACGTTTGATGGGGACAGTGTAGAGAGAGCTTTACTCTGTATCTAACCCTGTGCTGTACCTGTCCTGGGAGTGTTTGATGGGGACAGTGGAGAGGGAGCTTTACTCTGTATCTAACCCCGTGCTGTACCTGTCCTGGGAGTGTTTGATGGAGACAGTGTAGAGGGAGCTTTACTCAGTATCTAACCCCGTGCTGTACCTGTCCTGGGAGTGTTTGATGGGGACTGAGGGAGTGTTATTCTGCATCTAACCCCGTGCTGTATCTGTCCTGGGAGTGTTTGATGGGGACAGAGTAGAGGGAGCTTTACTCTGTATCTAACCCCGTGCTGTACCTGTCCTGGGAGTGTTTGATGGGGACAGTTTAGAGGGAGCTTTACTCTGTATCTCACCCCCGCAGTGCTGTACCTGTCCTGGGAGTGTTTGATGTGGACAGTGTAGATAGAGCTTTACTCTGTATCTAACCCCGTGCTGTACCTGTCCTGGGAGTGTTTGATGGGGACAGTGTAGAGAGAGTTTACGCTGTATCTAACCCCTTGCTTTACATGTCCTGGGAGTGTTTGATGGGGACAGTGTAGAGGGAGCTTTACTCTGTATCTAACCCTGTGCTGTACCTGTCCTAGGAGTGTTTGATGGGGACAGTGTAGAGGGAGCTTTACTCTGTATCTAACCCCGTGCTGTACCTGTCCTGGGAGTGTTTGTTGGGGACAGTGTAGAGGGAGCTTTACTCTGCATCTAACCCCATGCTGTACCTGTCCTGGGAGTGTTTGATGTGGACAGTGCAAAGGGAGATCTACTCTGTATCTAACCCCGTGCTGTACCTGACCTGGGAGTGTTTGATGGGGACAGTGTAGAGGGAGTTTTACTCTGTATCTAACCCCGTGCTGTATCTGTCCTGGGAGTGTTTGATGGGGACAGTGTAGAGGGAGTTTTACACTGTATCTAACCCCGTGCTGTACCTATCCTGGGAGTGTGTGATGGGGATAATGTAGAGAGAGCTTTACTCTGTATCTAACCCCGTGCTGTACCTGTCCTGGGAGTGTTTGATGGGGACAGTGTAGAGGGAGCTTTACTCTGTATCTAACCCCGTGCCGTACCTGTCTTGGGAGTGTTTGATGGGGACCTTGTAGTGGGAGCTTTACTCTGTATCTAACCCCGTGCTGTACCTGTCCAGGGAGTGTTTGATGGGGACAGTGTAGTGGCAGCGTTACTCTGTATCTAAGCCCGTGCTGTACATGTCCTAGGAGTGTTTGATGGGGACAGTGTAGAGGGAGCTTTACTCTGTATCTAACCTCATGCTGTACCTGTCCTGGGAGTGTTTGATGGGGACAGTGTAGAGGGAGCTTTACCCTGTATCTAACCCCGTGCTGTACCTGTCCTGGGAGTGTTTGGTGAGGACAGTGTAGAGGGAGCTTTATTCTGTATCTAACCCCGTGCTGTACCTGTCCTGGGAGTGTTTGATGGGGAGAGTGTCGAGGGAGCATTACTCTGTATCTAACCCCGTGCTGTACCTGTCCTGGGAGTGTTTGATGGGGACAGAGTAGAGGGAGCTTTACTCTGTATCTAACCCCGTGCTGTACCTGTCCTGGGAGTGTTTGATGGGGACAGTGTAGAGGGAGCTTTACTCTGTATCTAACCCCGTGCTGTACCTGTCCTGGGAGTGTTTGATGGGGACAGTGATGAGGGAGCTTTACTCTGTATCTAACCCCGTGCTGTACCTGTCCTGGGAGTGTTTGTTGGGGTCAGTGTAGAGGGAGCTTTACTCTGCATCTAACCCCATGCTGTACCTGTCCTGGGAGTGTTTGTTGGGGTCAGTGTAGAGGGAGCTTTACTCTGCATCTAACCCCATGCTGTACCTATCCTGGGAGTGTGTGATGGGGATAATGTAGAGAGAGCTTTACTCTGTATCTAACCCCGTGCTGTACCTGTCCTGGGAGTGTTTGATGGGGACAGTGTAGAGGGAGCTTTACTCTGTATCTAACCCCGTGCCGTACCTGTCTTGGGAGTGTTTGATGGGGACCTTGTAGTGGGAGCTTTACTCTGTATCTAACCCCGTGCTGTACCTGTCCAGGGAGTGTTTGATGGGGACAGTGTAGAGGGAGCTTTACTCTGTATCTAAGCCCGTGCTGTACATGTCCTAGGAGTGTTTGATGGGGACAGTGTAGAGGGAGCTTTACTCTGTATCTAACCTCATGCTGTACCTGTCCTGGGAGTGTTTGATGGGGACAGTGTAGAGGGAGCTTTACCCTGTATCTAACCCCGTGCTGTACCTGTCCTGGGAGTGTTTAGTGGGGACAGTGTAGAGGGAGCTTTACTCTGTATCTAACCCCGTGCTGTACCTGTCCTGGGAGTGTTTGATGGGGAGAGTGTCGAGGGAGCATTACTCTGTATCTAACCCCGTGCTGTACCTGTCCTGGGAGTGTTTGATGGGGACAGTGTAGAGGGAGCTTTACTCTGTATCTAACCCCGTGCTGTAACTGTCCTGGGAGTGTTTGATGGGGACAGTGTAGAGGGAGCTTCACTCTGTATCTAACCCCGTGCTGTACCTGTCCTGGGAGTGTTTGATGGGGACTGAGGGTGTGTTATTCTGCATCTAACCCCGTGCTGTACCTGTCCTGGGAGTGTTTGATGGGGACAGTGTAGAGGGAGCTTTACTCTGTATCTAACCCCGTGCTGTAACTGTCCTGGGAGTGTTTGATGGGGACAGTGTAGAGGGAGCTTCACTCTGTATCTAACCCCGTGCTGTACCTGTCCTGGGAGTGTTTGATGGGGACTGAGGGTGTGTTATTCTGCATCTAACCCCGTGCTGTACCTGTCCTGGGAGTGTTTGATGGGGACAGAGTAGAGGGAGCTTTACTCTGTATCTAACCCCGTGCTGTACCTGTCCTGGGAGTGTTTGATGGGGAGAGTGTCGAGGGAGCATTACTCTGTATCTACCCCGTGCTGTACCTGTCCTGGGAGTGTTTGATGGGGACAGTGTAGAGGGAGCTTTACTCTGTATCTCACCCCCGCAGTGCTGTACCTGTCCTGGGAGTGTTTGATGGGGACAGTGTAGAGAGAGCTTTACTCTGTATCTAACCCCGTGCTGTACCTGTCCTGGGAGTATTTGATGGGGACAGTGTAGATGGAGATTTACTCTGTGTCTAACCCCGTGCTGTACCTGTCCTGGGAGTGTTTGATGGGGACAGTGTAGAGGGAGCTTTACTCTGTATCTAACCCCGTGTGTACCTGTCCTGGGAGTGTTTGATGGGGACAGTGTAGAGGGATCTTTACTCTGTACCTAACCCCGTGCTGTACCTGTCCTAGGAGTGTCTGATGGGGACAGTGTAGAGGGAGCTTTACTCTGTATCTCACCCCCGCAGTGCTGTACCTGTCCTGGGAGTGTTTGATGGGGACAGAGTAGAGGGAGCTTTACTCTGTATCTAACCCCGTGCTGTACCTGTCCTGGGAGTGTTTGATGGGGAGAGTGTCGAGGGAGCATTACTCTGTATCTAACCCCGTGCTGTACCTGTCCTGGGAGTGTTTGATGGGGACAGTGTAGAGGGAGCTTTACTCTGTATCTCACCCCCGCAGTGCTGTACCTGTCCTGGGAGTGTTTGATGGGGACAGTGTAGAGAGAGCTTTACTCTGTATCTAACCCTGTGCTGTACCTGTCCTGGGAGTGTTTGATGGGGACAGTGTAGAGGGATCTTTACTCTGTACCTAACCCCGTGCTGTACCTGTCCTGGGAGTGTCTGATGGGGACAGTGTAGAGGGAGCTTTACTCTGTATCTCACCCCCGCAGTGCTGTACCTGTCCTGGGAGTGTTTGATGGGGACAGTGTAGAGAGAGCTTTACTCTGTATCTAACCCCGTGCTGTTCCTGTCCTGCGAGTGTTTGATGGGGACAGTGTAGAGGGAGCTTTACTCTGTGTCTAACCCCGTGCTGTACCTGTCCTGGGAGTGTTTGATGGGGACAGTGTAGAGGGAGCTTTGCTCTGTATCTAACCCCGTGCTGTACCTGTCCTGGGAGTGTTTGATGGGGACAGTGTAGAGGGAGCTTTACTCTGTACCTAACCCCGTGCTGTACCTGTCCCGGGAACGTTTGATGGGGACAGTGTAGAGAGAGCTTTACTCTGTATCTAACCCTGTGCTGTACCTGTCCTGGGAGTGTTTGATGGGGACAGTGGAGAGGGAGCTTTACTCTGTATCTAACCCCGTGCTGTACCTGTCCTGGGAGTGTTTGATGGAGACAGTGTAGAGGGAGCTTTACTCAGTATCTAACCTCGTGCTGTACCTGTCCTGGGAGTGTTTGATGGGGACTGAGGGAGTGTTATTCTGCATCTAACCCCGTGCTGTATCTGTCCTGGGAGTGTTTGATGGGGACAGTGTAGAGGGAGCTTTACTCTGTATCTAACCCCGTGCTGTACCTGTCCTGGGAGTGTTTGATGGGGACAGTGTAGAGGGAGCTTTACTCTGTATCTCACCCCCGCAGTGCTGTACCTGTCCTGGGAGTGTTTGATATGGACAGTGTAGATAGAGCTTTACTCTGTATCTAACCCCGTGCTGTACCTGTCCTGGGAGTGTTTGATGGGGACAGTGTAGAGAGAGTTTACGCTGTATCTAACCCCTTGCTGTACATGTCCTGGGAGTGTTTGATGGGGACAGTGTAGAGGGAGCTTTACTCTGTATCTAACCCTGTGCTGTACCTGTCCTAGGAGTGTTTGATGGGGACAGTGTAGAGGGAGCTTTACTCTGTATCTAACCCCGTGCTGTACCTATCCTCGGAGTGTGTGATGGGGATAATTTAGAGAGAGCTTTACTCTGTATCTAACCCCGTGCCGTACCTGTCTTGGGAGTGTTTGATGGGGACCTTGTAGAGGGAGCTTTACTCTGTATCTAACCCCTGTGCTGTACCTGTCCTGGGAGTGTTTGATGGGGACAGTGTAGAGGGAGCTTTACTCTGTATCTAACCTCATGCTGTACCTGTCCTGGGAATGTTTGATGGGGACAGTGTAGAGGGAGCTTTACCCTGTATCTAACGCCGTGCCGTACCTGTCTTGGGAGTGTTTGATGGGGACCTTGTAGTGGGAGCTTTACTCTGTATCTAACCCCGTGCTGTACCTGTCCAGGGAGTGTTTGATGGGGACAGTGTAGTGGTAGCGTTACTCTGTATCTAAGCCCGTGCTGTACATGTCGTAGGAGTGTTTGATGGGGACAGTGTAGAGGGAGCTTTACTCTGTATCTAACCTCATGCTGTACCTGTCCTGGGAGTGTTTGATGGGGACAGTGTAGAGGGAACTTTACCCTGTATCTAACCCCGTGCTGTACCTGTCCTGGGAGTGTTTGGTGGGGACAGTGTAGAGGGAGCTTTACTCTGTACCTAACCCCGTGCTGTACCTGTCCTGGGAGTGTTTGATGGGGACTGAGGCTGTGTTATTCTGCATCTAACCCCGTGCTGTACCTGTCCTGGGAGTGTTTGATGGGGACAGAGTAGAGGGAGCTTTACTCTGTATCTAACCCCGTGCTGTACCTGTCCTGGGAGTGTTTGATGGGGAGAGTGTCGAGGGAGCATTACTCTGTATCTAACCCCGTGCTGTACCTGTCCTGGGAGTGTTTGATGGGGACAGTGTAGAGGGAGCTTTACTCTGTATCTCACCCCCGCAGTGCTGTACCTGTCCTGGGAGTGTTTGATGGGGACAGTGTAGAGGGAGCTTTACTCTGTACCTAACCCCGTGCTGTACCTGTCCTGGGAGTGTTTGATGCGGACAGTGTAGAGAGAGCTTTACTCTGTATCTAACCCCGTGCTGTACCTGTCCTGGGAGTGTTTGATGGGGACAGTGTAGATGGAGATTTACTCTGTGTCTAACCCCGTGCTGTACCTGTCCTGGGAGTGTTTGATGGGGACAGTGTAGAGGGAGCTTTACTCTGTATCTAACCCCGTGTGTACCTGTCCTGGGAGTGTTTGATGGGGACAGTGTAGAGGGATCTTTACTCTGTACCTAACCCCGTGCTGTACCTGTCCTGGGAGTGTCTGATGGGGACAGTGTAGAGGGAGCTTTACTCTGTATCTCACCCCCGCAGTGCTGTACCTGTCCTGGGAGTGTTTGATGGGGACAGTGTAGAGAGAGCTTTACTCTGTATCTAACCCCGTGCTGTTCCTGTCCTGCGAGTGTTTGATGGGGACAGTGTAGAGGGAGCTTTACTCTGTGTCTAACCCCGTGCTGTACCTGTCCTGGGAGTGTTTGATGGGGACAGTGTAGAGGGAGCTTTGCTCTGTATCTAACCCCGTGCTGTACCTGTCCTGGGAGTGTTTGATGGGGACAGTGTAGAGGGAGCTTTACTCTGTACCTAACCCCGTGCTGTACCTGTCCCGGGAACGTTTGATGGGGACAGTGTAGAGAGAGCTTTACTCTGTATCTAACCCTGTGCTGTACCTGTCCTGGGAGTGTTTGATGGGGACAGTGGAGAGGGAGCTTTACTCTGTATCTAACCCCGTGCTGTACCTGTCCTGGGAGTGTTTGATGGAGACAGTGTAGAGGGAGCTTTACTCAGTATCTAACCCCGTGCTGTACCTGTCCTGGGAGTGTTTGATGGGGACTGAGGGAGTGTTATTCTGCATCTAACCCCGTGCTGTATCTGTCCTGGGAGTGTTTGATGGGGACAGAGTAGAGGGAGCTTTACTCTGTATCTAACCCCGTGCTGTACCTGTCCTGGGAGTGTTTGATGGGGACAGTGTAGAGGGAGCTTTACTCTGTATCTCACCCCCGCAGTGCTGTACCTGTCCTGGGAGTGTTTGATATGGACAGTGTAGATAGAGCTTTACTCTGTATCTAACCCCGTGCTGTACCTGTCCTGGGAGTGTTTGATGGGGACAGTGTAGAGAGAGTTTACGCTGTATCTAACCCCTTGCTGTACATGTCCTGGGAGTGTTTGATGGGGACAGTGTAGAGGGAGCTTTACTCTGTATCTAACCCTGTGCTGTACCTGTCCTAGGAGTGTTTGATGGGGACAGTGGAGAGGGAGCTTTACTCTGTATCTAACCCCGTGCTGTACCTGTCCTGGGAGTGTTTGTTGGGGACAGTGTAGAGGGAGCTTTACTCTGCATCTAACCCCATGCTGTACCTGTCCTGGGAGTGTTTGATGTGGACAGTGCAAAGGGAGATCTACTCTGTATCTAACCCCGTGCTGTACCTGACCTGGGAGTGTTTGATGGGGACAGTGTAGAGGGAGTTTTACTCTGTATCTAACCCCGTGCTGTATCTGTCCTGGGAGTGTTTGATGGGGACAGTGTTGAGGGAGTTTTACTCTGTATCTAACCCCGTGCTGTACCTATCCTGGGAGTGTGTGATGGGGATAATGTAGAGAGAGGTTTACTCTGTATCTAACCCCGTGCTGTACCTGTCCTGGGAGTGTTTGATGGGGACAGTGTAGAGGGAGCTTTACTCTGTATCTAACCCCGTGCCGTACCTGTCTTGGGAGTGTTTGATGGGGACCTTGTAGTGGGAGCTTTACTCTGTATCTAACCCCGTGCTGTACCTGTCCAGGGAGTGTTTGATGGGGACAGTGTAGTGGCAGCGTTACTCTGTATCTAAGCCCGTGCTGTACATGTCCTAGGAGTGTTTGATGGGGACAGTGTAGAGGGAGCTTTACTCTGTATCTAACCTCATGCTGTACCTGTCCTGGGAGTGTTTGATGGGGACAGTGTAGAGGGAGCTTTACCCTGTATCTAACCCCGTGCTGTACCTGTCCTGGGAGTGTTTGGTGGGGACAGTGTAGAGGGAGCTTTACTCTGTATCTAACCCCGTGCTGTACCTGTCCTGGGAGTGTTTGATGGGGAGAGTGTCGAGGGAGCATTACTCTGTATCTAACCCCATGCTGTACCTGTCCTCGCGTGTTTGTTGGGGACAGTGTAGAGGGAGCTTCACTCTGTATCTAACCCCGTGCTGTACCTGTCCTGGGAGTGTTTGATGGGGACTGAGGGTGTGTTATTCTGCATCTAACCCCGTGCTGTACCTGTCCTGGGAGTGTTTGATGGGGAGAGTGTCGAGGGAGCATTACTCTGTATCTAACCCCGTGCTGTACCTGTCCTGGGAGTGTTTGATGGGGACAGTGTAGAGGGAGCTTTACTCTGTATCTCACCCCCGCAGTGCTGTACCTGTCCTGGGAGTGTTTGATGGGGACAGTGTAGAGAGAGCTTTACTCTGTATCTAACCCTGTGCTGTACCTGTCCTGGGAGTGTTTGATGGGGACAGTGTAGAGGGATCTTTACTCTGTACCTAACCCCGTGCTGTACCTGTCCTGGGAGTGTCTGATGGGGACAGTGTAGAGGGAGCTTTACTCTGTATCTCACCCCCGCAGTGCTGTACCTGTCCTGGGAGTGTTTGATGGGGACAGTGTAGAGAGAGCTTTACTCTGTATCTAACCCCGTGCTGTTCCTGTCCTGCGAGTGTTTGATGGGGACAGTGTAGAGGGAGCTTTACTCTGTGTCTAACCCCGTGCTGTACCTGTCCTGGGAGTGTTTGATGGGGACAGTGTAGAGGGAGCTTTGCTCTGTATCTAACCCCGTGCTGTACCTGTCCTGGGAGTGTTTGATGGGGACAGTGTAGAGGGAGCTTTACTCTGTACCTAACCCCGTGCTGTACCTGTCCCGGGAACGTTTGATGGGGACAGTGTAGAGAGAGCTTTACTCTGTATCTAACCCTGTGCTGTACCTGTCCTGGGAGTGTTTGATGGGGACAGTGGAGAGGGAGCTTTACTCTGTAT
The DNA here is from genome assembly GCF_047496885.1 of Scyliorhinus torazame. Classification (NCBI taxonomy): domain Eukaryota; kingdom Metazoa; phylum Chordata; class Chondrichthyes; order Carcharhiniformes; family Scyliorhinidae; genus Scyliorhinus; species Scyliorhinus torazame. The sequence continues at coordinate 33,952,815 of NC_092732.1, read as the reverse complement.
CTAACCCCGTGCTGTACCTGTCCTGGGAGTGTTTGATGGAGACAGTGTAGAGGGAGCTTTACTCAGTATCTAACCCCGTGCTGTACCTGTCCTGGGAGTGTTTGATGGGGACTGAGGGAGTGTTATTCTGCATCTAACCCCGTGCTGTATCTGTCCTGGGAGTGTTTGATGGGGACAGAGTAGAGGGAGCTTTACTCTGTATCTAACCCCGTGCTGTACCTGTCCTGGGAGTGTTTGATGGGGACAGTGTAGAGGGAGCTTTACTCTGTATCTCACCCCCGCAGTGCTGTACCTGTCCTGGGAGTGTTTGATATGGACAGTGTAGATAGAGCTTTACTCTGTATCTAACCCCGTGCTGTACCTGTCCTGGGAGTGTTTGATGGGGACAGTGTAGAGAAAGTTTACGCTGTATCTAACCCCTTGCTGTACATGTCCTGGGAGTGTTTGATGGGGACAGTGTAGAGGGAGCTTTACTCTGTATCTAACCCTGTGCTGTAACTGTCCTAGGAGTGTTTGATGGGGACAGTGTAGAGGGAGCTTTACTCTGTATCTAACCCCGTGCTGTACCTGTCCTGGGAGTGTTCGTTGGGGACAGTGTAGAGGGAGCTTTACTCTGCATCTAACCCCATGCTGTACCTGTCCTGGGAGTGTTTGATTTGGACAGTGCAAAGGGAGATCTACTCTGTATCTAACCCCGTGCTGTACCTGACCTGGGAGTGTTTGATGGGGACAGTGTAGAGGGAGTTTTACTCTGTATCTAACCCCGTGCTGTATCTGTCCTGGGAGTGTTTGATGGGGACAGTGTAGAGGGAGTTTTACTCTGTATCTAACCCCGTGCTGTACCTATCCTGGGAGTGTGTGATGGGGATAATGTAGAGAGAGCTTTACTCTGTATCTAACCCCGTGCTGTACCTGTCCTGGGAGTGTTTGATGGGGACAGTGTAGAGGGAGCTTTACTCTGTATCTAACCCCGTGCCGTACCTGTCTTGGGAGTGTTTGATGGGGACAGTGTAGTGGCAGCGTTACTCTGTATCTAAGCCCGTGCTGTACATGTCCTAGGAGTGTTTGATGGGGACAGTGTAGAGGGAGCTTTACTCTGTATCTAACCTCATGCTGTACCTGTCCTGGGAGTGTTTGATGGGGACAGTGTAGAGGGAGCTTTACCCTGTATCTAACCCCGTGCTGTACCTGTCCTGGGAGTGTTTGGTGGGGACAGTGTAGTGGGAGCTTTACTCTGTATCTAACCCCGTGCTGTACCTGTCCTGGGAGTGTTTGATGGGGAGAGTGTCGAGGGAGCATTACTCTGTATCTAACCCCATGCTGTACCTGTCCTCGCGTGTTTGTTGGGGACAGTGTAGAGGGAGCTTCACTCTGTATCTAACCCCGTGCTGTACCTGTCCTGGGAGTGTTTGATGGGGACTGAGGGTGTGTTATTCTGCATCTAACCCCGTGCTGTACCTGTCCTGGGAGTGTTTGATGGGGACAGAGTAGAGGGAGCTTTACTCTGTATCTAACCCCGTGCTGTACCTGTCCTGGGAGGGTTTGATGGGGAGAGTGTCGAGGGAGCATTACTCTGTATCTAACCCCGTGCTGTACCTGTCCTGGGAGTGTTTGATGGGGACAGTGTAGAGGGAGCTTTACTCTGTATCTCACCCCCGCAGTGCTGTACCTGTCCTGGGAGTGTTTGATGGGGACAGTGTAGAGGGAGCTTTACTCTGTATCTAACCCCGTGCTGTACCTGTCCTGGGAGTGTTTGATGGGGACAGTGTAGAGAGAGCTTTACTCTGTATCTAACCCCGTGCTGTACCTGTCCTGGGAGTGTTTGATGGGGACAGTGTAGATGGAGATTTACTCTGTGTCTAACCCCGTGCTGTACCTGTCCTGGGAGTGTTTGATGGGGACAGTGTAGAGGGAGCTTTACTCTGTATCTAACCCCGTGTGTACCTGTCCTGGGAGTGTTTGATGGGGACAGTGTCGAGGGATCTTTACTCTGTACCCAACCCCGTGCTGTACCTGTGCCGGGAATGTTTGATGGGGACAGTGTAGAGGGAGCTTTACTCTGTATCTAACCCCGTGCTGTACCTGTCCTGGGAGTGTTTGATGGGGCCAGTGTAGAGGGAGCTTTACTCTGTGGCTAACCCCGTGCTGTACCTGTCCTGGGAGTGTTTGATGGGGAGAGTGTCGAGGGAGCATTACTCTGTATCTAACCCCATGCTTTACCTGTCCTGGGAGTGTTTGATGGGGACTGAGGCTGTGTTATTCTGCATCTAACCCCGTGCTGTACCTGTCCTGGGAGTGTTTGATGGGGACAGAGTAGAGGGAGCTTTACTCTGTATCTAACCCCGTGCTGTACCTGTCCTGGGAGTGTTTGATGGGGACTGAGGCTGTGTTATTCTGCATCTAACCCCGTGCTGTACCTGTCCTGGGAGTGTTTGATGGGGACAGAGTAGAGGGAGCTTTACTCTGTATCTAACCCCGTGCTGTACCTGTCCTGGGAGTGTTTGATGGGGAGAGTGTCGAGGGAGCATTACTCTGTATCTAACCCCGTGCTGTACCTGTCCTGGGAGTGTTTGATGGGGACAGTGTAGAGGGAGCTTTACTCTGTATCTCACCCCCGCAGTGCTGTACCTGTCCTGGGAGTGTTTGATGCGGACAGTGTAGAGAGAGCTTTACTCTGTATCTAACCCCGTGTGTACCTGTCCTGGGAGTGTTTGATGGGGACAGTGTAGAGGGAGCTTTACTCTGTATCTAACCCCGTGTGTACCAGTCCTGGGAGTGTTTGATGGGGACAGTGTAGAGGGATCTTTACTCTGTACCTAACCCCGTGCTGTACCTGTCCTGGGAGTGTCTGATGGGGACAGTGTAGAGGGAGCTTTACTCTGTATCTCACCCCCGCAGTGCTGTACCTGTCCTGGGAGTGTTTGATGGGGACAGTGTAGAGAGAGCTTTACTCTGTATCTAACCCCGTGCTGTTCCTGTCCTGCGAGTGTTTGATGGGGACAGTGTAGAGGGAGCTTTACTCTGTGTCTAACCCCGTGCTGTACCTGTCCTGGGAGTGTTTGATGGGGACAGTGTAGAGGGAGCTTTGCTCTGTATCTAACCCCGTGCTGTACCTGTCCTGGGAGTGTTTGATGGGGACAGTGTAGAGGGAGCTTTACTCTGTACCTAACCCCGTGCTGTACCTGTCCCGGGAACGTTTGATGGGGACAGTGTAGAGAGAGCTTTACTCTGTATCTAACCCTGTGCTGTACCTGTCCTGGGAGTGTTTGATGGGGACAGTGGAGAGGGAGCTTTACTCTGTATCTAACCCCGTGCTGTACCTGTCCTGGGAGTGTTTGATGGAGACAGTGTAGAGGGAGCTTTACTCAGTATCTAACCCCGTGCTGTACCTGTCCTGGGAGTGTTTGATGGGGACTGAGGGAGTGTTATTCTGCATCTAACCCCGTGCTGTATCTGTCCTGGGAGTGTTTGATGGGGACAGAGTAGAGGGAGCTTTACTCTGTATCTAACCCCGTGCTGTACCTGTCCTGGGAGTGTTTGATGGGGACAGTGTAGAGGGAGCTTTACTCTGTATCTCACCCCCGCAGTGCTGTACCTGTCCTGGGAGTGTTTGATATGGACAGTGTAGATAGAGCTTTACTCTGTATCTAACCCCGTGCTGTACCTGTCCTGGGAGTGTTTGATGGGGACAGTGTAGAGAAAGTTTACGCTGTATCTAACCCCTTGCTGTACATGTCCTGGGAGTGTTTGATGGGGACAGTGTAGAGGGAGCTTTACTCTGTATCTAACCCTGTGCTGTAACTGTCCTAGGAGTGTTTGATGGGGACAGTGTAGAGGGAGCTTTACTCTGTATCTAACCCCGTGCTGTACCTGTCCTGGGAGTGTTCGTTGGGGACAGTGTAGAGGGAGCTTTACTCTGCATCTAACCCCATGCTGTACCTGTCCTGGGAGTGTTTGATTTGGACAGTGCAAAGGGAGATCTACTCTGTATCTAACCCCGTGCTGTACCTGACCTGGGAGTGTTTGATGGGGACAGTGTAGAGGGAGTTTTACTCTGTATCTAACCCCGTGCTGTATCTGTCCTGGGAGTGTTTGATGGGGACAGTGTAGAGGGAGTTTTACTCTGTATCTAACCCCGTGCTGTACCTATCCTGGGAGTGTGTGATGGGGATAATGTAGAGAGAGCTTTACTCTGTATCTAACCCCGTGCTGTACCTGTCCTGGGAGTGTTTGATGGGGACAGTGTAGAGGGAGCTTTACTCTGTATCTAACCCCGTGCCGTACCTGTCTTGGGAGTGTTTGATGGGGACAGTGTAGTGGCAGCGTTACTCTGTATCTAAGCCCGTGCTGTACATGTCCTAGGAGTGTTTGATGGGGACAGTGTAGAGGGAGCTTTACTCTGTATCTAACCTCATGCTGTACCTGTCCTGGGAGTGTTTGATGGGGACAGTGTAGAGGGAGCTTTACCCTGTATCTAACCCCGTGCTGTACCTGTCCTGGGAGTGTTTGGTGGGGACAGTGTAGTGGGAGCTTTACTCTGTATCTAACCCCGTGCTGTACCTGTCCTGGGAGTGTTTGATGGGGAGAGTGTCGAGGGAGCATTACTCTGTATCTAACCCCATGCTGTACCTGTCCTCGCGTGTTTGTTGGGGACAGTGTAGAGGGAGCTTCACTCTGTATCTAACCCCGTGCTGTACCTGTCCTGGGAGTGTTTGATGGGGACTGAGGGTGTGTTATTCTGCATCTAACCCCGTGCTGTACCTGTCCTGGGAGTGTTTGATGGGGACAGAGTAGAGGGAGCTTTACTCTGTATCTAACCCCGTGCTGTACCTGTCCTGGGAGGGTTTGATGGGGAGAGTGTCGAGGGAGCATTACTCTGTATCTAACCCCGTGCTGTACCTGTCCTGGGAGTGTTTGATGGGGACAGTGTAGAGGGAGCTTTACTCTGTATCTCACCCCCGCAGTGCTGTACCTGTCCTGGGAGTGTTTGATGGGGACAGTGTAGAGGGAGCTTTACTCTGTATCTAACCCCGTGCTGTACCTGTCCTGGGAGTGTTTGATGGGGACAGTGTAGAGAGAGCTTTACTCTGTATCTAACCCCGTGCTGTACCTGTCCTGGGAGTGTTTGATGGGGACAGTGTAGATGGAGATTTACTCTGTGTCTAACCCCGTGCTGTACCTGTCCTGGGAGTGTTTGATGGGGACAGTGTAGAGGGAGCTTTACTCTGTATCTAACCCCGTGTGTACCTGTCCTGGGAGTGTTTGATGGGGACAGTGTCGAGGGATCTTTACTCTGTACCCAACCCCGTGCTGTACCTGTGCCGGGAATGTTTGATGGGGACAGTGTAGAGGGAGCTTTACTCTGTATCTAACCCCGTGCTGTACCTGTCCTGGGAGTGTTTGATGGGGCCAGTGTAGAGGGAGCTTTACTCTGTGGCTAACCCCGTGCTGTACCTGTCCTGGGAGTGTTTGATGGGGAGAGTGTCGAGGGAGCATTACTCTGTATCTAACCCCATGCTTTACCTGTCCTGGGAGTGTTTGATGGGGACTGAGGCTGTGTTATTCTGCATCTAACCCCGTGCTGTACCTGTCCTGGGAGTGTTTGATGGGGACAGAGTAGAGGGAGCTTTACTCTGTATCTAACCCCGTGCTGTACCTGTCCTGGGAGTGTTTGATGGGGACTGAGGCTGTGTTATTCTGCATCTAACCCCGTGCTGTACCTGTCCTGGGAGTGTTTGATGGGGACAGAGTAGAGGGAGCTTTACTCTGTATCTAACCCCGTGCTGTACCTGTCCTGGGAGTGTTTGATGGGGAGAGTGTCGAGGGAGCATTACTCTGTATCTAACCCCGTGCTGTACCTGTCCTGGGAGTGTTTGATGGGGACAGTGTAGAGGGAGCTTTACTCTGTATCTCACCCCCGCAGTGCTGTACCTGTCCTGGGAGTGTTTGATGCGGACAGTGTAGAGAGAGCTTTACTCTGTATCTAACCCCGTGTGTACCTGTCCTGGGAGTGTTTGATGGGGACAGTGTAGAGGGAGCTTTACTCTGTATCTAACCCCGTGTGTACCAGTCCTGGGAGTGTTTGATGGGGACAGTGTAGAGGGATCTTTACTCTGTACCTAACCCCGTGCTGTACCTGTCCTGGGAGTGTCTGATGGGGACAGTGTAGAGGGAGCTTTACTCTGTATCTCACCCCCGCAGTGCTGTACCTGTCCTGGGAGTGTTTGATGGGGACAGTGTAGAGAGAGCTTTACTCTGTATCTAACCCCTTGCTGTTCCTGTCCTGCGAGTGTTTGATGGGGACAGTGTAGAGGGAGCTTTACTCTGTGTCTAACCCCGTGCTGTACCTGTCCTGGGAGTGTTTGATGGGGACAGTGTAGAGGGAGCTTTGCTCTGTATCTAACCCCGTGCTGTACCTGTCCTGGGAGTGTTTGATGGGGACAGTGTAGAGGGAGCTTTACTCTGTACCTAACCCCGTGCTGTACCTGTCCCGGGAACGTTTGATGGGGACAGTGTAGAGAGAGCTTTACTCTGTATCTAACCCTGTGCTGTACCTGTCCTGGGAGTGTTTGATGGGGACAGTGGAGAGGGAGCTTTACTCTGTATCTAACCCCGTGCTGTACCTGTCCTGGGAGTGTTTGATGGAGACAGTGTAGAGGGAGCTTTACTCAGTATCTAACCCCGTGCTGTATCTGTCCTGGGAGTGTTTGATGGGGACAGAGTAGAGGGAGCTTTACTCTGTATCTAACCCCGTGCTGTACCTGTCCTGCGAGTGTTTGATGGGGACAGTGTAGAGGGAGCTTTACTCTGTATCTCACCCCCGCAGTGCTGTACCTGTCCTGGGAGTGTTTGATGTGGACAGTGTAGATAGAGCTTTACTCTGTATCTAACCCCGTGCTGTACCTGTCCTGGGAGTGTTTGATGGGGACAGTGTAGAGAGAGTTTACGCTGTATCTAACCCCTTGCTGTACATGTCCTGGGAGTGTTTGATGGGGACAGTGTAGAGGGAGCTTTACTCTGTATCTAACCCTGTGCTGTACCTGTCCTAGGAGTGTTTGATGGGGACAGTGTAGAGGGAGCTTTACTCTGTATCTAACCCCGTGCTGTACCTGTCCTGCGAGTGTTTGTTGGGGACAGTGTAGAGGGAGCTTTACTCTGCATCTAACCCCATGCTGTACCTGTCCTGGGAGTGTTTGATGTGGACAGTGCAAAGGGAGATCTACTCTGTATCTAACCCCGTGCTGTACCTGACCTGGGAGTGTTTGATGGGGACAGTGTAGAGGGAGTTTTACTCTGTATCTAACCCCGTGCTGTATCTGTCCTGGGAGTGTTTGATGGGGACAGTGTAGAGGGAGTTTTACTCTGTATCTAACCCCGTGCTGTACCTATCCTGGGAGTGTGTGATGGGGATAATGTAGAGAGAGCTTTACTCTGTATCTAACCACGTGCTGTACCTGTCCTGGGAGTGTTTGATGGGGACAGTGTAGAGGGAGCTTTACTCTGTATCTAACCCCGTGCCGTACCTGTCTTGGGAGTGTTTGATGGGGACCTTGTAGTGGGAGCTTTACTCTGTATCTAACCCCGTGCTGTACCTGTCCAGGGAGTGTTTGGTGGGGACAGTGTAGAGGGAGCTTTACTCTGTATCTAAGCCCGTGCTGTACATGTCCTAGGAGTGTTTGATGGGGACAGTGTAGAGGGAGCTTTACTCTGTATCTAACCTCATGCTGTACCTGTCCTGGGAGTGTTTGATGGGGACAGTGTAGAGGGAGCATTACCCTGTATCTAACCCCGTGCTGTACCTGTCCTGGGAGTGTTTGGTGGGGACAGTGTAGAGGGAGCTTTACTCTGTATCTAACCCCGTGCTGTACCTGTCCTGGGAGTGTTTGATGGGGAGAGTGTCGAGGGAGCATTACTCTGTATCTAACCCCATGTTGTACCTGTCCTGGGAGAGTTTGATGGGGACAGTGTAGAGGGAGCTTCACTCTGTATCTAACCCCGTGCTGTACCTGTCCTGGGAGTGTTTGATGGGGACTGAGGGTGTGTTATTCTGCATCTAACCCCGTGCTGTACCTGTCCTGGGAGTGTTTGATGGGGACAGAGTAGAGGGAGCTTTACTCTGTATCTAACCCCGTGCTGTACCTGTCCTGGGAGTGTTTGATGGGGAGAGTGTCGAGGGAGCATTACTCTGTATCTAACCCCGTGCTGTACCTGTCCTGGGAGTGTTTGATGGGGACAGTGTAGAGAGAGCTTTACTCTGTATCTAACCCCGTGCTGTACCTGTCCTGGGAGTGTTTGATGGGGACAGTGTAGATGGAGATTTACTCTGTGTCTAACCCCGTGCTGTACCTGTCCTGGGAGTGTTTGATTGGGACAGTGTAGAGGGAGCTTTACTCTGTATCTAACCCCGTGTGTACCTGTCCTGGGAGTGTTTGATGGGGACAGTGTCGAGGGATCTTTACTCTGTACCTAACCCCGTGCTGTACCTGTGCCGGGAATGTTTGATGGGGACAGTGTAGAGGGAGCTTTACTCTGTAACTAACCCCGTGCTGTACCTGTCCTGGGAGTGTTTGATGGGGCCAGTGTAGAGGGAGCTTTACTCTGTGGCTAACCCCGTGCTGTACCTGTCCTGGGAGTGTTTGATGGGGACAGTGTAGAGGGAGCTTTACTCTGTATCTAACTCCGTGCTGTACCTGTCCTGGGAGTGTTTGATGGGGACTGAGGGAGTGTTATTCTGCACCTAACCCCGTGCTGTAACTGTCCTGGGAGTGTTTGATGGGGACAGAGTAGAGGGAGCTTTTCTCTGTATCTTAGCCCGTGCTGTACCTGTCCTGGGAGTGTTTGATGGGGACAGTGTAGAGGGAGCTTTACTCTGTATCTAACCCCATGCTGTACCTGTCCTGGGAGTGTTTGATGGGGACAGAGTAGAGGGAGCTTTTCTCTGTATCTAACCCCGTGCTGTACCTGTCCTAGGAGTGTTTGATGGGGACAGTGTAGAGGGAGCTTTACTCTGTATCTAACCCCGTGCTGTACCTGTCCTGGGAGAGTTTGTTGGGGACAGTGTAGAGGGAGCTTTACTCTGCATCTAACCCCATGCTGTACCTGTCCTGGGAGTGTTTGATGGGGACAGTGCAAAAGGAGCTCTACTCTGCATCTAACCCCGTGCTGTACCTGACCTGGGCGTGTTTGATGGGGACAGTGTAGAGGGAGTTTTACTCTGTATCTAACCCCGTGCTGTATCTGTCCTGGGAGTGTTTGATGGGTACAGTGTAGAGAGAGTTTTACTCTGTATCTAACCCCGTGCTGTACCTATCCTGGGAGTGTGTGATGGGGATAATTTAGAGAGAGCTTTACTCTGTATCTAACCGCGTGCCGTACCTGTCTTGGGAGTGTTTGATGGGGACCTTGTAGAGGGAGCTTTACTCTGTATCTAACCCCTGTGCTGTACCTGTCCTGGGAGTGTTTAATGGGGACAGTGTAGAGGGAGCTTTACTCTGTATCTAACCTCATGCTGTACCTGTCCTGGGAGTGTTTGATGGGGACAGTGTAGAGGGAGCTTTACCCTGTATCTAACCCCGTGCTGTACCTGTCCTGGGAGTGTTTGGTGGGGACAGTGTAGAGGGAGCTTTACTCTGTATCTAACCTCATGCTGTACCTGTCCTGGGAGTGTTTGATGGGGACAGTGTAGAGGGAGCTTTACCCTGTATCTAACCCCGTGCTGTACCTGTCCCGGGAGTGTTTGGTGGGGACAGTGTAGAGGGAGCTTTACTCTGTATCTAACCCCGTGCTGTACCTGTCCTGGGAGTGTTTGGTGGGGACAGTGTAGAGGGAGCTTTACTCTGTATCTAACCCCGTGCTGTACCTGTCCTGGGAGTGTTTGATGGGGAGAGTGTCGAGGGAGCATTACTCTGTATCTATCCCCGTGCTGTACCTGTCCTGGGAGTGTTTGATGGGGACAGTGTAGAGGGAGCTTTACTCTGTATCTCACCCCCGCAGTGCTGTACCTGTCCTGGGAGTGTTTGATGGGGACAATGTAGAGAGAGCTAAACTCTGTATCTAACCCCGTGCTGTACCTGTCCTGGGATTGTTTGATGGGGACAGTGTAGAGGGAGCTTTACTCTGTGGCTAACCCCGTGCTGTACCTGTCCTGGGAGTGTTTGATGGGGACAGTGTAGAGGGAGCTTTACTCTGTATCTAACCCCGTGCTGTACCTGTCCTGGGAGTGTTTGATGGGGACTGAGGGAGTGTTATTCTGCATCTAACCCCGTGCTGTACCTGTCCTGGGAGTGTTTGATGGGGACAGAGTAGAGGGAGCTTTACTCTGTATCTTACCCCGTGCTGTACCTGTCCTGGGAGTGTTTGATGGGGACAGTGTAGAGGGAGCTTTACTCTGTATCTCACCCCCTCAGTGCTGTACCTGTCCTGGGAGTGTTTGATGGGGACAGTGTAGAGAGAGCTTTACTCTGTATCTAACCCCGTGCTGTACCTGTCCTGCGAGTGTTTGATGGGGACAGTGTAGAGGGAGCTTTACTCTGTGTCTAACCCCGTGCTGTACCTGTCCTGGGATTGTTTGATGGGGACAGTGTAGAGGGAGCTTTACTCTGTATCTAACCCCATGCTGTACCTGTCCTGGGAGTGTTTGATGGGGACAGTGTAGAGGGAGCTTTACTCTGTACCTAACCCCGTGCTGTACCTGTCCCGGGAACGTTTGATGGGGACAGTGTAGAGGGAGCTTTACTCTGTATCTAACCCTGTGCTGTACCTGTCCTGGGAGAGTTTGATGGAGACAGTGTAGAGGGAGCTTTACTCTGTATCTAACCCCGTGCTGTACCTGTCCTGGGAGTGTTTAATGGGGACAGTGTAGAGGGAGCTTTTCTCTGTATCTAACCCCGTGCTGTACCTGTCCCGGGAACGTTTGATGGGGACAGTGGAGAGGGAGCATTACTCTGTATCTAACCCCGTGCTGTACCTGTCCTGGGAGAGTTTGATGGAGACAGTGTAGAGGGAGCTTTACTCAGTATCTAACCCCGTGCTGTACCTGTCCTGGGAGTGTTTGATGTGGACAGTGTAGAGGGAGCTTTACTCTGTATCTAACCCCGTGCTGTACCTGTCCTGGGAGTGTTTGATGGGGACAGTGTAGAGGGAGCTTCACTCTGTATCTAACCCCGTGCTGTACCTGTCCTGGGAGTGTTTGATGGAGACAGTGCAGAGGGAGCTTTACTCTGTATCTAACCCCGTGCTGTACCTGTCCTCGCGTGTTTGATGGGGACAGTGTAGAGGGAGCTTCACTCTGTATCTAACCCCGTGCTGTACCTGTCCTGGGAGTGTTTGATGGGGACAGAGTAGAGGGAGCTTTACTCTGGATCTAACCCCGTGCTGTACCTGTCCTGGGAGTGTTTGATGGGGAGAGTGTCGAGGGAGCATTACTCTGTATCTAACCCCATGCTGTACCTGTCCTGGGTGTGTTTGATGGGGACAGTGTAGAGGGAGCTTTACTCTGTATCTAACCCCGTGCTGTACCTGTCCTCTGAGTGTTTGATGGGGACAGTGTAGAGGGAGCTTTACTCTGTATCTCACCCCCGCAGTGCTGTACCTGTCCTGGGAGTGTTTGATGGGGACAGTGTAGAGAGAGCTTTACTCTGTATCTAACCCCGTGCTGTACCTGTCCTGGGAGTGTTTGATGGGGACAGTGTAGATGGAGATTTACTCTGTGTCTAACCCCGTGCTGTACCTGTCCTGGGAGTGTTTGATGGGGACAGTGTAGAGGGAGCTTTACTCTGTATCTAACCCCGTGTGTACCTGACCTGGGAGTGTTTGATGGGGACAGTGTAGAGGGAGCTTTACTCTGTACCTAACCCCGTGCTGTACCTGTGCCGGGAATGTTTGATGGGGACAGTGTAGAGGGAGCTTTACTCTGTATCTAACCCCGTGCTGTACCTGTACTGGGAGTGTTTGATGGGGCCAGTGTAGAGGGAGCTTTACTCTGTGGCTAACCCCGTGCTGTACCTGTCCTGGGAGTGTTTGATGGGGACAGTGTAGAGGGAGCTTTACTCTGTATCTAACCCCGTGCTGTACCTGTCCTGGGAGTGTTTGATGGGGACTGAGGGAGTGTTATTCTGCATCTAACCCCGTGCTGTCCCTGTCCTGGGAGTGTTTGATGGGGACAGTGTAGAAGGAGCTTTACTCTGTGTCTAACCCCGTGCTGTACCTGTCCTGGGAGTGTTTGATGGGGACAGTGTAGAGGGAGCTTTACTCTGTATCTAACCCCGTGTGTACCTGTCCTGGGAGTGTTTGATGGGGACAGTGTAGAGAGAGCTTTACTCTGTATCTAACCCCATGCTGTACCTGTCCTGCGAGTGTTTGATGGGGACAGTGTAGAGGGAGCTTTACTCTGTGTCTAACCCCGTGCTGTACCTGTCCTGGGAGTGTTTGATGGGGACAGTGTAGAGGAAGCTTTACTCTGTATCTAACCTCGTGCTGTACCTGTCCTGGGAGTGTTTGATGGGGACAGTGTAGAGGGAGCTTTACTCTGTACCTAACCCCGTGCTGTACCTGTCCCGGGAACGTTTGATGGGGACAGTGTAGAGGGAGCTTTACTCTGTATCTAACCCTGTGCTGTACCTGTCCTGGGAGTGTTTGATGGGGACAGTGGAGAGGGAGCTTTACTCTGTATCTAACCCCGTGCTGTACCTGTCCTGGGAGTGTTTGATGGGGACAGTGTAGAGGGAGCTTTACTCTGTACCTAACCCCGTGCTGTACCTGTCCCGGGAACGTTTGATGGAGACAGTGTAGAGGGAGCTTTACTCAGTATCTAACCCCGTGTTGTACCTGTCCTGGGAGTGTTTGATGGGGACTGAGGGAGTGTTATTCTGCATCTAACCCCGTGCTGTATCTGTCCTGGGAGTGTTTGGTGGGGACAGAGTAGAGGGAGCTTTACTCTGTATCTAACCCCGTGCTGTACCTGTCCTGGGAGTGTTTGATGGGGACAGTGTAGAGGGAGCTTTACTCTGTATCTCACCCCCGCAGTACTGTACCTGTCCTGGGAGTGTTTGATGGGGACAGTGTAGATAGAGCTTTACTCTGTATCTAACCCCGTGCTGTACCTGTCCTGGGAGTGTTTGATGGGGACAGTGTAGAGAGAGTTTACGCTGTATCTAACCCCTTGCTGTACCTGTTCTGGGAGTGTTTGATGGGGACAGTGTAGAGGGAGCTTTACTCTGTATCTAACCCCGTGCTGTACCTGTCCTAGGAGTGTTTGATGGGGACAGTGTAGAGGGAGCTTTACTCTGTATCTAACCCCGTGCTGTACCTGTCCTGGGAGTGTTTGTTGGGGACAGTGTAGAGGGAGCTTTACTCTGCATTTAACCCCATGCTGTACCTGTCCTGGGAGTGTTTGATGGGGACAGTGCAAAGGGAGCTCTACTCTGTATCTAACCCCGTGCTGTACCTGACCTGGGAGTGTTTGATGGGGACAGTGTAGAGGGAGTTTTACTCTGTACCTAACCCCGTGCTGTATCTGTCCTGGGAACGTTTGATGGGGACAGTGTAGAGGGAGCTTTACTCTGTATCTAACCCTGTGCTGTACCAGTCCTGGGAGTGTTTGATGGGGACAGTAGAGAGGGAGCTTTACTCTGTATCAAACCCCGTGCTGTACCTGTCCTGGGAGTGTTTGATGGAGACAGTGTAGAGGGAGCTTTACTCAGTATCTAACCCCGTGCTGTACCTGTCCTGGGAGTGTTTGATGGGGACTGAGGGAGTGTTATTCTGCATCTAACCCCGTGCTGTATCTGTCCTGGGAGTGTTTGGTGGGGACAGAGTAGAGGGAGCTTTACTCTGTATCTAACCCCGTGCTGTACCTGTCCTGGGAGTGTTTGATGGGGAGAGTGTCGAGGGAGCATTACTCTGTATCTAACCCCGTGCTGTACCTGTCCTGGGAGTGTTTGATGAGGACAGTGTAGAGGGAGCTTTACTCTGTATCTAACCCCGTGCTGTACCTGTCCTGGGAGTGTTTGATGGGGACAGTGTAGAGGGAGCTTCACTATGAATCTAACCCCGTACTGTACCTGTCCTGGGAGTGTTTGATGGGGACTGAGGGTGTGTTATTCTGCATCTAACCCCGTGCTGTACCTGTCTGGGAGTGTTTGATGGGGAGAGTGTAGAGGGAGCTTTACTCTGTATCTAACCCCGTGCTGTACCTGTCCTGGGTGTGTTTGATGGGGACAGTGTAGAGGGAGCTTCACTATGAATCTAACCCCGTGCTGTACCTGTCCTGGGAGTGTTTGATGGGGACAGAGTAGAGGGAGCTTTTCTCTGTATCTTACCCCGTGCTGTACCTGTCCTGGGAGTGTTTGATGGGGACAGTGTAGAGGGAGCTTTACTCTGTATCTAACCCCGTGATGTACCTGTCCTGGGAGTGTTTGATGGGGACAGAGTAGAGGGAGCTTTTCTCTGTATCTTACCCCGTGCTGTACCTGTCCTGGGAGTGTTTGATGGGGACAGTGTAGAGGGAGCTTTACTCTGTATCTAACCCGTGCTGTACCTGTCCTGGGTGTGTTTGATGGGGACAGTGTAGAGGGAGCTTTACTCTGTATCTAACCCCGTGCTGTACCTGTCCTGGGAGTGTTTGATGGGGACAGTGTAGAGGGAGCTTTACACTGTATCTAACCCCGTGCTGTACCTGTTCTGGGAGTGTTTGATGCGGACAGTGTAGAGGGAGCTTTACCCTGTATCTAACCCCGTGCTGTACCTGTCCTGGGAGTGTTTGATGGGGACTGAGGGAGTGTTATTCTGCATCTAACCCCGTGCTGTACCTGTCCTGGGAGTGTTTGATGGGGACAGAGTAGAGGGAGCTTTACTCTGTATCTTACCCCGTGCTGTACCTGTCCTGGGAGTGTTTGATGGGGACAGTGTAGAGAGAGCTTTACTCTGTATCTATCCCCGTGCTGTACCTGTCCTGCGAGTGTTTGATGGGGACAGTGTAGAGGGAGCTTTGCTCTGTGTCTAACCCCGTGCTGTACTTGTCCCGGGAACGTTTGATGGGGACAGTGTAGAGAGAGCTTTACTCTGTATCTAACCCTGTGCTGTACCTGTCCTGGGAGTGTTTGATGGGGACAGTGGAGAGGGAGCTTTACTCTGTATCTAACCCCGTGCTGTACCTGTCCTGGGAGTGTTTGATGGAGACAGTGTAGAGGGAGCTTTACTCAGTATCTAACCCCGTGCTGTACATGTCCTGGGAGTGTTTGATGGGGACTGAGGGAGTGTTATTCTGCATCTAACCCCGTGCTTTACCTATCCTGGGAGTGTGTGATGGGGATAATGTAGAGAGAGCTTTACTCTGTATCTAACCCCGTGCCGTACCTGTCTTGGGAGTGTTTGATGGGGACCTTGTAGTGGGAGCTTTACTCTGTATCTAACCCCTGTGCTGTACCTGTCCTGGGAGTGTTTAATGGGGACAGTGTAGTGGGAGCGTTACTCTGTATCTAACCCCGTGCTCTACCTGTCCTGGGAGTGTTTGATGGGGACAGTGTAGAGGGAGCGTTACTCTGTATCTAAGCCTGTGCTGTACATGTCCTAGGAGTGTTTGATGGGGACAATGTAGAGGGAGCTTTACTCTGTATCTAACACCGTGCTGCACCTGTCCTGGGAGTGTTTGATGGGGACAGTGTAGAGGGAGCTTTACCCTGTATCTAACTCCGTGCTGTACCTGTCCTGGGAGTGTTTGGTGGGGACAGTGTAGAGGGAGCTTTACTCTGTATCTAACCCCATGCTGTACCTGTCCTCCCGTGTTTGATGGGGACAGTGTAGAGGGAGCTTCACTCTGTATCTAACCCCGTGCTGTACCTGTCCTGAGAGTGTTTGATGGGGACTGAGGGTGTGTTATTCTGCATCTAACCCCGTGCTGTACCTGTCCTGCGAGTGTTTGATGGGGACAGAGTAGAGGGAGCTTTACTCTGTATCTAACCCCGTGCTGTACCTGTCCTGGGAGTGTTTGATGGGGACAGTGTAGAGAGAGCTTTACTCTGTATCTAACCCCGTGCTGTACCTGTCCTGGGAGTGTTTGATGGGGACAGTGTCGATGGAGATTTACTCTGTGTCTAACCCCGTGCTGTACCTGTCCTGGGAGTGTTTGATGGGGACAGTGTAGAGGGAGCTTTACTCTGTATCTAACCCCGTGTGTACCTGTCCTGGGAGTGTTTGATGGGGACAGTGTAGAGGGAGCTTTACTCTGTACCTAACCCCGTGCTGTACCTGTGCCGGGAATGTTTGATGGGGACAGTGTAGAGGGAGCTTTACTCTGTATCTAACCCCGTGCTGTACCTGTCCTGGGAGTGTTTGATGGGGCCAGTGTAGATGGAGCTTTACTCTGTGGCTAACCACGTGCTGTACCTGTCCTGGGAGTGTTTGATGGGGACAGTGTAGAGGGAGCTTTACTCTGTATCTAACCCCGTGCTGTACCTGTCCTGGGAGTGTTTGATGGGGACTGAGGGAGTGTTATTCTGCATCTAACCCCGTGCTGTACCTGTCCTGGGAGTGTTTGATGGGGACAGAGTAGAGGGAGCTTTTCTCTGTATCTTACCCCGTGCTGTACCTGTCCTGGGAGTGTTTGATGGGGACAGTGTAGAGGGAGCTTTACTCTGTATCTCACCCCCGCAGTGCTGTACCTGTCCTGGGAGTGTTTGATGGGGACAGTGTAGAGAGAGCTTTACTCTGTATCTAACCCCGTGCTGTACCTGTCCTGCAAGTGTTTGATGGGGACAGTGTAGAGGGAGCTTTACTCTGTGTCTAACCCCGTGCTGTACCTGTCCTGGGAGTGTTTGATGGGGACAGTGTAGAGGGAGCTTTACTCTGTATCTAACCCCGTGCTGTACCTGTCCTGGGAGTGTTTGATGGGGACAGTGTAGAGGGAGCTTTACTCTGTACCTAACCCCGTGCTGTACCTCTCCCGGGAACGTTTGATGGGGACAGTGTAGAGGGAGCTTTACTCTGTATCTAACCCTGTGCTGTACCAGTCCTGGGAGTGTTTGATGGGGACAGTGGAGAGGGAGCTTTACTCTGTATCTAACCCCGTGCTGTACCTGTCCTGGGAGTGTTTGATGGAGACAGTGTAGAGGGAGCTTTACTCAGTATCTAACCCCGTGCTGTACCTGTCCTGGGAGTGTTTGATGGGGACTGAGGGAGTGTTATTCTGCATCTAACCCCGTGCTGTATCTGTCCTGGGAGTGTTTGGTGGGGACAGAGTAGAGGGAGCTTTACTCTGTATCTAACCCCGTGCTGTACCTGTCCTGGGAGTGTTTGACAGTGTAGAGGGAGCTTTACTCTGTATCTCACCCCGTGCTGTACCTGTCCTGGGAGTGTTTGATGGGGAGAGTGTCGAGGGAGCATTACTCTGTATCTAACCCCGTGCTGTACCTGTTCTGGGAGTGTTTGACGGGGACAGTGTAGAGGTAGCTTTACTCTGTATCTAACCCCGTGCTGTACCTGTCCTGGGAGTGTTTGATGGGGACTGAGGGAGTGTTATTCTGCATCTAACCCCGTGCTGTACCTGTCCTGGGAGTGTTTGATGGGGACAGTGTCGATGGAGATTTACTCTGTGTCTAACCCCGTGCTGTACCTGTCCTGGGAGTGTTTGATGGGGACAGTGTAGAGGGAGCTTTACTCTGTATCTAACCCCGTGTGTACCTGTCCTGGGAGTGTTTGATGGGGACAGTGTCGATGGAGATTTACTCTGTGTCTAACCCCGTGCTGTACCTGTCCTGGGAGTGTTTGATGGGGACAGTGTAGAGGGAGCTTTACTCTGTATCTAACCCCGTGTGTACCTGTCCTGGGAGTGTTTGATGGGGACAGTGTAGAGGGAGCTTTACTCTGTACCTAACCCCGTGCTGTACCTGTGCCGGGAATGTTTGATGGGGACAGTGTAGAGGGAGCTTTACTCTGTATCTAACCCCGTGCTGTACCTGTCCTGGGAGTGTTTGATGGGGCCAGTGTAGATGGAGCTTTACTCTGTGGCTAACCACGTGCTGTACCTGTCCTGTGAGTGTTTGATGGGGACAGTGTAGAGGGAGCTTTACTCTGTATCTAACCCCGTGCTGTACCTGTCCTGGGAGTGTTTGATGGGGACTGAGGGAGTGTTATTCTGCATCTAACCCCGTGCTGTACCTGTCCTGGGAGTGTTTGATGGGGACAGAGTAGAGGGAGCTTTTCTCTGTATCTTACCCCGTGCTGTACCTGTCCTGGGAGTGTTTGATGGGGACAGTGTAGAGGGAGCTTTACTCTGTATCTCACCCCCGCAGTGCTGTACCTGTCCTGGGAGTGTTTGATGGGGACAGTGTAGAGAGAGCTTTACTCTGTATCTAACCCCGTGCTGTACCTGTCCTGCAAGTGTTTGATGGGGACAGTGTAGAGGGAGCTTTACTCTGTGTCTAACCCCGTGCTGTACCTGTCCTGGGAGTGTTTGATGGGGACAGTGTAGAGGGAGCTTTACTCTGTATCTAACCCCGTGCTGTACCTGTCCTGGGAGTGTTTGATGGGGACAGTGTAGAGGGAGCTTTACTCTGTACCTAACCCCGTGCTGTACCTCTCCCGGGAACGTTTGATGGGGACAGTGTAGAGGGAGCTTTACTCTGTATCTAACCCTGTGCTGTACCAGTCCTGGGAGTGTTTGATGGGGACAGTGGAGAGGGAGCTTTACTCTGTATCTAACCCCGTGCTGTACCTGTCCTGGGAGTGTTTGATGGAGACAGTGTAGAGGGAGCTTTACTCAGTATCTAACCCCGTGCTGTACCTGTCCTGGGAGTGTTTGATGGGGACTGAGGGAGTGTTATTCTGCATCTAACCCCGTGCTGTATCTGTCCTGGGAGTGTTTGGTGGGGACAGAGTAGAGGGAGCTTTACTCTGTATCTAACCCCGTGCTGTACCTGTCCTGGGAGTGTTTGACAGTGTAGAGGGAGCTTTACTCTGTATCTCACCCCGTGCTGTACCTGTCCTGGGAGTGTTTGATGGGGAGAGTGTCGAGGGAGCATTACTCTGTATCTAACCCCGTGCTGTACCTGTTCTGGGAGTGTTTGACGGGGACAGTGTAGAGGTAGCTTTACTCTGTATCTAACCCCGTGCTGTACCTGTCCTGGGAGTGTTTGATGGGGACTGAGGGAGTGTTATTCTGCATCTAACCCCGTGCTGTACCTGTCCTGGGAGTGTTTGATGGGGACAGAGTAGAGGGAGCTTTACTCTGTATCTTACCCCGTGCTGTACCTGTCCTGGGAGTGTTTGATGGGGACTGAGGGAGTGTTATTCTGCATCTAACCCCGTGCTGTACCTGTCCTGGGAGTGTGTGATGGGGACAGTGTAGAGGGAGCTTTACTCTGTATCTTACCCCGTGCTGTACCTGTCCTGGGAGTGTTTGATGGGGACAGTGTAGAGAGAGCTTTACTCTGTATCTAACCCCGTGCTGTACCTGTCCTGCGAGTGTTTGATGGGGACAGTGTAGAGGGAGCTTTACTCTGTGTCTAACCCCGTGCTGTACCTGTCCCGGGAACGTTTGATGGGGACAGTGTAGAGAGAGCTTTACTCTGTATCTAACCCTGTGCTGTACCTGTCCTGGGAGTGTTTGATGGGGACAGTGGAGAGGGAGCTTTACTCTGTATCTAACCCCGTGCTGTACCTGTCCTGGGAGTGTTTGATGGAGACAGTGTAGAGGGAGCTTTACTCAGTATCTAACCCCGTGCTGTACCTGTCCTGGGAGTGTTTGATGGGGACTGAGGGAGTGTTATTCTGCATCTAACCCCGTGCTGTATCTGTCCTGGGAGTGTTTGGTGGGGACAGAGTAGAGGGAGCTTTACTCTGTATCTAACCCCGTGCTGTACCTGTCCTGGGAGTGTTTGATGGGGACAGTGTAGAGGGAGCTTTACTCTGTATCTCACCCCCGCAGTGCTGTACCTGTCCTGGGAGTGTTTGATGGGGACAGTGTAGATAGAGCTTTACTCTGTATCTAACCCCGT
Organism: Scyliorhinus torazame; assembly: GCF_047496885.1. NCBI lineage: Eukaryota > Metazoa > Chordata > Chondrichthyes > Carcharhiniformes > Scyliorhinidae > Scyliorhinus > Scyliorhinus torazame. The sequence goes on along the minus strand of NC_092732.1, from coordinate 33,932,824 downwards.
GCTGTAGCTGTCCTGGGAGTGTTTGATGGGGACAGTGTAGAGAGAGTTTACGCTGTATCTAACCCCTTGCTGTACCTGTCCTGGGAGTGTTTGATGGGGACAGTGTAGAGGGAGCTTTACTCTGTATCTAACCCCGTGCTGTACCTGTCCTAGGAGTGTTTGATGGGGACAGTGTAGAGGGAGCTTTACTCTGTATCTAACCCCGTGCTGTACCTGTCCTGGGAGTGTTTGTTGGGGACAGTGTAGAGGGAGCTTTACTCTGCATCTAACCCCATGCTGTACCTGTCCTGGGAGTGTTTGATGGGGACAGTGCAAAGGGAGCTCTACTCTGTATCTAACCCCGTGCTGTACCTGACCTGGGAGTGTTTGATGGGGACAGTGTAGAGCGAGTTTTACTCTGTATCTAACCCCGTGCTGTATCTGTCCTGGGAGTGTTTGATGGGGACAGTGTAGAGGGAGTTTTACTCTGTATCTAACCATGTGCTGTACCTATCCTGGGAGTGTGTGATGGGGATAATGTAGAGAGAGCTTTACTCTGTATCTATCCCCGTGCCGTACCTGTCTTGGGAGTGTTTGATGGGGACCTTGTAGTGGGAGCTTTACTCTGTATCTAACCCCTGTGCTGTACCTGTCCTGGGAGTGTTTAATGGGGACAGTGTAGTGGGAGCGTTACTCTGTATCTAACCCCGTGCTGTACCTGTCCTGGGAGTGTTGGATGGGGACAGTGTAGAGGGAGCTTTATTCTGTATCTAACCCCATGCTGTCCTGGGAGTGTTTGATGGGGACAGTGTAGAGGGAGCTTTACTCTGTATCAAACACCGTGCTGTACCTGTCCTGGGAGCGTTTGATGGGGACAGTGTAGAGGGAACTTTACTCTGTATCTAACCTGTGCTGCCCCGGGAGTGTTTGATGGGGACAGTGTAGAGGGAGCTTTATTCTGTATCTAACCCCGTGCTGTACCTGTCCTGGGAGTGTTTGATGGGGACTGAGGGAGTGTTATTCTCCATCTAACCCCGTGCTGTACCTTTCCTGGGAGTGTTTAATGGGGACAGAGTAGAGGGAGCTTTTCTCTGTATCTAAGCCCGTGCTGTACCTGTCCTGGGAGTGTTTGATGGGGACAGTGTAGAGGGAGCTTTACTCTGTATCTCACCCCTGCAGTGCTGTACTTGTCCTGGGAGTGTTTGATGGGGACAATGCAGAGAGAGCTTTACTCTGTATCTAACCCCGTGCTGTACCTGTCCTGGGAGTGTTTGATGGGGACAGTGTAGAGGGAGCTTTACTCTGTACCTAACCCCGTGCTGTACCTTTCCCGGGAATGTTTGATGGGGACAGTGGAGAGGGAGCTTTACTCTGTATCTAACCCCGTGCTGTACCTGTCCTGGGAGTGTTTGATGGGGACAGTGTAGAGGGAGCGTTACTCTGTATCTAACCCCGTGCTGTACCTGTCCTGGGAGTGTTTGATGGGGACTGAGGGAGTGTTATTCTGCATCTAATCCCGTGCTGTACCTGTCCTGGGAGTGTTTGATGGGGACAGAGTAGAGGGAGCTTTACTCTGTATCTAACCCCGTGCTGTACCTGTCCTGGGACTGTTTGATGGGGACAGTGTAGAGGGAGCTTTACTCTGTCTCTCACCCCCGCAGTGCTGTACCTGTCCTGGGAGTGTTTGATGGGGACAGTGTAGAGAGAGCTTTACTCTGTATCTAACCCCGTGCTGTACCTGTTCTGGGAGTGTTTGATGGGGGCAGTGTAGAGGGAGCTTTACTCTGTGTCTAACCCCGTGCTGTACCTGTCCTGGGAGTGTTTGATGGGGACAGTGTAGAGGCAGCTTTACTCTGTATCTAACCTCGTGCTGTACCTGTCCTGGGAGTGTTTGATGGGGACAGTGTAGAGGGAGCTTTAGTCTTTACATAACCCCGTGCTGTACCTGTCACGGGAATGTTTGATGGGGACAGTGGAGAGGGAGCTTTACTCTGTATCTAACCCCGTGCAGTACCTGTCCTGGGAGTGTTTGATGGGGACAGAGGGAGTGTTATCCTGTATCTAACACCGTGCTGTACCTGTCCTGGGAGTGTTTGATGGGGACATAGGGAGTTTTATTCTGTATCTAACCCCGTGCTGTACCTGTCCTGGGAGTGTTTGATGGGGACAGTGTAGAGGGAGCTTTACTCTGTATCTAACCCCATGCTGTACCTGTCCTGGGAGTGTTTGATGGGGACATAGGGAGTTTTATTCTGTATATAACCCCGTGCTGTACCTGTCCTGGGAGTGTTTGATGGGGACAGTGTAGAGGGAGCATTACTCTGTATCTAACCCTGTGCTGTACCTGTCCTGGGAGTGTTTGATGGAGACAGTGTAGAGGGAGCTTTACTCAGTATCTAACCCCGTGCTGTACCTGTCCTGGGAGTGTTTGATGGGGACTGAGGGAGTGTTATTCTGCATCTAACCCCGTGCTGTATCTGTCCTGGGAGTGTTTGGTGGGGACAGAGTAGAGGGAGCTTTACTCTGTATCTAACCCCGTGCTGTACCTGTCCTGGGAGTGTTTGACAGTGTAGAGGGAGCTTTACTCTGTATCTCACCCCGTGCTGTACCTGTCCTGGGAGTGTTTGATGGGGAGAGTGTCGAGGGAGCATTACTCTGTATCTAACCCCGTGCTGTACCTGTTCTGGGAGTGTTTGACGGGGACAGTGTAGAGGTAGCTTTACTCTGTATCTAACCCCGTGCTGTACCTGTCCTGGGAGTGTTTGATGGGGACTGAGGGAGTGTTATTCTGCATCTAACCCCGTGCTGTACCTGTCCTGGGAGTGTTTGATGGGGACAGTGTCGATGGAGATTTACTCTGTGTCTAACCCCGTGCTGTACCTGTCCTGGGAGTGTTTGATGGGGACAGTGTAGAGGGAGCTTTACTCTGTATCTAACCCCGTGTGTACCTGTCCTGGGAGTGTTTGATGGGGACAGTGTCGATGGAGATTTACTCTGTGTCTAACCCCGTGCTGTACCTGTCCTGGGAGTGTTTGATGGGGACAGTGTAGAGGGAGCTTTACTCTGTATCTAACCCCGTGTGTACCTGTCCTGGGAGTGTTTGATGGGGACAGTGTAGAGGGAGCTTTACTCTGTACCTAACCCCGTGCTGTACCTGTGCCGGGAATGTTTGATGGGGACAGTGTAGAGGGAGCTTTACTCTGTATCTAACCCCGTGCTGTACCTGTCCTGGGAGTGTTTGATGGGGCCAGTGTAGATGGAGCTTTACTCTGTGGCTAACCACGTGCTGTACCTGTCCTGGGAGTGTTTGATGGGGACAGTGTAGAGGGAGCTTTACTCTGTATCTAACCCCGTGCTGTACCTGTCCTGGGAGTGTTTGATGGGGACTGAGGGAGTGTTATTCTGCATCTAACCCCGTGCTGTACCTGTCCTGGGAGTGTTTGATGGGGACAGAGTAGAGGGAGCTTTTCTCTGTATCTTACCCCGTGCTGTACCTGTCCTGGGAGTGTTTGATGGGGACAGTGTAGAGGGAGCTTTACTCTGTATCTCACCCCCGCAGTGCTGTACCTGTCCTGGGAGTGTTTGATGGGGACAGTGTAGAGAGAGCTTTACTCTGTATCTAACCCCGTGCTGTACCTGTCCTGCAAGTGTTTGATGGGGACAGTGTAGAGGGAGCTTTACTCTGTGTCTAACCCCGTGCTGTACCTGTCCTGGGAGTGTTTGATGGGGACAGTGTAGAGGGAGCTTTACTCTGTATCTAACCCCGTGCTGTACCTGTCCTGGGAGTGTTTGATGGGGACAGTGTAGAGGGAGCTTTACTCTGTACCTAACCCCGTGCTGTACCTCTCCCGGGAACGTTTGATGGGGACAGTGTAGAGGGAGCTTTACTCTGTATCTAACCCTGTGCTGTACCAGTCCTGGGAGTGTTTGATGGGGACAGTGGAGAGGGAGCTTTACTCTGTATCTAACCCCGTGCTGTACCTGTCCTGGGAGTGTTTGATGGAGACAGTGTAGAGGGAGCTTTACTCAGTATCTAACCCCGTGCTGTACCTGTCCTGGGAGTGTTTGATGGGGACTGAGGGAGTGTTATTCTGCATCTAACCCCGTGCTGTATCTGTCCTGGGAGTGTTTGGTGGGGACAGAGTAGAGGGAGCTTTACTCTGTATCTAACCCCGTGCTGTACCTGTCCTGGGAGTGTTTGACAGTGTAGAGGGAGCTTTACTCTGTATCTCACCCCGTGCTGTACCTGTCCTGGGAGTGTTTGATGGGGAGAGTGTCGAGGGAGCATTACTCTGTATCTAACCCCGTGCTGTACCTGTTCTGGGAGTGTTTGACGGGGACAGTGTAGAGGTAGCTTTACTCTGTATCTAACCCCGTGCTGTACCTGTCCTGGGAGTGTTTGATGGGGACTGAGGGAGTGTTATTCTGCATCTAACCCCGTGCTGTACCTGTCCTGGGAGTGTTTGATGGGGACAGAGTAGAGGGAGCTTTACTCTGTATCTTACCCCGTGCTGTACCTGTCCTGGGAGTGTTTGATGGGGACTGAGGGAGTGTTATTCTGCATCTAACCCCGTGCTGTACCTGTCCTGGGAGTGTGTGATGGGGACAGTGTAGAGGGAGCTTTACTCTGTATCTTACCCCGTGCTGTACCTGTCCTGGGAGTGTTTGATGGGGACAGTGTAGAGAGAGCTTTACTCTGTATCTAACCCCGTGCTGTACCTGTCCTGCGAGTGTTTGATGGGGACAGTGTAGAGGGAGCTTTACTCTGTGTCTAACCCCGTGCTGTACCTGTCCCGGGAACGTTTGATGGGGACAGTGTAGAGAGAGCTTTACTCTGTATCTAACCCTGTGCTGTACCTGTCCTGGGAGTGTTTGATGGGGACAGTGGAGAGGGAGCTTTACTCTGTATCTAACCCCGTGCTGTACCTGTCCTGGGAGTGTTTGATGGAGACAGTGTAGAGGGAGCTTTACTCAGTATCTAACACCGTGCTGTACCTGTCCTGGGAGTGTTTGATGGGGACTGAGGGAGTGTTATTCTGCATCTAACCCCGTGCTGTATCTGTCCTGGGAGTGTTTGGTGGGGACAGAGTAGAGGGAGCTTTACTCTGTATCTAACCCCGTGCTGTACCTGTCCTGGGAGTGTTTGATGGGGACAGTGTAGAGGGAGCTTTACTCTGTATCTCACCCCCGCAGTGCTGTACCTGTCCTGGGAGTGTTTGATGGGGACAGTGTAGATAGAGCTTTACTCTGTATCTAACCCCGTGCTGTAGCTGTCCTGGGAGTGTTTGATGGGGACAGTGTAGAGAGAGTTTACGCTGTATCTAACCCCTTGCTGTACCTGTCCTGGGAGTGTTTGATGGGGACAGTGTAGAGGGAGCTTTACTCTGTATCTAACCCCGTGCTGTACCTGTCCTAGGAGTGTTTGATGGGGACAGTGTAGAGGGAGCTTTACTCTGTATCTAACCCCGTGCTGTACCTGTCCTGGGAGTGTTTGTTGGGGACAGTGTAGAGGGAGCTTTACTCTGCATCTAACCCCATGCTGTACCTGTCCTGGGAGTGTTTGATGGGGACAGTGCAAAGGGAGCTCTACTCTGTATCTAACCCCGTGCTGTACCTGACCTGGGAGTGTTTGATGGGGACAGTGTAGAGCGAGTTTTACTCTGTATCTAACCCCGTGCTGTATCTGTCCTGGGAGTGTTTGATGGGGACAGTGTAGAGGGAGTTTTACTCTGTATCTAACCATGTGCTGTACCTATCCTGGGAGTGTGTGATGGGGATAATGTAGAGAGAGCTTTACTCTGTATCTATCCCCGTGCCGTACCTGTCTTGGGAGTGTTTGATGGGGACCTTGTAGTGGGAGCTTTACTCTGTATCTAACCCCTGTGCTGTACCTGTCCTGGGAGTGTTTAATGGGGACAGTGTAGTGGGAGCGTTACTCTGTATCTAACCCCGTGCTGTACCTGTCCTGGGAGTGTTGGATGGGGACAGTGTAGAGGGAGCTTTATTCTGTATCTAACCCCATGCTGTCCTGGGAGTGTTTGATGGGGACAGTGTAGAGGGAGCTTTACTCTGTATCAAACACCGTGCTGTACCTGTCCTGGGAGCGTTTGATGGGGACAGTGTAGAGGGAACTTTACTCTGTATCTAACCTGTGCTGCCCCGGGAGTGTTTGATGGGGACAGTGTAGAGGGAGCTTTATTCTGTATCTAACCCCGTGCTGTACCTGTCCTGGGAGTGTTTGATGGGGACTGAGGGAGTGTTATTCTCCATCTAACCCCGTGCTGTACCTTTCCTGGGAGTGTTTAATGGGGACAGAGTAGAGGCAGCTTTTCTCTGTATCTAAGCCCGTGCTGTACCTGTCCTGGGAGTGTTTGATGGGGACAGTGTAGAGGGAGCTTTACTCTGTATCTCACCCCTGCAGTGCTGTACTTGTCCTGGGAGTGTTTGATGGGGACAATGCAGAGAGAGCTTTACTCTGTATCTAACCCCGTGCTGTACCTGTCCTGGGAGTGTTTGATGGGGACAGTGTAGAGGGAGCTTTACTCTGTACCTAACCCCGTGCTGTACCTTTCCCGGGAATGTTTGATGGGGACAGTGGAGAGGGAGCTTTACTCTGTATCTAACCCCGTGCTGTACCTGTCCTGGGAGTGTTTGATGGGGACAGTGTAGAGGGAGCGTTACTCTGTATCTAACCCCGTGCTGTACCTGTCCTGGGAGTGTTTGATGGGGACTGAGGGAGTGTTATTCTGCATCTAATCCCGTGCTGTACCTGTCCTGGGAGTGTTTGATGGGGACAGAGTAGAGGGAGCTTTACTCTGTATCTAACCCCGTGCTGTACCTGTCCTGGGACTGTTTGATGGGGACAGTGTAGAGGGAGCTTTACTCTGTCTCTCACCCCCGCAGTGCTGTACCTGTCCTGGGAGTGTTTGATGGGGACAGTGTAGAGAGAGCTTTACTCTGTATCTAACCCCGTGCTGTACCTGTTCTGGGAGTGTTTGATGGGGGCAGTGTAGAGGGAGCTTTACTCTGTGTCTAACCCCGTGCTGTACCTGTCCTGGGAGTGTTTGATGGGGACAGTGTAGAGGCAGCTTTACTCTGTATCTAACCTCGTGCTGTACCTGTCCTGGGAGTGTTTGATGGGGACAGTGTAGAGGGAGCTTTAGTCTTTACATAACCCCGTGCTGTACCTGTCACGGGAATGTTTGATGGGGACAGTGGAGAGGGAGCTTTACTCTGTATCTAACCCCGTGCAGTACCTGTCCTGGGAGTGTTTGATGGGGACAGAGGGAGTGTTATCCTGTATCTAACACCGTGCTGTACCTGTCCTGGGAGTGTTTGATGGGGACATAGGGAGTTTTATTCTGTATCTAACCCCGTGCTGTACCTGTCCTGGGAGTGTTTGATGGGGACAGTGTAGAGGGAGCTTTACTCTGTATCTAACCCCATGCTGTACCTGTCCTGGGAGTGTTTGATGGGGACATAGGGAGTTTTATTCTGTATATAACCCCGTGCTGTACCTGTCCTGGGAGTGTTTGATGGGGACAGTGTAGAGGGAGCATTACTCTGTATCTAACCCTGTGCTGTACCTGTCTTGGGAGTGTTTGGTGGGGACAGTGTAGAGGGAGCTTTACTCTGTATCTAACCCCGTGCTGTACCTGTCCTGGGAGTGTTTGATGGGGACAGTGTCGAGGGAGCTTTACTCTGTATCTAACCCCGTGCTGTCCTGGGAGTGTTTGATGGGGACAGTGTAGAGGGAGCTTTACTCTGTATCAAACCCCGTGCTGTACCTGTCCTGGGAGCGTTTGAAGGGGACAGTGTAGAGGGAACTTTACTCTGTATCTAACCCCGTGCTGCCCTGGGAGTGTTTGATGGGGACAGTGTAGAGGGAGCTTTACTCTGTATCTCACCCCCGCAGTGCTGTACCTGTCCTGGGAGTGTTTGATGGGGACAGTGTAGATCGAGCTTTACTCTCTATCTAACCCCGTGCTGTACCTGTCCTGGGAGTGTTTGATGGGGACAGTGTAGAGGGAGCTTTACTCTGTGTCTAACCCCGTGCTGTACCTGTCCTGGGAGTGTTTGATGGGGACAGTGTAGAGGGAGCTTTACTCTGTATCTAACCCCGTGCTGTACCTGTCCTGGCAGTGTTTGATGGGGACAGTGTAGAGGGAGCTTTACTCTGTATCTAACCCCGTGCTGTACCTGTCCTGGGAGTGATTGATGGGGACAGTGCAGTGGGAGCTTTACTTTGTATCTAACCCCGTGCTGTACCTGTCCCGGGAGTGTTTGATGGGGACAGTGGAGAGGGAGCATTACTCTGTATCTAACCCCGTGCTGTACCTGTCCCGGGAGTGTTTGATGGGGACAGTGCAGAGGGATCTTTACTCTGTATCTAACCCCGTGCTGTACCTTTCCTGGGAGTGATTGATGGGGACAGTGTAGAGGGAGCATTACTCTGTATCTAACCCCGTGCGGTAGCTGTCCTGGGAGTGTTTGATGGGGACATTGGAGAGGGAGCTTTACTCTGTAGCTAACCCCATGCTGTGCCTGTCCTGGGAGTGATTGATGGGGACAGTGTAGAGGGAGCTTTACTCTGTGTCTAACCCCGTGCTGTATCTGTCCTGGGAGTGTTTGATGGGGACAGTGTAGAGGGAGCATTACTCTGTATCTAACCCCGTGCTGTACCTGTCCCGGGAATGTTTGATGGGGACAGTGGAGAGGGAGCTTTACTCTGTAGCTAACCCCGTGCTGTACCTGTCCTGGGAGTGTTTTATGGGGACAGTGTAGTGGGAGCTTTACTCTGTATCTAACCCCTGCTGAACATGTCCTGGGAGTGTTTAATGGGGACAGTGTAGAGGGAGCTTTACTCTGTATATGACCCCGTGCTGTACCTGTCCTGGGAGTGTTTGATGGGGACAGTGCAGAGGGAGCTTTACTCTGTATCTAACCCCGTGCTGAACCTGTCCTGGGAGTGTTTTATGGGGACAGTGTAGAGGGAGCTTTACTCTGTATCTAACCCCGTGCAGTACCTGTCCTGGGAGTGTTTGATGGGGACAGAGGGAGTGTTATCCTGTATCTAACACCGTGCTGTACCTGTCCTGGGAGTGTTTGATGGGGACATAGGGAGTTTTATTCTGTATCTAACCCCGTGCTGTACCTGTCCTGGGAGTGTTTGATGTGGACAGTGTAGAGGGAGTTTACGCTGTATCTAACCCCTTGCTGTACCTGTCCTGGGAGTGTTTGATGGGGACAGTGTAGAGGGAGCTTTACTCTGTATCTAACCCCGTGCTGTACCTGTCCTAGGAGTGTTTGATGGGGACAGTGTAGAGGGAGCTTTACTCTGTATCTAACCCCGTGCTGTACCTGTCCTGGGAGTGTTTGTTGGGGACAGTGTAGAGGGAGCTTTACTCTGTATCTAACCCCTTGCTGTACCTGTCCTGGGAGTGTTTGATGGGGACAGTGTAGAGGGAGCTTTACTCTGTATCTAACCCCGTGCTGTACCTGTCCTAGGAGTGTTTGATGGGGACAGTGTAGAGGGAGCTTTACTCTGTATCTAACCCCGTGCTGTACCTGTCCTGGGAGTGTTTGATGGGGACAGTGCAAAGGGAGCTCTACTCTGTATCTAACCCCGTGCTGTACCTGACCTGGGAGTGTTTGATGGGGACAGTGTAGAGGGAGTTTTACTCTGTATCTAACCCCGTGCTGTACCTGTCCTGGGAGTGTTTGATGGGGACAGTGTAGAGGGAGTTTTACTCTGTATCTAACCCCGTGCTTTACCTATCCTGGGAGTGTGTGATGGGGATAATGTAGAGAGAGCTTTACTCTGTATCTAACCCCGTGCCGTACCTGTCTTGGGAGTGTTTGATGGGGACCTTGTAGAGGGAGCTTTACTCTGTATCTAACCCCTGTGCTGTACCTGTCCTGGGAGTGTTTGTTGGGGACAGTGTAGAGGGAGCTTTCATCTGTGTCTAACCCCGTGCTGTACCTGTCCTGGGAGTGCTTGATGGGGACAGTGTAGAGGGAGCTTTACTCTGTATCTAACCCCGTGCTGTACCTGTCCTGGGAGTGTTTGATGGGGACAGTGTAGAGGGAGCTTTACTCTGTACCTAACCCCGTGCTGTACCTGTCCCGGGAATGTTTGATGGGGACAGTGGAGAGAGAGATTTACTCTGTAGCTAACCCCAAGCTGTACCTGTCCTGGGAGTGTTTGATGGGGACAGTGTAGAGGGAGCTTTACTCTGTATCTAACCCCGTGCTGTACCTGTCCTGGGAGTGTTTGATGGGGACAGTGTAGAGGGAGCTTTACTCTGTGTCTAACCCCGTGCTGTACCTGTCCTGGGATTGTTTGATGGGGACAGTGTAGAGGGAGCTTTACTCTGTATCTAACCCCGTGCTGTATCTGTCCTGGGAGTGTTTGATGGGGACAGTGTAGAGGGAGCGTTACTCTGTACCTAACCCTGTGCTGTACCTGTCCCGGGAATGTTTGATGGGGACAGTGGAGAGGGAGCTTTACTCTGCAGCTACCCCCATGCTGTACCTGTACTGCGTGCGTTTGATGGGGACAGTGTAGAGGGAGCTTTACTCTGTATCTAACCCCGTGCTGTACCTGTCCTGGGAGTGTTTGATGGGGACAGTGTAGAGGGAGCATTATTCTGTATCTAACCCCGTGCTGTACCTGTCCTGGGAGAGTTTGATGGGGAAAGTGGAGAGGGAGCTTTACTCTGTATCTAACCCCGTGCTGTACCTATCCTGGGAGTGTTTGATGGTGACAGTGTAAAGGGATCTTTACTCTGGATCTAACCCCGTGCTGTACCTGTCCTGGGAGTGTTTGATGGGGACAGTGTAGAGGGAGCTTTACTCTGTATCTAACCCCGTGCTGTACCTGTCCTGGGAGTGTTTGATGGGGACAGTGTAGAGGGAGCATTACTCTGTATCTAACCCCATGCTGTACCTGTCCTGGGAGTGTTTGATGGGGACAGTGTAGAGGGAGCTTTACTCTGTACCTAACCCTGTGCTGTACCTGTCCCGGGAATGTTTGATGGGGACAGTGGAGAGGGAGCTTTACTCTGCAGCTACCCCCATGCTGTACCTGTACTGCGTGCGTTTGATGGGGACAGTGTAGAGGGAGCTTTACTCTGTATCTAACCCCGTGCTGTACCTGTCCTGGGAGTGTTTGATGGGGACAGTGTAGAGGGAGCATTATTCTGTATCTAACCCCGTGCTGTACCTGTCCTGGGAGAGTTTGATGGGGAAAGTGGAGAGGGAGCTTTACTCTGTATCTAACCCCGTGCTGTACCTATCCTGGGAGTGTTTGATGGTGACAGTGTAAAGGGAGCTTTACTCTGGATCTAACCCCGTGCTGTACCTGTCCTGGGAGTGTTTGATGGGGACAGTGTAGAGGGAGCTTTACTCTGTATCTAACCCCGTGCTGTACCTGTCCTGGGAGTGTTTGATGGGGACAGTGTAGAGGGAGCATTACTCTGTATCTAACCCCATGCTGTACCTGTCCTGGGAGTGTTTGATGGGGACAGTGTAGAGGGAGCTTTACTCTGTATCTAACCCCGTGCTGTACCTGTCCTGGGAATGTTTGATGGGGACAGTGTAGAGGGAGCTTTACTCTGTACCTAACCCTGTGCTGTACCTGTCCCGGGAATGTTTGATGGGGACAGTGGAGAGGGAGCTTTACTCTGCAGCTACCCCCATGCGGTACCTGTACTGCGTGTGTTTGATGGGGACAGTGTCGAGGGAGCTTTACTCTGTATCTAACCCCGTGCTGTACCTGTCCTGGGAGTGTTTGATGGGGACAGGGTAGAGGGAGCATTATTCTGTATCTAACCCCATGCTGTACCTGTCCTGGGAGTGTTTGATGGGGACAGTGTAGAGGGAGCTTTACTCTGTATCTAACCCCGTGCTGTACCTGTCCTGGGAGTGTTTGATGGGGACAGTGTAGAGGGAGCTTTACTCTGTGTCTAACCCCGTGCTGTACCTGTCCTGGGAGTGTTTGATGGGGACAGTGTAGAGGGAGCTTTACTCTGTATCTAACCCCGTGCTGTACCTGTCCTGGGAATGTTTGATGGGGACAGTGTAGAGGGAGCTTTACTCTGTACCTAACCCTGTGCTGTACCTGTCCCGGGAATGTTTGATGGGGACAGTGGAGAGGGAGCTTTACTCTGCAGCTACCCCCATGCGGTACCTGTACTGCGTGTGTTTGGTGGGGACAGTGTCGAGGGAGCTTTACTCTGTATCTAACCCCGTGCTGTACCTGTCCTGGGAGTGTTTGATGGGGACAGGGTAGCGGGAGCATTATTCTGTATCTAACCCCGTGCTGTACCTGTCCTGGGAGAGTTTGATGGGGACAGTGGAGAGGGAGCTTTGCTCTGTATCTAACCCCGTGCTGTACCTGTCCTGGGAGTGTTTGATGGGGACAGTGTAAAGGGAGCTTTATTCTGGATCTAACCCCGTGCTGTACCTGTCCTGGGAGTGTTTGATGGGGACAGTGTAGAGGGAGCTTTACTCTGTATCTAACCCCGTGCTGTACCTGTCCTGGGAGTGTTTGATGGGGACAGTGTAGAGGGAGCTTTACTCTGTATCTAACCCCGTGCTGTACCTGTCCTGGGAGTGTTTGATGGGGACAGTGTAGAGGGAGCTTTACTCTGTATCTAACCCCGTGCTGTGCCTGTACTGGGAGTGTTTGATGGGGACAGTGTAGAGGGAGCTTTACTCTGTATCTAACCCCGTGATGTACCTGTCCTGGGAGTGTTTGATGGGGACAGTGTAGACGGAGCTTTACTCTGTATCTAACCCCGTGCTGTACCTGTCCTGGGAGTGTTTGATGGGGACAGTGTAGAGGGAGCTTTACTCTGTATCTAACCCCGTGCTGTACCTGTCTTGGGAGTGTTTGATGGGGACAGTGCAGAGGGAGCTTTACTCTGTATCTAACCCCATGCTGTACCTGTCCTGGGAGTGTTTGATGGGGACAGTGTAGAGGGAGCTTTACTCTGTATCTAACCCCGTGCTGTACCTGTCCTGGGAGTGTTTGATGGGGACAGTGTAGAGGGAGCTTTACTCTGTATCTAACCCCATGCTGTACCTGTCCTGGGAGTGTTTGATGGGGACAGTGTAGAGGGAGCTTTACTCTGTATCTAACCCCGTGCTGTACCTGTCCTGGGAGCGTTTGATGGGGACAGTGTAGAGGGAGCTTTACTCTGTACCTAACCCCGTGCTGTACCTCTCCTGGGTGGTGAGGTGCAAGGTGTAAAATGATAGACGTGCGCAGGGAGAGAGAGATGGGTCGAGATGGAGTGAGCAGGATATTGTCTGTTCATCCTCACCATAAGCAAGTAAACACCCAGAAACTCAGCCAGACACTGTCGTACGAGCAGGTTCTTAATCTGGAGTTTTTTCTTCAAACTGTTCATTCCACTGGATGCCTTGTTAATAGCGCGGTCAACTGACGTCAAGGCTCGATCGCCCTGCCCCACGTTGACCTTCATCCACAAGGGTTCAAGGGTGACGGAGCAGGAAGGAAAGATAACACAAGGGTCCCAAGGTCAGTGGAAGGACAATGGTGCACATTCAGTAAGTATTGCCAAGTGGGTTGTTACTCGTCCGCCCCAGGGCTCTACCCTGACCCGACAACCCGGGCAACCACCTCATCCGCCTCCCAGGCCCATCGACGTACCAAAGGATGGCTCGCCTGCTCAGGCAGTCAACTTGAACATCGCTACCCTCACCGATATCCAATCCCAACCCCCTGTCAATCCATGTAACCTCCTCCAGGCCCTTCACCCCCTCCCTATCTCTGTGACCTCCTCCAGCCCCTACACCCCCTCCCTATCTCTGTAACCTCCTCCAGCCCCTACACCCCCTTCCTATCTCTGTAACCTCCTCCAGCCCCTACACCCCCCTCCCTATCTCTGTAACCTCCTCCAGCCCCGACACCCCCTCCCTATCTCTGTAACCTCCTCCAGCCCCTACACCCCCTTCCTATCTCTGTAACCTCCTCCAGCCCCTACACCCCCTCCCTATCTCTGTAACCTCCTCCAGCCCCTACACCCCCCTCCCTATCTCTGTAACCCCCTCCAGCCCCGACACACCCTCCCTATCTCTGTAACCTCCTCCTGCCCCCGACACCCCCTCCCTATCTCTGTAACCTCCTCTAGCTCCCTACACCCCCTCCCTATCTCTGCAACCTCCTCCAACCCCTCCACCCCCTCCCTGTCTCTGTAACCTCCTCCAACACCTACACGCCCTCCCTATCTCTGTAACCTCCTCCAACCCCTACACCTCCTCCCTATCTCTGTAACCACCTCCAACCCCTACACCCCCTCGCTGTCTCTGTAACTTCCTCCAGCCCCTACACCCCCTCCCTATCTCTGTAACCTCCTCCAGCTCCTACACCCCCTCCCTACCTCTGTAACCTCCTCCAGCCGCTACACCCCCTCCCTATTGCTGTAACCTCCTCCAGCCCCTACACCCCCTCCCTATCTCTGTAACCTCCTCCAGCCACTACACCCCCTCCCTATCGCTGTAACCTCCTCCAGCACCTAACCCCCTCCCTACCTCTGTAACCTCCTCCAGCCCCTACACCCCCTCCCTATCTCTGTAACCTCCTCCAACTCCTACACCCCCTCCCTATCTCTGTAACCTCCTCCAACCCCGACACCCCCTCCCTATCTCTGTAACCTCCTCCAGCCGCTACACCCCCTCCCTATCGCTGTAACCTCCTCCAGCCCCTAACCCCCTCCCTACCTCTGTAACCTCCTCCAGCCCCCTACACCCCCTCCCTATCTCTGTAACCTCCTCCAGCCCCTACACCCGCTCCCTGTCTCTGTAACCTCCTCCAGCCGCTACACCCCCTCCCTATTGCTGTAACCTCCTCCAGCCCCCTACACCCCTTCCCTATCTCTGTAACCTCTTCCAACCCCTACACCCCCTCCCTATCTCTGTAACCTCCTCCAGCCCCCGACACCCCCTCCCTATCTCTGTAACCTCCTCTTGCTCCCTGCACCCCCTCCCTATCTCCATAACCTCCTCCAGCCCCTGCACCCCCTCCCCATCTCTGTAACCTCCTCCAGCCCCTACACCCCCTCCCTATCTCTGTAACCTCCTCTTGCTCCCTGCACCCCCTCCCTATCTCCATAACCTCCTCCAGCCCCTACACCCCCTCCCTATCTCTGTAACCTCCTCCAGCCCCGACACACCCTCCCTATCTCTGTAACCTCCTCCTGCCCCCGACACCCCCTCCCTATCTCTGTAACCTCCTCTAGCTCCCTACACCCCCTCCCTATCTCTGTGACCTCCTCCAGCCCCGACACCCCCTCCCTATCTCTGTAACCTCCTCCAGCCCCGACACACCCTCCCTATCTCTGTAACCTCCTCCAACCCCTACACCTCCTCCCTATCTCTGTAACCACCTCCAACCCCTACACCCCCTCCCTGTCTCTGTAACCTCCTCCAGCTCCTACACCCCTCCCTATTCTCTGTAACCTCCTCCAGCCGCTACACCCCCTCCCTATTGCTGTAACCTCCTCCAGCCCCTACACCCCCTCCCTGTCTCTGTAACCTCCTCCAACCGCTAGACCCCCTCCCTATCTCTGTAACCTCCTCCAGCCGCTACACCCCCTCCCTATCGCTATAACCTCCTCCAGCCCCTAACCCCCTCCCTATCTCTGTAACCTCCTCCAACCCCTACACCCCCTCCTTATCTCTGTCACCTCCTCCAACCCCTACACCCCTTCCCTATCTCTGTAACCTCCTCCAACCCTACACCCCCTCCCTATCTCTGTAACCTCCTCCAGCCCCCTGCACCCCCTCCCTATCTCTGCAACCTCCTCCAGCCCCCGACACCCCCTCCCTATCTCTGTAACCTCCTCTTGCTCCCTACACCCCCTCCCTACCTCTGTAACCTCCTCCAGCCCGGACACACCCTCCCTATCTCTGTAACCTCCTCCTGCCCCCGACACCCCCTCCCTAGCTCTGTAACCTCCTCTAGCTCCCTACACCCCCTCCCTATCTCTGTGACCTCCTCCAGCCCCGACACACCCTCCCTATCTCTGTAACCTCCTCCAACCCCTACACCCCTCCCTATCTCTGTAACCTCCTCCAACCCCTACACCCCCTCCCTGTCTCTGTAACCTCCTCCAACCCCTACACCCTCTCCCTATCTCTGTAACCTCCTCCAACCCCTACACCCCCTCCCTGTCTCTGTAACCTCCTCCAGCCCCGACACACCCTCCCGATCTCTGTAACCTCCTCCTGCCACCGACACCCCCTCCCTATCTCTGTAACCTCCTCCAGCCCCTACACCCCCTCCCTGTCTCTGTAACCTCCTCCAACCCCTACACCCCTCCCTATCTCTGTAACCTCCTCCAACCCTTACACCCCCTCCCTGTCTCTGTAACCTCCTCCAACCCCTGCACCCCCTCCCTACCTCTGTAACCTCCTCCATCCCCTACACCCTCTCCCTATCTCTGTAACCACCTCCAACCCCTACACCCCCTCCCTATCTCTGTAACCTCCTCCAGCTCCTACACCCCCTCCCTATCTCTGTAACCTCCTCCAGCCCCTACACCCCGTCCCTATCTCTGTAACCTCCTCCAGCCGCTACACCCCCTCCCTATCTCTGCAACCTCCTCCAGTCCCTACACCCCCTCCCTATCTCTGTAATCTCCTCCAGCCCCTACAACCCCTCCCTATCTCTGTAACCTCCTCCAGCCCCTACACCCCTTCCCTATCTCTGTAACCTCCTCTAGCCCCTACACCCCCTCCCTATCTCTGTAACCTCCTCCAACACCTACACCCCCTCCCTGTCTCTGTAACCTCCTCCAGCCCCTACACCCCCTCCCTATCTCTGTAACCTCCTCCAGCCCCGACACCCCCTCCCTATCTCTGTAACCTCCTCCAACCCCTACACCCCCTGCCTATCTCTGTAACTTCCTCCAGCCCCTACACCCCGTCCCTGTCTCTGTAACCTCCTCCAACCCCTGCACCCCCTCCCTATCTCTGTAACCTCCTCCAACCCCTACACCTCCTCCCTATCTCTGTAACCACCTCCAACCCCTACACCCCCTCCCTGTCTCTGTAACCTCCTCCAGCTCCTACACCCCCTCCCTATCTCTGTAACCTCCTCCAGCCGCTACACCCCCTCCCTATTTCTGTAACCTCCTCCAGCCCCTACACCCCCTCCCTGTCTCTGTAACCTCCTCCAACCGGTAGACCCCCTCCCTATCTCTGTAACCTCCTCCAGCCGCTACACCCCCTCCCTATCGCTGTAACCTCCTCCAGCCCCTAACCCCCTCCCTATCTCTGTAACCTCCTCCAACCCCTACACCCCCTCCTTATCTCTGTAACCTCCTCCAACCCCTACACCCCTTCCCTATCTCTGTAACCTCCTCCAACCCTACACCCCCTCCCTATCTCTGTAACCTCCTCCAGCCCCCTGCACCCCCTCCCGATCTCTGTAACCTCCTCCAACCCCTACACCCCCTCCCTATCTCTGTAACCTCCCCCAGCCGCTACACCCCCTCCTTATCGCTGTAACCTCCTCTTGCTCCCTACACGCCCTCCCTATCTCTGTAACCTCCTCCAGCCCGGACACACCCTCCCTATCTCTGTAACCTCCTCCTGCCCCCGACACCCTCTCCCTATCTCTGTAACCTCCTCTATCTCCCTATACCCCCTCCCTATCTCTGTGACCTCCTCCAGCCCCGACACACCCTCCCTATCTCTGTAACCTCCTCCAACCCCTACACCCCCTCCCTGTCTCTGTAACCTCCTCCAGCCCCGACACACCCTCCCTATCTCTGTAACCTCCTCCAACCCCTACACCCCCTCCCTGTCTCTGTAACCTCCTCCAACCCCTGCACCCCCTCCCTATCTCTGTAACCTCCTCCATCCCCTACACCCTCTCCCTATCTCTGTAACCACCTCCAACCCCTACACCCCCTCCCTATCTCTGTAACCTCCTCCAGCTCCTACACCCCCTCCCTATCTCTGTAACCTCCTCCAGCCCCTACACCCCCTCCCTATCTCTGTAACCTCCTCCAGCCGCTACACCCCCTCCCTATCTCTGCAACCTCCTCCAGTCCCTACACCCCCTCCCTATCTCTGTAACCTCCTCCAACCCCTACACCTCCTCCCTGTCTCTGTAACCTCCTCCAGCCCCTACACCCCCTCCCTATCTCTGTAACCTCCTCCAGCCCCTACACCCCATCCCTATCTCTGTAACCTCCTCCAGCCCCTAACCCCCTCCCTATCTCTGTAACCTCCTCCAACCCCTACACCCCCTCCCTATCTCTGTAACCTCCTCCAACCCCTACACCCCCTCCCTGTCTCTGTAACCTCCTCCAACCGCTAGACCCCCTCCCTATCTCTGTAACCTCCTCCAACCCCTACACCCCCTCCCTGTCTCTGTAACCTCCTCCAGCCCCTACACCCCCTTCCTGTCTCTGTAACCTCCTCCAGCCCCGACACACCCTCCCTATCTCTGTAACCTCCTCCAGCCCCCTCCCTATCTCTGTAACCTCCTCCAGCCCCCACACCCCCTCCCTATCTCTGTAACCTCCTCCAGCTCCCTACACCCCCTCCCTATCTCTGTAACCTCCTCCAGCTCCCTACACCCCCTTCCCTATCTCTGTAACCTCCTCCAGCCCCTACACCCCCTCCCTATCTCTGTAACCTCCTCCAGCCCCTTCACCCCCTCCCTATCTCTGTAACCTCCTCCAGCTCCCACACCCCCTCCTTATCTCTGTAACCTCCTCCAGCTCCCTACACCCCTCCCTATCTCTGTAACCTCCTCCAGCTCCCACACCCCCTCCCTATCGCTGTAACCTCCTCCAGCTCCCTACACCCCCTCCCTATCTCTGTAACCTCCTCCAGTCCCTACACCCCCTCCCTATCTCTGTAACCTCCTCCAGCTCCCTACACCCCTCCCTATCTCTGTAACCTCCTCCAGCTCCCACACCCCCTTCCCTATCTCTGTAACCTCCTCCAGCCCCTACACCCCCTCCCTATCTCTGTAACCTCCTCCAGCCCCTTCACCCCCTCCCTATCTCTGTAACCTCCTCCAGCTCCCACACCCCCTCCTTATCTCTGTAACCTCCTCCAGCTCCCTACACCCCCTCCCTATCTCTGTAACCTCCTCCAGCTCCCACACCCCCTCCCTATCGCTGTAACCTCCTCCAGCTCCCTACACCCCCTTCCTGTCTCTGTAACCTCCTCCAGCTCGGTATCGAACAGCTGCCTCCCTCACCCCCCCCCCCCTGCCATATCCCCCCGACGCCCTCGTGTTGTAAACACCCGGCTCGGTGCTCCGTTGAGCGTCCTACCCGAGACATCTCCGTCTGCAGACTGGCTCCTGAACGGGCCGACAACAAACCCTTGACCCCAGAGGAGGTTTCTCGAGCAGAGTCCAAAAGGTGGGATCTGTCGCCGGGTTAACCCTCGCCTGTCAAGGATAACTGCCCTTCCTCGGGCGGGTGCGGGGGGGGAGAAGTGGGGGAAAGCGTCGCTCCCTTCACTGTGAGTGGTTGGTGGGCGGGCGGCAGTTGAACAAAGAAGGGGAGTTGGACTGTTGGGTGCTCCCTTTTCAAAAAAGGCTGCGGTGTGTGCGTGTGTGGAACTTTCTTTGTGTTCCTCCAAATCTGGAGTTCCGCCTTCTGCTCAACTGTCAACGGAACCCCTCGGGAGGGTGAACTCTTCCTCTTCGCGCGCTTAAGCTGCTGCACAGGGCACACATGACCGGGACACGGATGAGCCGGTTTTTTGGGGGTGCGGACGGGTGCGTTAGGTGCTCAGGGAGCCCAGCAAATCACACCCCTATGTCCCGGGCGTGCGCAGCGCTGGAGGAATTTTGGAAGGGCGTGTCGAGGACGGTGGCGGGGCTGGTAGGATCCAGGATCAAGCCGGGCTGGGGGCTCGCAAATATTTGACAGGAGACGGGAGTGCAGGAGGCGAAAGAGGCCGGAATTCTGGCCTTTGCGTCCCCGGTAGCCCGGCGAAGGATTCTCCTTCAGCGGAAGGATGCAAGGCCCCCCCCAAGCGTGGAATCCTGGATCAGCGGTATGGCGGGGTTCATTAAATTGGAGAGGGTGAAATTAGCCTCGAGAGGGTCGGTGCGAGGGTTTTTCAGGCGGTGACAACCGTTCTTAGACTTCCTGGCAGAACGGTCGAAAATGGTCAGCAGCAGCAGCAACCTGAGGGGGGGGTCTATTTTATATTTGTTTGTCGATACTGGGGGATCTGAGGGGGTGTATATATTTGCTATGTGTTTCGGCGGGTGTTAATATATTATTTATGTATAGTGGGGAGGGGGGCACTGGGGTTGTTCCTTTTACATTTTGTTGTTGATATTTTGTGGAACCTTTATTAAAAATGATTTTTTTTTAAATAAAACTGTCAACAGAACAGAGGTGGAGTTCAATCGACAATGGCTGGAATCATGTCGAGAGGGCGAGAATACAAGACCAGGGATGTACTTCTGAGGCTGTACAAGGCTCTGGTCAGACCCCATTGGGAGTATCGTGAGCAGTTGTGGGCCCCGTATCTAAGGAAGGATGTGCTGGGGCCTTGGAAAGGGTCCAGAGGAGGTTCACAAGAACGATCCCTGGAATGAAGAGCTTTTCGTGTGAGGAACGGTTGAGGACTCTGGGTCTGTACTCGTTGGAGTTTAGAAGGATGAGGGGGGATCTTATTGAAACTTACAGGATACTGCGAGGCCTGGATAGAGTGGACGTGGAGAGGATGTTTCCACTTGTAGGAAAAACTAGAAGCAGAGGGGACACCATCTCAGACTGAAGGGACGATCCTTTAAAACAGAGATGAGGAGGAATTTCTTCAGCCGGAGGGAGGTGAATCTGTGGAAGTCTTTGCCGCAGAAGGCTGCGGAGGCCAAATCACTGAGTGTCTTTAAGACAGAGATAGATAGGTTCCTGATTAATTAGGGGATCAGGGGTTATGGCGAGAAGGCAGGAGAATGGGGATGAGAAAATATCAGCCGTGATTGATGGCGGAGCAGACTCGATGGGCCGAGTGGCCGAATTCTGAGCCTCTGTCTTATGGTCTGATGGGCAATAATCCAGAGTCGCTCTCCCGCTGTCGCTTGCATCGCCGGTTGTGTTGGCCCGGCATTCCGGGGGGCGGGGGGTCTCATGATATTCGACTAAGGAGATCATCACAACAATGTCTAACCTTGACGGCCGCACAGAGGGGGCACTTAACTCTCGGTGTGAAGCACCTCCCGAACCCAGGGTCAAGAGTGGCACCCTGGCACAGTCCAGTGAGGAAGGGGAAATGCTGCTCCATTTTGGCTTAGGGGACATGACATTCAGCAAATATTTGCATTTATATAGCGCCTTTGACTTCCTACATTACTCAGACTCTGGCCACTTTTGTGGTCCTTATTTTAATTGCCCCGTGCCTTCAGCTACCTGGGACCCTAAGCTCTGAAATCCCCGTCCTAATCCTCTCTCCCTCTCTCTGTCTCTGTCCCTCACTCTGCCTCTCTCTCTCTCTGTCTGTCTCCCTCTTCCTGTCTCCATCTCTGTCTCCCTCTCTCTCTGTCTCTTTCCCTCTCTCTGTCTCCCTTTCTCTCTGTCTCTCTCCCTCTCTCTCTGTCTCTTTCCCTCTCTCTGTCTCCCTCTCTCTCTCTGTCTCCCTCACTCTCTGTCTCTTTCCCTCTCTCTCTCTCTCCCTCTCTGTGTCTCTTTCCCTCTCTCTGTCTCCCTCTCCCTCTGTCTCTTTCCCTCTCTCTGTCTCCCTCTCTCTCTGGCTCTTTCCCTCTCTCTGTCTCCCTCTCTCTCACCCTCTCTCTCTGGCTCTTTCCCTCTCTCTGTCTCCCTCTCTCTCTCTGTCTCTCTCCCTCTCTCTCTGTCTCTTTCCCTCTCTTTGTCTCCCTCTCTCTCTCTGTCTCTGTCACTCACTCTGCCTCTCTCTCTCTGTCTGTCTCCCTGTCTCCCACTGTCTCTCTCTGTCTCTGTCAGAGGGTCAGTACTAAGGGAGTGCCGCACTGTCGGAAGGTCAGTAGTGAGGGAGCGCCGCACTGTCAGAGTGTCAGTACTGAGGGAGCGCCGCACTGTGGGAGGGTCAGTACTGAGGGAGCTCCGCACTGTGGGAGGGTCAGTACTGAGGGAGCGCCACACTGTCAGAGGGTCAGTACTGAGGGAGCGCCGCACTGTGGGAGGGTCAGTACTGAGGGAGCGCCGCACTGTGGGAGGGTCAGTACTGAGGGAGTGCCGCACTGTGGGAGGGTCAGTACTGAGGGAGCGCCGCACTGTGGGAGGGTCAGTACTGAGGGAGCGCCGCACTGTCAGAGGGTCAGTACTGAGGGAGCGCCGCACTGTGGGAGGGTCAGTGCTGAGGGAGCGCCGCACTGTGGGAGGGTCAGTATTGAGGGAGCGCCGCACTGTGGGAGGGTCAGTGCTGAGGGAGTGCCGCACTGTGGGAGGGTCAGCACTGAGGGAGCACCGCACTGTGGGAGGGTCAGTACTGAGGGAGTGCCGCGCTGTGGGAGGGGCAGTACTGAGGGAGCGCCGCACTGTCAGAGGGTCCGTACTGAGGGAGCGCCGCACTGTCAGAGGGTCCGTACTGAGGGAGCGCCGCACTGTCAGAGGGTCAGTACTGAGGGAGCGCCGCACTGTGGGAGGGTCAGTACTGAGGGAGCGCCGCACTGTGGGTGGGTCAGTGCTGAGGGAGCGCCGCACTGTGGGAGGGTCAGTGCTGAGGGAGCGCCGCACTGTGGGAGGGTCAGTACTGAGGGAGTGCCGCACTGTCAGGGTCAGTACTGAGGGAGTGGCGCACTGTGGGAGGGTCAGTACTGAGGGAGTGCCGCACTGTCAGGGGGTCAGTACTGAGGGAGCGTCGCACTGTCAGAGGGTCAGCACTGAGGGAGCGCCGCACTGTGGGAGGGTCAGTACTGAGGGAGCGCCGCACTGTCAGAGGGTCAGTACTGAGGGAGTGCCGCACTGTGGGAGGGTCAGTACTGAGGGAGTGCCGCACTGTCAGAGGGTCAGTACTGAGGGAGTGCCGCACTGTCAGAGGGTCAGTACTGAGGGAGCGCCGCACTGTGGGAGGGTCAGTACTGAGGGAGCGCCGCAATGTGGGAGGGTCAGTACTGAGAGAGCGCCGCACTGTGGGAGGGTCAGTACTGAGGGAGCGCCGCACTGTCAGAGGGTCAGTACTGAGGGAGCGCCGCACTGTGGGAGGGTCAGTACTGAGGGAGCGCCGCACTGTGGGAGGGTCAGTACTGAGGGAGCGCCGCACTGTCAGAGGGTCAGTACTGAGGGAGCGCCGCACTGTGGGAGGGTCAGTACTGAGGGAGCGCCGCACTGTGGGAGGGTCAGTACTGAGGGAGCACCGCACTGTGGGAGGGTTAATAAGGGGATCAGGGGTTATGGGGAGAAGACAGGGGAATGGGGATGAGAAAAATATCCGCCATGATTGAATGGCGGAGCAGACTCGATGGGCCGAGTGGCCTAATTCTGCTCCTGTGTCTTATGGTATAATGGGGACTGAGCGATGCGCCCTGGGAAGGGCCGACATGGGACGAGGGACCTCCCAACAAAAGGGCAGGACATTGAGAGGGTCAGAGGAATGGAGTGATCTCAGGGTGCTGCGAGGTACATTGTGAGAGTGGGGCGGTGGGGATAAAGATGGGAGTGGGCGGGAAGGAGGCTCGAATGGGATAGGATCACCCAACACGGACCAATTTCTGAAACACGGGAACCCTGCCAAGTTCAGAAAGGAGGCTGACGCAGAATGAGATTCAAAACGTTTAATGCAACAGGTGGATTTTTCTCAACAGGTTTCTCCGGTTACAAGACATTCCAAAGGAAAACCTAGAAGAAGGGAGACACCGGTAGCCGAGGCCCGAGTTAGATTAGTGATCAGTCAGTGTCATGAGAATGCCACTTTAAGAAATGTTTGTCTGCTCAAGTTACTGCGGTGATGTCAGAATGTGGGTGGAGCTGAGCTCTGGCTCTGCTTTTTAGTTTCGCTTTGAGGAAAAGCTTGGGTGCGTCTGTGTTTTTTAGTTTCGTTTTCAGTGTTGGAGCTGAAGCCAGACAGAGCGGGTGTACTGTTGATCTCTCCACCATGAAAAGACTCTCTCTTGATCATTTGGTGAATTCAGAGGGATAACTGTTCTCAGTGGTGAATCTAAACCTGATGTGCTTCTGTTAAAAGATTTTTTAACATGTCTTATGGAGTTAAAAGGAAAGTTTAAGGATGACTTAGTGTTGTATTCTTTGGGGTTGTGTGTGAATTAATGGTTGCTAAGATGTTCACTGTACGTTTTAAAAAGATTAACTGAGTTCATAGAATTGTTATGGGCCAGGGTTTGGAGAACCCCAAAGTGTATCATGGAGTTCACCTGTCCCACAACTTTTAATAGATTGTGGTATGGGGAGCACACGGCCCACTCTACAGGTGTGGGACAGCAGAAATGGACACGTATGTTTTAATGCAAAACAATGTTTATTCTATGAACTCAAGTGAACCTTTTTAAAACATACAGTGAACATCTTAGCAACCATCGATTCAAATACAACCCCCAAAGAATACAACTCTAAGTAATCCTTTAAGCTTTCCGTTTAACATCCATACGACTTAAAACACCTTTTAACAGAAGCACATTAGGTTTACATTCACGGGCAGCACGGTGGCGCACTGGTTAGCATTGTTGCCTACGGCGCTGAGGTCCCGGGTTCGAATCCCGGCCCTGGGTCACTGACCGTGTGGAGTTTGCACATTCTCCCCGTGTCTGCGTGGGTTTCGCCCCCACAACCCAAAAGATGTGCAGGACAGGTGGATCGGCCACGCTAAATTGCCCCTTAATTTAAAAAAAAAGGTTCACATTCACGACTGACAACATTTATAATTCTGAATTCACCAAATGATCAAGAGATAGTCTTTTGATGGCAGAGAGAACAGCAGTACACCTGCTCTGTCTGGCTTCAGCTCCCACACTGAAAACGAAACTAAAACACACCCTGCAGCCTGCTCAAAAACGAAAGTAAAAAGCTGACAGGCAGCCCAGCTCCACCCACTCTCTGACATCACTGATAAACACCCATTTCTTAAAGGTACATTTCTTAAACAATCATTTCTTAAAGGCACTCTCACACGAAAGAATAAACATTGTTTTGCTTTAAAAAATACTTTCCCATTTCTGCTGTCCCACACCCGTAGAGTGGGCCGTGCGCTCCCCACACCACAATCTAGTCAAAGTCGGAACTCCACGATACACTTTGGGGTTCTCTAAACCCTGGCCCATGGCATCAGGGAGTCGAGGGTTTAGGGAGCTTGAGGAATCGTCCCATCAGGTCGGCCATCGCGGCATTGAATGGCAGGGCCCGGTGGGTGGGCCGAATGGCCTCCTTCTGCTCTTACGTCACATGGAGAGGGTGAGGGAGGGGATCCCAGAGTTTAGGGGGGCCCCGGCGACAGAGGCCTTGGCCGCCACAGACTGAGGGATGGGAATCGCGGATGGGGGGGGGGGGAAGCTTCAGGCACGCAAAGGTTAAGCGTCAGTTGCAGAGGGCATCGGGGAAGCCACCTTGGAGTGAAGGGCGACGCCTGGTTGGACGCCATTCAGGGAAGATTGACCGGTCCGATGGGAAAGGTTGGAGAAGTATTCCTGGCGTCCCTGGGCCGTGGGATTGGCCTGGGGACGGCGACGAGGAGAGTTCAGAGGGAAGACTACGCGATGTTTACTGGGGAGATCTGGTCGCCAATGTCTTCAGGAGATCCAGCATGGCTTTTTGGAAGTCGATGGTCCAACCTGCAGACACAAGGAATGTACATTTTCTTTAAACTCTTGGTCATTTGGATGTCACGAGGACTTGCATCGTGGTCATCATTTCAACAAGGCCCAAAACGCCCAGCAGCCAATCAAATACTTGTAAACCGTGGCCAAGCGAGATCCCAGAATCATTTGGCCCCAACACACACCTGACCAGCAGCGGCGCTCCCTCAGTACTGACCCTCCCACAGTGCGGCGCTCCCTCAGTACTGACCCTCCCACAGTGCGGCACTCCCTCAGTACTGACACTCCCACAGTGCAGCGCTCCCTCAGTACTGACCCTCCCACAGTGCGGTGCTCCCTCAGTACTGACCCTCCCACAGTGCGGCGCTCCCTCAGTACTGACCCTCTGACAGTGCAGCGCTCCCTCAGTACTGACCCTCCCACAGTGCGGCGCTCCCTCAGTACTGACCCTCTGACAGTGCAGCGCTCCCTCAGTACTGACCCTCCCACAGTGCAGCGCTCCCTCAGTACTGAACCCCCCACAGTGCGGCGCTCCCTCAGTACTGACCCTCTGACAGTGCGGTGCTCCCTCAGTACTGACCCTCTGACAGTGCGGCACTCCCTCAGCACTGACCCTCCCACAGTGCGGGGCTCCCTCAGTACTGACCCTCCCACAGTGCGGCACTCCCTCAGCACTGACCCTCCCACAGTGCGGCGCTCCCTCAGTACTGACCCTCCCACAGTGCGGCGCTCCCTCAGTACTGACCCTCCGACAGTGCGGAGCTTCCTCAGTACTGACCCTCCCGCAGTGCGGCACTCCCTCAGTACTGACCCTCCCACAGTGCGGCGCTCCCTCAGTACTGACCCTCCCACAGTGCGGGGCTCCCTCAGTACTGACCCTCCCACAGTGCGGAGCTCCCTCAGTACTGACCCTCCCACAGTGCGGCACTCCCTCAGCACTGACCCTCCCACAGTGCGTCGCTCCCTCAGTAATTACCCTCCCACAGTGCGGCACTCCCTCAGTACTGACCCTCTGACAGTGTGGTGCTCCCTCAGTACTGACCCTCCCACAGTGCGGCACTCCCTTAGTACTGACCCTCCCACAGTGTGGCGCTCCCTCAGTACTGACCCTCCCACAGTGCGGCGCTCCCTCAGTACTGACCCTCTGACAGTGTGGCGCTCCCTCAGCACTGACCCTCCCACAGTGCGGCACTCCCTCAGTACTGACCCTCCCACAGTGTGGCGCTCCCTCAGTACTGACCCTCCCACAGTGCGGTGCTCCCTCAGTACTGACCCTCTGACAGTGCGGCACTCCCTCAGTACTGACGTCCCACAGTGCAGCACTCCCTCAGTACTGACCCACTGACAGTGCGGCACTCCCTCAGTACTGACCCTCCCACAGTGCAGCACTCCCTCAGTACTGACCCACTGACAGTGCGGCGCTCCCTCAGTACTGACCCTCCCACAGTGCGGCGCTCCCTCAGTACTGACACTCTCACTGTGCGGCGTTCCCTCAGCACGGACCCTCTGACAGTGCGGCGCTCCCTCAGTACTGACCCTCCGACAGTGCGGCGCTCCCTCCGTACTGACCCTCCCACAGTGCGGTGCTCCCTCAGTACTGACCCTCTGACAGTGCGGCGCTCCCTCAGTACTGACCCTCCCACAGTGCGGCGCTCCCTCAGTACTGACCCTCTGACAGTGCAGCGCTCCCTCAGTACTGACTCTCGCACAGTGCGGCACTCCCTCAGTACTGACCCTCCCACAGTGCGGCACTCCCTCAGTACTGACCCTCTGACAGTGCAGCACTCCCTCAGTACTGACCCTCTGACAGTGCGGCGCTCCCTCAGTACTGACCCTCCCACAGTGCGGCGCTCCCTCAGTACTGACCCTCTGACAGTGCGGTGCTCCCTCAGTACTGACCCTTCCACAGTGCGGCGCTCCCTCAGTACTGACCCTCCCACAGTGCGGCGCTCCCTCAGTACTGAAACTCTGACAGTGCGGCCCTCCCTCAGTACTGACCCTCCCACAGTGCGGCGCTCCCTCAGTACTGACCCTCTGACAGTGCAGCGCTCCCTCAGTACTGACTCTCGCACAGTGCGGCACTCCCTCAGTACTGACCCTCCCACAGTGCGGCACTCCCTCAGTACTTACCCTCTGACAATGTAGCACTCCCTCAGTACTGACCCTCTGACAGTGCGGCGCTCCCTCAGTACTGACCATCCGACAGTGCGGCACTCCCTCATTACTGAGCCTCCCACAGTGCGGCACTCCCTCAGTACTGACCCTCTGACAGTGCGGCACTCCCTCAGTACTGACCCTCTGAAAGTGCGGCGCTCCCTCAGTACTGACCCTCCCACAGTGCGGCACTCCCTCAGTACTGACCCTCCCAAAGTGCGGCACTCCCTCAGTACTGACCCTCCCACAGTGCGGTGCTCCCTCAGTACTGAACCTCCCACAGTGCGGCACTCCCTCAGTACTGACCCTCTGACAGTGCGGAGCTCCCTCAGTACTGACCCTCCAACACTGCGGCGCTCCCTCAGTACTGACCCTCCCACAGTGCGGCCCTCCTTCAGTACTGACCCTCCCACAGTGCGGCACGCCCTCAGTACTGACCCTCCCAAAGTGCGGCACTCCCTCAGTACTGACCCTCCCACACTGCGGTGGTCCCTCAGTACTGACCCTGCCACAGTGCGGCTCTCCCTCAGTACTGACCCTCCCACAGTGCGGCACTCCCTCAGTACTGACACTCCAACACTGCGGCACTCCCTCAGCACTGACCCTCCCACAGTGCGGCTCTCCCTCAGTACTGACCCTCCCACAGTGCGGCGCTCCCTCAGTACTGACCCTCCAACACTGCGCACTCCCTCAGCACTGACCCTCCCACAGTGCGGCGCTCCCTCAGTACTGACCCTCCCTCAGTGCGGCGCTCCCTCAGTACTGACCCTCCCACAGTGCGGCACTCCCTCAGTACTGACCCTCCCACAGTGCGGCACTCCGTCAGTACTGACCCTCCCACAGTTCGGAGCTCCCTCAGTACTGACCCCCCCACAGTGCGGAGCTCCCTCAGTACTGACCCTCCCACAGTGCGGAGCTCTCTTAGTACTCACCCTCCCACAGTGCGGTGCTCCCTCAGCACTGATCCTCCCACAGTGCGGTGCTCCCTCAGTACTGACCCTCCCACAGTGCGGAGCTCCCTCAGTACTGATCCTCCCACAGTGCGGCGCTCCCTCAGTACTGACCCTCCCACAGTGCGGAGCTCCCTCAGTACTCACCCTCCGACAGTGCGGTGCTCCCTCAGTACTGACCCTCCCACAGTGCGGCGCTCCCTCAGCACTGACCCTCCAACACTGCGGCGCTCCCTCAGTACTGACCCTCCGACAGTGTGGCGCTCCCTCAGTACTGACCCTCCCACAGTGCGGCGCTCCCTCAGTACTGAACCTCTGACAGTGCGGCACTCCCTCAGTACTGACCCTCCCACAGTGCGGCCCTCCCTCAGTACTGACCCTCCCACAGTGCGGCGCTCCCTCAGTACTGACCCCCCCACAGTGCGGCGCTCCTTCAATACTGACACTCCCACAGTGCAGCGCTCCCTCAGCACTGACCCTCCCACAGTGCGGCGCTCCCTCAGTACTGACCCTCAGAAAGTGTGGCGCTCCCTCAGTACTGACCCTCCCACAGTGCGGCGTTCCCTCAGTACTGACCCTCCCACAGTGCAGCGCTCCCTCAGCACTGACCCTCCAGCAGTGCGGTGCTCCCTCAGTACTGACCCTCCCACAGTGCGGCACTCCCTCAGTACTGACCCTCCCACAGTGCGGCACTCCCTCAGTACTGACCCTCCCACAGTGCGGCACTCGCTCAGTACTGACCCTCCCACAGTGCGGCGCTCCCTCAGTACTGACCCTCCCACAGTGCGGCGCTCCATCAGTACTGACCCTCCGACAGTGCGGCGCTCCCTCAGTACTCACCCTCCCACAGTGCGGAGCTCCCTCAGTACTGACCCTCCCACAGTGTGGCGCTCCCTCAGTACTGACCCTCGCACAGTGCGGCCCTCCCTCAGTACTGACCCTCCCACAGTGCAGCACTCCCTCAGCACTGACCCTCCAACACTGCGGCGCACCCTCAATACTGACCCTCCCACAGTGCGGCCCTCTCTCAGTACTGACCCTCCCACAGTGCGGCACTCCCTCAGTACTGACCCTCCCACAGTGCAGCACTCCCTCAGTACTGACCCTCCCACATTGCGGTGGTCCCTCAGTACTGACCCTCCCACAGTGCGGCTCTCCCACAGTACTGACCCTCCAACACTGCGGCACTCCCTCAGCACTGACCCTCCCACAGGGCGGCTCTCCCTCAGTACTGACCCTCCCACAGTGCGGCGCTCCCTCAGTACTGACCCTCCAACACTGCGCACTCCCTCAGCACTGACCCTCCCACTGTGTGGCGCTCCCTCAGCACTGACCCTCTGACAGTGCGGCGCTCCCTCAGTACTGACCCTCCCTCAGTGCGGAGCTCCCTCCATACTGACCCTCCCACAGTGCGGCGCTCCCGCATTACTGACCCCCCAACACTGCGGCACTCCCTCAGCACTGACCCTCCCACAGGGCGGCTCTCCCTCAGTACTGACCCTCCCACAGTGCGTCGCTCCCTCAGTACTGACCCTCCAACACTGCGCACTCCCTCAGCACTGACCCTCTGACAGTGCGGCGCTCCCTCAGTACTGACCCTCCCTCAGTGCGGAGCTCCCTCCATACTGACCCTCCCACAGTGCCGAGCTCCCTCAGTACTGACCCTCCCACAGTGCGGCACTCCCTCAGTACTGACCCTCCCTCAGTGCGGAGCTCCCTCAGTACGGATCCGCTGAAAGTGCGGCGCTCCCTCAGTACTGACACTCCCACAGTGCGGCACTCCCTCAGTACTGACCCTCCCACAGTTCGGAGCTCCCTCAGTACTGACCCCCCCACAGTGCGGCGCTCCCTCAGTACTGACCCTCCCACAGTGCGGAGCTCCCTCAGTACTGACCCTCCCACAGTGCGGCACTCCCTCAGTACTGACCCTCCCACAGTGCGGATCTCCCTCAGTACTCACCCTCCCACAGTGCGGTGCTCCCTCAGCACTGATCCTCCGACAGTGCGGCACTCCCTCAGCACTGACTCTCCAACACTGCGGCGCTCCCTCAGTACTGACCCTCTGAGAGTGCGGCACTCCCTCAGTACTGACCCTCCCACAGTGCGGCGCTCCCTCAGTACTGAAACTCTGACAGTGCGGCCCTCCCTCAGTACTGACCCTCCCACAGTGCGGCGCTCCCTCAGTACTGACCCTCTGACAGTGCAGCGCTCCCTCAGTACTGACTCTCGCACAGTGCGGCACTCCCTCAGTACTGACCCTCCCACAGTGCGGCACTCCCTCAGTACTTACCCTCTGACAGTGTAGCACTCCCTCAGTACTGACCCTCTGACAGTGTGGCGCTCCCTCAGTACTGACCATCCGACAGTGCGGCACTCCCTCATTACTGAGCCTCCCACAGTGCGGCACTCCCTCAGTACTGACCCTCTGACAGTGCGGCGCTCCATCAGTACTGACCCTCCCACAGTGCGGCACTCCCTCAGTACTGACCCTCCCAAAGTGCGGCACTCCCTCAGTACTGACCCTCCCACAGTGCGGTGCTCCCTCAGTACTGACCCTCCCACAGTGCGGCACTCCCTCAGTACTGACCCTCTGACAGTGCGGAGCTCCCTCAGTACTGACCCTCCAACACTGCGGCGCTCCCTCAGTACTGACCCTCCCACAGTGCGGCCCTCCCTCAGTACTGACCCTCCCACAGTGCGGCACGCCCTCAGTACTGACCCTCCCAAAGTGCGGCACTCCCTCAGTACTGACCCTCCCACACTGCGGTGGTCCCTCAGTACTGACCCTGCCACAGTGCGGCTCTCCCTCAGTACTGACCCTCCCACAGTGCGGCACTCCCTCAGTACTGACACTCCAACACTGCGGCACTCCGTCAGTACTGACCCTCCCACAGTTCGGAGCTCCCTCAGTACTGACCCTCCCACAGTGCGGCCCTCCCTCAGTACTGACCCTCCCACAGTGCGGCGCTCCCTCAGTACTGACCCCCCTACAGTGCGGCGCTCCCTCAGTACTGACACTCCCACAGTGCAGCGCTCCCTCAGCACTGACCCTCCCACAGTGCGGCGCTCCCTCAGTACTGACCCTCAGAAAGTGTGGCGCTCCCTCAGTACTGACCCTCCCACAGTGCGGCGTTCCCTCAGTACTGACCCTCCCACAGTGCAGCGCTCCCTCAGCACTGACCCTCCAGCAGTGCGGTGCTCCCTCAGTACTGACCCTCCCACAGTGCGGCACTCCCTCAGTACTGACCCTCCCACAGTGCGGCACTCCCTCAGTACTGACCCTCCCACAGTGCGGCACTCGCTCAGTACTGACCCTCCCACAGTGCGGCGCTCCCTCAGTACTGACCCTCCCACAGTGCGGCGCTCCATCAGTACTGACCCTCCGACAGTGCGGCGCTCCCTCAGTACTCACCCTCCCACAGTGCGGAGCTCCCTCAGTACTGACCCTCCCACAGTGTGGCGCTCCCTCAGTACTGACCCTCGCACAGTGCGGCCCTCCCTCAGTACTGACCCTCCCACAGTGCAGCACTCCCTCAGCACTGACCCTCCAACACTGCGGCGCACCCTCAATGCTGACCCTCCCACAGTGCGGCCCTCTCTCAGTACTGACCCTCCCACAGTGCGGCACTCCCTCAGTACTGACCCTCCCACAGTGCAGCACTCCCTCAGTACTGACCCTCCCACATTGCGGTGGTCCCTCAGTACTGACCCTCCCACAGTGCGGCTCTCCCTCAGTACTGACGCTCCCACAGTGCGGCACTCCCACAGTACTGACCCTCCAACACTGCGGCACTCCCTCAGCACTGACCCTCCCACAGGGCGGCTCTCCCTCAGTACTGACCCTCCCACAGTGCGGCGCTCCCTCAGTACTGACCCTCCAACACTGCGCACTCCCTCAGCACTGACCCTCCCACTGTGTGGCGCTCCCTCAGCACTGACCCTCTGACAGTGCGGCGCTCCCTCAGTACTGACCCTCCCTCAGTGCGGAGCTCCCTCCATACTGACCCTCCCACAGTGCGGCGCTCCCGCATTACTGACCCCCCAACACTGCGGCACTCCCTCAGCACTGACCCTCCCACAGGGCGGCTCTCCCTCAGTACTGACCCTCCCACAGTGCGTCGCTCCCTCAGTACTGACCCTCCAACACTGCGCACTCCCTCAGCACTGACCCTCTGACAGTGCGGCGCTCCCTCAGTACTGACCCTCCCTCAGTGCGGAGCTCCCTCCATACTGACCCTCCCACAGTGCCGAGCTCCATCAGTACTGACCCTCCCACAGTGCGGCACTCCCTCAGTACTGACCCTCCCTCAGTGCGGAGCTCCCTCAGTACGGATCCGCTGAAAGTGCGGCGCTCCCTCAGTACTGACACTCCCACAGTGCGGCACTCCATCAGTACTGACCCTCCCACAGTTCGGAGCTCCCTCAGTACTGACCCCCCCACAGTGCGGCGCTCCCTCAGTACTGACCCTCCCACAGTGCGGAGCTCCCTCAGTACTGACCCTCCCACAGTGCGGCACTCCCTCAGTACTGACCCTCCCACAGTGCGGATCTCCCTCAGTACTCACCCTCCCACAGTGCGGTGCTCCCTCAGCGCTGATCCTCCGACAGTGCGGCACTCCCTCAGCACTGACTCTCCAACGCTGCGGCGCTCCCTCAGTACTGACCCTCTGAGAGTGCGGCACTCCCTCAATACTGACCCTCCCACAGTGCGGCACTCCCTCAGTACTGACCCTCCCACAGTGCGGCACTCCCTCAGTACTGACCCTCCCACAGTGCGGCACTCGCTCAGTACTGACCCTCCCACAGTGCGGCGCTCCCTCAGTACTGACCCTCCCACAGTGCGGCGCTCCCTCAGTACTGACCCTCCGACAGTGCGGCGCTCCCTCAGCACTGACCCTCCCACAGTGCGGCGCTCCCTCAGTACTGACCCTCAGAAAGTGTGGCGCTCCCTCAGTACTGACCCTCCCACAGTGCGGCGCTCCCTCAGTACTGACCCTCCCACAGTGCAGCACTCCCTCAGCACTGACCCTCCAACACTGCGGCGCACCCTCAATACTGACCCTCCCACAGTAAGGCCCTCTCTCAGTACTGACCCTCCCACAGTGCGGCACTCCCTCAGTACTGACCCTCCCACAGTGCAGCACTCCCTCAGTACTGACCCTCCCACATTGCGGCACTCCCTCAGTACTGACCCTCCCACAGTGTGGCGCTCCCTCAGTACTGACCCTCGCACAGTGCGGCCCTCCCTCAGTACTCACCCTCCCACAGTGCAGCACTCCCTCAGCACTGACCCTCCAACACTGCGGCGCACCCTCAATACTGACCCTCCCACAGTAAGGCCCTCTCTCAGTACTGACCCTCCCACAGTGCGGCACTCCCTCAGTACTGACCCTCCCACAGTGCAGCACTCCCTCAGTACTGACCCTCCAACACTGCGGCGCTCCCTCAGTACTGACCCTCCCACTGTGTGGCGCTCCCTCAGTACTGGCCCTCCCACAGGGCGGCTCTCCCTCAGTACTGGCCCTCCCACAGTGCGGCGCTCCCTCAGTACTGACCCTCCAACACTGCGCACTCCCTCAGCACTGACCCTCCCACTGTGTGGCGCTCCCTCAGCACTGACCCTCTGACAGTGCGGCGCTCCCTCAGTACTGACCCTCCCTCAGTGCGGAGCTCCCTCCATACTGACCCTCCCACAGTGCGGCGCTCCCGCAGTACTGACCCTCCAACACTGCGGCACTCCCTCAGCACTGACCCTCCCACAGGGCGGCTCTCCCTCAGTACTGACCCTCCCACAGTGCGTCGCTCCCTCAGTACTGACCCTCCAACACTGCGCACTCCCTCAGCACTGACCCTCCCACAGTGCGGCGCTCCCTCAGCACTGACCCTCTGACAGTGCGGCGCTCCCTCAGTACTGACCCTCCCTCAGTGCGGAGCTCCCTCCATACTGACCCTCCCACAGTGCCGAGCTCCCTCAGTACTGACCCTCCCTCAGTGCGGAGCTCCCTCAGTACGGATCCGCTGAAAGTGCGGCGCTCCCTCAGTACTGACCCTCCCACAGTGCGGAGCTCCCTCAGTACTGACCCTCTCACAGTGCGGCGCTCCCTCAGTACTGACCCTCTGACAGTGCGGCGCTCCCTCAGTACTGACCCTCCCACAGTGCGGCGCTCCCTCAGTACTCACCCTCCCACAGTGCGGAGCTCCCTCATTACTGACCCTCCCACAGTGTGGCGCTCCCTCAGTACTGACCCTCGCACAGTGCAGCATTCCCTCAGCACTGACCCTACAACACTGCGGCGCTCCCTCAGTACTGACCCTCCCACAGTGCGGCGCTCCCTCAGTACTGAACCTCTGACAGTGCGGCACTCCCTCAGTACTGACCCTCCCACAGTGCGGCCCTCCCTCAGTACTGACCCTCCCACAGTGCGGCGTCCCTCAGTACTGACCCCCCCACAGTGCGGCGCTCCCTCAGTACTGACACTCCCACAGTGCGGCGCTCCCTCAGTACTGACCCTCAGAAAGTGTGGCGCTCCCTCAGTACTGACCCTCCCACAGTGCGGCGCTCCCTCAGTACTGACCCTCCCACAGTGTGGCGCTCCCTCAGTACTGACCCTCCCACAGTGCAGCATTCCCTCAGCACTGACCCTACAACACTGCGGCGCTCCCTCAGTACTGACCCTCCCACAGTGCGGCACTCCCTCAGTACTGAACCTCTGACAGTGCGGCACTCCCTCAGTACTGACCCTCCCACAGTGCGGCCCTCCCTCAGTACTGACCCTCCCACAGTGCGGCGTCCCTCAGTACTGACCCCCTCACAGTGCGGCGCTCCCTCAGTACTGACACTCCCACAGTGCAGCGCTCCCTCAGCACTGACCCTCCCACAGTGCGGCGCTCCCCCAGTACTGACCCTCAGAAAGTGTGGCGCTCCCTCAGTACTGACCCTCACACAGTGCGGCGCTCCCTCAGTACTGACCCTCCCACAGTGCAGCGCTCCCTCAGCACTGACCCTCCAGCAGTGCGGTGCTCCCTCAGTACTGACCCTCACACAGTGCGGCGCTCCCTCAGTACTGACACCCCCACAGTGCGGCGCTCCCTCAGTACTGACACTCCCACAGTGCAGCGCTCCCTCAGCACTGACTCTCCAACACTGCGGCGCTCCCTCAGTACTGAACCTCCCACAGTGCGGCACTCCCTCAGTACTGACCCTCCCACAGTGCGGCACTCCCTCAGTACTGACCCTCCCACAGTGCGGCACTCGCTCAGTACTGACCCTCCCACAGTGCGGCGCTCCCTCAGTACTGACCCTCCCACAGTGCGGCGCTCCCTCAGTACTGACCCTCCGACAGTGCGGCGCTCCCTCAGTACTCACCCTCCCACAGTGCGGAGCTCCCTCAGTACTGACCCTCCCACAGTGCGGCGCTCCCTCAGTACTGACCCTCGCACAGTGCGGCCCTCCCTCAGTACTGACCCTCCCACAGTGCAGCACTCCCTCAGCACTGACCCTCCAACACTGCGGCGCACCCTCAATACTGACCCTCCCACAGTGCGGCCCTCTCTCAGTACTGACGCTCCCACAGTGCGGCACTCCCTCAGTACTGACCCTCCCACAGTGCAGCACTCCCTCAGTACTGACCCTCCCACATTGCGGTGGTCCCTCAGTACTGACCCTCCCACAGTGCGGCTCTCCCTCAGTACTGACGCTCCCACAGTGCGGCACTCCCACAGTACTGACCCTCCCACAGTGCGGCACTCCCTCAGCACTGACCCTCCCACAGGGCGGCTCTCCCTCAGTACTGACCCTCCCACAGTGCGGCGCTCCCTCAGTACTGACCCTCCAACACTGCGCACTCCCTCAGCACTGACCCTCCCACTGTGTGGCGCTCCCTCAGCACTGACCCTCTGACAGTGCGGCGCTCCCTCAGTACTGACCCTCCCACAGTGCGGCGCTCCCGCAGTACTGACCCTCCAACACTGCGGCACTCCCTCAGCACTGACCCTCCCACAGGGCGGCTCTCCCTCAGTACTGACCCTCCCACAGTGCATCGCTCCCTCAGTACTGACCCTCCAACACTGCGCACTCCCTCAGCACTGACCCTCCCACAGTGCGGCGCTCCCTCAGTACTGACCCTCCCTCAGTGCGGAGCTCCCTCCATACTGACCCTCCCACAGTGCCGAGCTCCCTCAGTACTGACCCTCCCACAGTGCGGAGCTCCCTCCATACTGACCCTCCCACAGTGCGGAGCTCCCTCCATACTGACCCTCCCACAGTGCGGAGCTCCCTCAGTACGGATCCGCTGAAAGTGCGGCGCTCCCTCAGTACTGACCCACCCACAGTGTGGCGCTCCCTCAGTACTGACCCTCCCACAGTGCGGCACTCCCTCAGTACTGCCCCTCCCACAGTTCGGATCTCGCTCAGTACTCACCCTCCCACAGTGCGGTGCTCCCTCAGCACTGATCCTCCGACAGTGCGGCACTCCCTCAGCACTGACTCTCCAACACTGCGGCGCTCCCTCAGTACTGACCCTCTGAGAGTGCGGCACTCCCACAGTACTGACCCTCCCACAGTGCGGCACTCCCTCAGTACTGACCCTCCCACAGTGCGGCACTCCCTCAGTACTGACCCTCCCACAGTGCGGCACTCGCTCAGTACTGACCCTCCCACAGTGCGGCGCTCCCTCAGTACTGACCCTCCCACAGTGCGGCGCTCCCTCAGTACTGACCCTCCGACAGTGAGGCGCTCCCTCAGTACTCACCCTCCCACAGTGCGGAGCTCCCTCAGTACTGACCCTCCCACAGTGTGGCGCTCCCTCTGTACTGACCCTCGCACAGTGCGGCCCTCCCTCAGTACT
Organism: Scyliorhinus torazame; assembly: GCF_047496885.1. NCBI lineage: Eukaryota > Metazoa > Chordata > Chondrichthyes > Carcharhiniformes > Scyliorhinidae > Scyliorhinus > Scyliorhinus torazame. The sequence goes on along the minus strand of NC_092732.1, from coordinate 33,895,136 downwards.
GACCCTCCCACAGTGCAGCACTCCCTCAGCACTGACCCTCCAACACTGCGGCGCACCCTCAATACTGACCCTCCCACAGTGCGGCGCTCTCTCAGTACTGACCCTCCCACAGTGCGGCACTCCCTCAGTACTGACCCTCCCACAGTGCAGCACTCCCTCAGTACTGACCCTCCCACATTGCGGTGGTCCCTCAGTACTGACCCTCCCACAGTGCGGCTCTCCCTCAGTACTGACGCTCCCACAGTGCGGCACTCCCACAGTACTGACCCTCCAACACTGCTACACTCCCTCAGCACTGACCCTCCCACAGGGCGGCTCTCCCTCAGTACTGACCCTCCCACAGTGCGGCGCTCCCTCAGTACTGACCCTCCAACACTGCGCACTCCCTCAGCACTGACCCTCCCACTGTGTGGCGCTCCCTCAGCACTGACCCTCTGACAGTGCGGCGCTCCCTCAGTACTGACCCTCCCTCAGTGCGGAGCTCCCTCCATACTGACCCTCCCACAGTGCGGCGCTCCCGCAGTACTGACCCTCCAACACTGCGGCACTCCCTCAGCACTGACCCTCCCACAGGGCGGCTCTCCCTCAGTACTGACCCTCCCACAGTGCGTCGCTCCCTCAGTACTGACCCTCCAACACTGCGCACTCCCTCAGCACTGACCCTCCCACAGTGCGGCGCTCCCTCAGCACTGACCCTCTGACAGTGCGGCGCTCCCTCAGTACTGACCCCCCCACAGTGCGGCGCTCCCTCAGTACTGACACTCCCACAGTGCAGCGCTCCCTCAGCACTGACCCTCCCACAGTGCGGCGCTCCCTCAGTACTGACCCTCAGAAAGTGTGGCGCTCCCTCAGTACTGACCCTCACACAGTGCGGCGCTCCCTCAGCACTGACCCTCTGACAGTGCGGCGCTCCCTCAGTACTGACCCCCCCTCAGTGCGGAGCTCCCTCCATACTGACCCTCCCACAGTGCGGCGCTCCCGCAGTACTGACCCTCCAACACTGCGGCACTCCCTCAGCACTGACCCTCCCACAGGGCGGCTCTCCCTCAGTACTGACCCTCCCACAGTGCATCGCTCCCTCAGTACTGACCCTCCAACACTGCGCAATCCCTCAGCACTGACCCTCCCACAGTGCGGAGCTCCCTCCATACTGACCCTCCCACAGTGCCGAGCTCCCTCAGTACTCACCCTCCCACAGTGCGGAGCTCCCTCCATACTGACCCTCCCACAGTGCGGAGCTCCCTCCATACTGACCCTCCCACAGTGCGGAGCTCCCTCAGTACGGATCCGCTGAAAGTGCGGCGCTCCCTCAGTACTGACCCACCCACAGTGTGGCGCTCCCTCAGTACTGACCCTCCCACAGTGCGGCACTCCCTCAGTACTGCCCCTCCCACAGTTCGGATCTCCCTCAGTACTCACCCTCCCACAGTGCGGTGCTCCCTCAGCACTGATCCTCCGACAGTGCGGCACTCCCTCAGCACTGACTCTCCAACACTGCGGCGCTCCCTCAGTACTGACCCTCTGAGAGTGCGGCACTCCCACAGTACTGACCCTCCCACAGTGCGGCACTCCCTCAGTACTGACCCTCCCACAGTGCGGCACTCCCTCAGTACTGACCCTCCCACAGTGCGGCACTCGCTCAGTACTGACCCTCCCACAGTGCGGCGCTCCCTCAGTACTGACCCTCCCACAGTGCGGCGCTCCCTCAGTACTGACCCTCCGACAGTGCGGCGCTCCCTCAGTACTCACCCTCCCACAGTGCGGAGCTCCCTCAGTACTGACCCTCCCACAGTGTGGCGCTCCCTCTGTACTGACCCTCGCACAGTGCGGCCCTCCCTCAGTACTGACCCTCCCACAGTGCAGCACTCCCTCAGCACTGACCCTCCAACACTGCGGCGCACCCTCAATACTGACCCTCCCACAGTGCGGCGCTCTCTCAGTACTGACCCTCCCACAGTGCGGCACTCCCTCAGTACTGACCCTCCCACAGTGCAGCACTCCCTCAGTACTGACCCTCCCACATTGCGGTGGTCCCTCAGTACTGACCCTCCCACAGTGCGGCTCTCCCTCAGTACTGACGCTCCCACAGTGCGGCACTCCCACAGTACTGACCCTCCAACACTGCTACACTCCCTCAGCACTGACCCTCCCACAGGGCGGCTCTCCCTCAGTACTGACCCTCCCACAGTGCGGCGCTCCCTCAGTACTGATTCTCCAACACTGCGCACTCCCTCAGCACTGACCCTCCCACTGTGTGGCGCTCCCTCAGCACTGACCCTCTGACAGTGCGGCGCTCCCTCAGTACTGACCCTCCCTCAGTGCGGAGCTCCCTCCATACTGACCCTCCCACAGTGCGGCGCTCCCGCAGTACTGACCCTCCAACACTGCGGCACTCCCTCAGCACTGACCCTCCCACAGGGCGGCTCTCCCTCAGTACTGACCCTCCCACAGTGCGTCGCTCCCTCAGTACTGACCCTCCAACACTGCGCACTCCCTCAGCACTGACCCTCCCACAGTGCGGCGCTCCCTCAGCACTGACCCTCTGACAGTGCGGCGCTCCCTCAGTACTGACCCCCCCACAGTGCGGCGCTCCCTCAGTACTGACACTCCCACAGTGCAGCGCTCCCTCAGCACTGACCCTCCCACAGTGCGGCGCTCCCTCAGTACTGACCCTCAGAAAGTGTGGCGCTCCCTCAGTACTGACCCTCACACAGTGCGGCGCTCCCTCAGTACTGACCCTCCCACAGTGCAGCGCTCCCTCAGCACTGACCCTCCAGCAGTGCGGTGCTCCCTCAGTACTGACCCTCACACAGTGCGGCGCTCCCTCAGTACTGACCCCCCCACAGTGCGGCGCTCCCTCAGTACTGACACTCCCACAGTGCAGCGCTCCCTCAGCACTGACTCTCCAACACTGCGGCGCTCCCTCAGTACTGAACCTCCCACAGTGCGGCACTCCCTCAGTACTGACCCTCCCACAGTGCGGCACTCCCTCAGTACTGACCCTCCCACAGTGCGGCACTCGCTCAGTACTGACCCTCCCACAGTGCGGCGCTCCCTCAGTACTGACCCTCCCACAGTGCGGCGCTCCCTCAGTACTGACCCTCCGACAGTGCGGCGCTCCCTCAGTACTCACCCTCCCACAGTGCGGAGCTCCCTCAGTACTGACCCTCCCACAGTGTGGCGCTCCCTCAGTACTGACCCTCGCACAGTGCGGCCCTCCCTCAGTACTGACCCTCCCACAGTGCAGCACTCCCTCAGCACTGACCCTCCAACACTGCGGCGCACCCTCAATACTGACCCTCCCACAGTGCGGCCCTCTCTCAGTACTGACCCTCCCACAGTGCGGCACTCCCTCAGTACTGACCCTCCCACAGTGCAGCACTCCCTCAGTACTGACCCTCCCACAGTGCGGCTCTCCCTCAGTACTGACGCTCCCACAGTGCGGCACTCCCACAGTACTGACCCTCCCACAGTGCGGCACTCCCTGAGCACTGACCCTCGCACAGGGCGGCTCTCCCTCAGTACTGACCCTCCCACAGTGCGGCGCTCCCTCAGTACTGACCCTCCAACACTGCGCACTCCCTCAGCACTGACCCTCCCACTGTGTGGCGCTCCCTCAGCACTGACCCTCTGACAGTGCGGCGCTCCCTCAGTACTGACCCTCCCTCAGTGCGGAGCTCCCTCCATACTGACCCTCCCACAGTGCGGCGCTCCCGCAGTACTGACCCTCCAACACTGCGGCACTCCCTCAGCACTGACCCTCCCACAGGGCGGCTCTCCCTCAGTACTGACCCTCCCACAGTGCATCGCTCCCTCAGTACTGACCCTCCAACACTGCGCACTCCCTCAGCACTGACCCTCCCACAGTGCGGCGCTCCCTCAGTACTGACCCTCCCTCAGTGCGGAGCTCCCTCCATACTGACCCTCCCACAGTGCCGAGCTCCCTCAGTACTGACCCTCCCACAGTGCGGAGCTCCCTCCATACTGACCCTCCCACAGTGCGGAGCTCCCTCCATACTGACCCTCCCACAGTGCGGAGCTCCCTCAGTACGGATCCGCTGCAAGTGCGGCGCTCCCTCAGTACTGACCCACTCACAGTGTGGCGCTCCCTCAGTACTGACCCTCCCACAGTGCGGCACTCCCTCAGTACTGCCCCTCCCACAGTGCGGTGCTCCCTCAGCACTGATCCTCCGACAGTGCGGCACTCCCTCAGCACTGACTCTCCAACACTGCGGCGCTCCCTCAGTACTGACCCTCTGAGAGTGCGGCACTCCCTCAGTACTGACCCTCGCACAGTGCGGCACTCCCTCAGTACTGACCCTCCCACAGTGCGGCACTCCCTCAGTACTGACCCTCCCACAGTGCGGCACTCGCTCAGTACTGACCCTCCCACAGTGCGGCGCTCCCTCAGTACTGACCCTCCCACAGTGCGGCGCTCCCTCAGTACTGACCCTCCGACAGTGCGGCGCTCCCTCAGTACTCACCCTCCCACAGTGCGGAGCTCCCTCAGTACTGACCCTCCCACAGTGTGGCGCTCCCTCAGTACTGACCCTCGCACAGTGCGGCCCTCCCTCAGTACTGACCCTCCCACAGTGCAGCACTCCCTCAGCACTGACCCTCCAACACTGCGGCGCACCCTCAATACTGACCCTCCCACAGTGCGGCGCTCTCTCAGTACTGACCCTCCCACAGTGCGGCACTCCCTCAGTACTGACCCTCCCACAGTGCAGAACTCCCTCAGTACTGACCCTCCCACATTGCGGTGGTCCCTCAGTACTGACCCTCCCACAGTGCGGCTCTCCCTCAGTACTGACGCTCCCACAGTGCGGCACTCCCACAGTACTGACCCTCCAACACTGCTACACTCCCTCAGCACTGACCCTCCCACAGGGCGGCTCTCCCTCAGTACTGACCCTCCCACAGTGCGGCGCTCCCTCAGTACTGACCCTCCAACACTGCGCACTCCCTCAGCACTGACCCTCCCACTGTGTGGCGCTCCCTCAGCACTGACCCTCTGACAGTGCGGCGCTCCCTCAGTACTGACCCTCCCTCAGTGCGGAGCTCCCTCCATACTGACCCTCCCACAGTGCGGCGCTCCCGCAGTACTGACCCTCCAACACTGCGGCACTCCCTCAGCACTGACCCTCCCACAGGGCGGCTCTCCCTCAGTACTGACCCTCCCACAGTGCGTCGCTCCCTCAGTACTGACCCTCCAACACTGCGCACTCCCTCAGCACTGACCCTCCCACAGTGCGGCGCTCCCTCAGCACTGACCCTCTGACAGTGCGGCGCTCCCTCAGTACTGACCCTCCCTCAGTGCGGAGCTCCCTCCATACTGACCCTCCCACAGTGCTGAGCTCCCTCAGTACTGACCCTCCCTCAGTGCGGAGCTCCCTCAGTACTGACACTCCCACAGTGCGGCACTCCCTCAGTACTGACCCTCCCACAGTGCGGCACTCCCTCAGTACTGACCCTCCCACAGTTCGGAGCTCCCTCAGTACTGACCCCCCCCACAGTGCGGAGCTCCCTCAGTACTGACCCTCCCACAGTGCGGATCTCCCTCAGTACTCACCCTCCCACAGTGCGGTGCTCCCTCAGCACTGATCCTCCCACAGTGCGGTGCTCCCTCAGCACTGACCCTCCCACAGTGCGGCGCTCCCTCAGTACTGACCCTCCCACAATGCAGTGCTCCCTCAGTACTGACCCTCCCACAGTGCGGCACTCCCTCAGTACTGACCCTCCCACAGTGCAGCGCTCCCTCAGCACTGACCCTCCAACACTGCGGCGCTCCCTCAGTACTGACCCTCTGACAGTGCGGCACTCCCTCAGTACTGACCCTCCCACAGTACAGCCCTCCCTCAGTACTGACCCTCCCACAGTGCGGCACTCCCTCAGTTCTGACCCTCCCACAGTGCGGCGCTCCCTCAGTACTGACACTCCCACAGTGCGGCGCTCCCTCAGTACTGACCCTCCCACAGTGCGGCGCTCCCTCAGTACTGACCCTCCCACAGTGCAGCGCTCCCTCAGTACTGACCCTCTGACAGTGCAGCGCTCCCTCAGTACTGACCCTCCCACAGTGCGGTGCTCCCTCAGTACTGACCCTCCCACAGTGCGCCGCTCCCTCAGCACTGACCCTCTCACAGTGCGGCGCTCCCTCAGTACTGACCCTCAGACAGTGCGGCGCTCCCTCAGTACTGACCCTCAGACAGTGCGACGCTCCCTCAGTACTGACCCTCCCACAGTGCGGTGCTCCCTCAGTACTGACCCTCCCACAGTGCGCCGCTCCCTCAGCACTGACCCTCTCACAGTGCGGCGCTCCCTCAGTACTGACCCTCAGACAGTGCGGCGCTCCCTCAGTACTGACCCTCCAACACTGCGGCGCTCCCTCAGTACTGACCCTCCCACAGTGCGGCACTCCCTCATTACTGACCCACCCTCAGAGCGGCACTCCCTCAGTACTGACCCTCCCACAGTGCGGCACTCCCTCAGTACTGACCCTCCGACAGTGCGGCGCTCCCTCAGTACTGACCCTCTCACAGAGCGGCACTCCCTCAGTACTGACACTCCCACAGTGCGGCGCTCCCTCAGTACTGACCCTCCCACAGTGCGGCGCTCCCTCAGTACTGACCCTCCAACACTGCGGCACTCCCTCAGCACTGCCCCTCCCACAGTGCGGCGCTCCCTCATGACTGACCCTCCCACAGTGCGGCGCTCCCTCAGTACTGACCCTCCAACACTGCGGCACTCCCTCAGCACTGACCCTCCCACAGTGCGGCGCTCCCTCAGCACTGACCCTCTGACAGTGCGGCGCTCCCTCAGTACTGACCCTCCCTCAGTGCGGCGCTCCCTCAGTACTGACCCTCCAACACTGCGGCACTCCCTCAGCACTGACCCTCCCACAGTGCGGCGCTCCCTCAGCACTGACCCTCTGACAGTGCGGCGCTCCCTCAGTACTGACCCTCCCACAGTGCCGAGCTCCCTCAGTACTGACCCTCCCACAGTGTGGCGCTCCCTCAGTACTGACCCTCCAACACTGCGGCACTCGCCCAGCACTGACCCTCCAACACTGCGGCGCTCCCTCAGTACTGACCCTCTGACAGTGCGGCACTCCCTCAGTACTGACCCTCCCACAGTGCGGCCCTCCCTCAGTACTGACCCTCCCACAGTGCGGCACTCCCTCAGCACTGACCCTCCGACAGTGTGGCGCTCCCTCAGTACTGACCCTCCCACAGTGCGGCGCTCCCTCAGTACTGACACTCCCACAGTGCAGCGCTCCCTCAGCACTGACCCTCCAACACTGCGGCGCTCCCTCTGTACTGACCCTCTGACAGTGCGGCACTCCCTCAGTACTGACCCTCCCACAGTGCGGCCCTCCCTCAGTACTGATCCTCCCACAGTGCGGCACTCCCTCAGTACTGACCCTGCCACAGTGCGGCACTCCCTCAGTACTGACCCTCCCACACTGCGGTGGTCCCTCAGTACTGACCCTCCCACAGTACGGCTCTCCCTCAGTACTGACCCTCCCACAATGCGGCACTCCCTCAGTACTGACCCTCCAACACTGCGGCACTCCCTCAGCACTGACCCTCCCACAGTGCGGCGCTCCCTCAGTACTGACCCTCCCACAGTGCGGCGCTCCCTCAGTGCTGACCCTCCAACACTGCGGAACTCCCTCAGCACTGATCCTCCCACAGTTCGGCGCTCCCTCAGCACTGACCCTCTGACAGTGCGGCGCTCCCTCAGTACTGACCCTCCCTCAGTGCGGAGCTCCCTCCATACTGACCCTCCCACAGTGCCGAGCTCCCTCAGCACTGACCCTCCCACAGTGCGGCGCTTCCTCAGTACTTACCCTCCCACAGTGTGGCGCTCCCTCAGTACTGACCCTCCAACACTGCGGCACTCCCTCAGCACTGACCCTCCCACAGTGCGGCGCTCCCTCAGCACTGACCCTCTGACAGTGTGGCGCTCCCTCCATACTGACCCTCCCACAGTGCGGCACTCCCTCAGTACTGACCCTCCCACACTGCGGCACTCCCTCAGTACTGACCCTCCCTCAGTGCGCAGCTCCCTCCATACTGACCCTCCCACAGTGCGGCACTCCCTCAGTACTGACCCTCCCACAGTGCGGCACTCCCTCAGTACTGACCCTCCGACAGTGCGGCGCTCCCTCAGTACTGAACCTCTGACAGTGTGGAGCTCCCTCAGTACTCACCCTCCCACAGTGCGGAGCTCCCTCAGTACTGGCCCTCCCACAGTGCGGCGCTCCCTCAGTACTGACCCTCCCACAGTGCGGCACTCCCTCAGTACTGACCCTCCCACACTGCGGCTCCCTCAGTACTGACCCTCCGATAGGGTGGCGCTCCCTCATTACTGACCCTCCGACAGTGCGGAGATCCCTCTGTACTGACCCTCCGACAGTGCGGCGCTCCCTCAGTACAGACCCTCTGACAGTGCGGCGCTCCCTCAGTACTGACCCTCCCACAGTGCGGCGCTCCCTCAGTACTGACCCTCCCACAGTGCGGCACTCCCTCAGTACTGACCCTCCCACAGTGCGGCACTCCCTCAGTACTGACCCTCCCACAGTGCGGCACTCCCTCAGTACTGACCCTCCCACAGTGCGGCGCTCCCTCAGTACAGACCCTCTGACAGTGCGGCACTCCCTCAGTACTGACCCTCCGACAGTGCGGAGCTCCCTCAGTACTGACACTCCCACAGTGCGGCGCTCCCTCAGTACTGACCCTCCCACAGTGTGGCGCTCCCTCATTACTGACCCCCCGACAGTGCGGCGCTCCCTCAGTACTGCCCCTCCCACAGTGTGGCGCTCCCTCAGTACTGACACTGCCACAGTGCGGCGCTCCCTCAGTACTGACCCTCCCTCAGTGCGGAGCTCCCTCCATACTGACCCTCCCACAGTGCCGAGCTCCCTCAGCACTGACCCTCCCACAGTGCGGCGCTTCCTCAGTACTTACCCTCCCACAGTGTGGCGCTTCCTCAGTACTGACAGTCCCACAGTGTGGCGCTCCCTCAGTACTGACCCTCCAACACTGCGGCACTCCCTCAGCACTGACCCTCTGACAGTGCGGCGCTCCCTCAGTACTGACCCTCCCTCAGTGCGCAGCTCCCTCCATACTGACCCTCCCACAGTGCGGCACTCCCTCAGTACTGACCCTCCCACACTGCGGCACTCCCTCAGTACTGACCCTCCCACAGTGCGGCGCTCCCTCAGTACTGACCCTCCCTCAGTGCGCAGCTCCCTCCATACTGACCCTCCCACAGTGCGGCACTCCCTCAGTACTGACCCTCCCACAGTGCGGCACTCCCTCAGTACTGACCCTCCGACAGTGCGGCGCTCCCTCAGTACTGAACCTCTGACAGTGCGGAGCTCCCTCAGTACTCACCCTCCCACAGTGCGGAGCTCCCTCAGTACTGGCCCTCCCACAGTGCGGCGCTCCCTCAGTACTGACCCTCCCACAGTGCGGCACTCCCTCAGTACTGACCCTCCCACACTGCGGCTCCCTCAGTACTGACCCTCCGATAGGGTGGCGCTCCCTCAGTACTGACCCTCCGACAGTGCGGAGCTCCCTCAGTACTGACCCTCCGACAGTGCGGCGCTCCCTCAGTACTGACCCTCCGACAGTGCGGCGCTCCCTCAGTACTGACACTCCCACAGTGCGGCGCTCCCTCAGTACTGACCCTCCCACAGTGTGGCGCTCCCTCATTACTGACCCCCCGACAGTGCGGCGCTCCCTCAGTACTGCCCCTCCCACAGTGCGGCGCTCCCTCAGTACTGACACTGCCACAGTGTGGCGCTCCCTCAGTACTGACCCTCCAACACTGCGGCACTCCCTCAGCGCTGACCCTCCAACACTGCGGCGCTCCCTCAGTACTGACCCTCTGACAGTGCGGCACTCCCTCAGTACTGACCCTCTGACAGTGCGGCACTCCCTCAGCACTGACCCTCCCACAGTGCGGCACTCCCTCAGTACTGATCCTCCCACAGTGCGGAGCTCCCTCAGTACTGACCCTCTTACAGTGCGGAGCTCCCTCAGTACTGACCCTCCCACAGAGCGGCACTCCCTCAGTACTGACCCTCTGACAGTGCGGCACTCCCTCAGTACTGACCCTCCCACAGTGCGGCGCTCCCTCAGTACTGACCCTCCCACAGTGCAGTGCTCCCTCAGTACTGATCCTCCCACAGTGCGGCGCTCCCTCAGTCCTGACCCTCCCACAGTGCGGCGCTCCCTGAGAAGCCACCGAGTTTAGCATGAATGGGAACTCACCGAATGAGAAGGAAGCTTTGATCTCCCGGTTGTTGAGGGGCTGTGTTTGCCGATAGTTGTTGCTGAGGGGTTGTCTGGGAGACGCGCCAACGCTCGTGTTGAACAGCTGGCTCTGCAGAGCTGTAATCTGTAGCAAGAGAAGGCAGTCGGTGCTCAGGGGAGGGAAGAAAGACTTGGATTTCTGTAGCGCCTACAACCACCTCAGCTTGTCCCCGGCGCCGGTCGCTTTAGCCAATGAAGACTAACTCTGCTGTAACGTTGACAGTCTCAGGAGATGAAGGCTCGCGAGGTTTGTGGTGGGGGGGGGCGTCAACTCTGCATTCATCCAATCTGGAGGGTCCTTCCAGGGTTCAAATTGTATGGAGACCCCAAAGTGCCCAAACGTCAGGGGCCCCTCACCCTTTGACCTCCCCACTCGGTCCCTAAGGAACGCGGAACGCTTGGCCTGGGGTCACCAGAAATATTTATTCTTCGCTGGGGACAAGGGGCAGTCGCTGGTCCCCGTATTCATTGCCCATCCCTATTTGCCACCTTGAGGGGTACAGTTAAGAGTCGACCACGTGTGTGTGTGGGGAGGGGGGGGGGGGGGGGTGGGGGGAGGGGGTTGGAGTCACATGTCGGCCAGATTTATATCAACGACAAACATAAAGAGCCCACACATCTACAGTAATCTATGTATAACCCTTAATGAAATCCCCCTTTACTGTTCCAATTCAATAACAAAATCAAAGTAAAACTAGAAACCCCTTTTCAAAGTTGCGGCCCAGCACACGGCACTCTCACTGGTCTAAGACTTGTTATTGATACTCGGTTCCCCTTTCCAAACAGCGGGTTTGAATTCCTTCGATAAAACAATTATCTTAATTACGTTACCAAGCAGTCTGGAGACACCTTTTAATATGAAGATGGAGAAACACCTCTTTCAACCCATGCTGTTCAAACTCAAAGCGAAAGGAAAAACCCACAGAGCCACAGCCCAGCTCCACCCACACAATGACATCATTGAAGCCATGTGATAAGACATAAACCTTTCTTAAAGGGATGACAGACCTCAGACATGGTGCTGAAAAACGGGATAATAGCCCTTCACGGTTGGGGGGGGTGGGGTTTGTTCATGAGCGCTACTGGTGGGAGCATCCCTAGTCTACCGAATGATGGCAGACACCGTTACCTTCCGGATTCGGAGCCTTGGCCAACCGGAGACTCCCCTGGAGATCCACACCTACCTGGGAAAGGGAGATCTGTACTCGTTGGTGGAGGACGATCCAGTGGACGCTCTGGAAACAGGGTGGCGTGGTCAGCGAGCCTCTGTAGGTGAAGTATTCATCCAGAACCGAGGGAAACAGCGACTGGACGTCGAAAGAGGGGATCGTGACCTCCTGACCTGGAAGTTGAACAGCAGGAAGGACAATATAAGCCGCTTGGCCAACACTCTCTCTCTCTCTCTCTCCTCCCCCTCCCCACCTCAACACTTGACTGCACTTACCTCCCTTTGATGCGGTCAATGTTTACAAGCATTGGGGTTTCACCACTTAGGCCACTGAACCGTGAAGGGAGATGACTGGTCCCTGGGGTGGGGGTGGGGGGGGTGAGCACCCCTATTACAGGGGTCCCTGGGACGTCCCCTATTCCAGGGGTCCCTGGGGTGATGCCCCTGTCACGGGGGTCCCTTGGTGGGTCCCCCTATTAAAGGGGTCTCTGTGTGGGGGGGGGGGGGGGGTGTTCCCAGCCATGGCCATTAAGACCCGTTTGCATTTATTTACATCCCCCCCCCCCCGCCAGCGCACATCATGAACCTCGTTCACGCCACCAGCGGGCAGGGGGAACGGAGCATCGCGTTCGGGTCAGCGCCCACCGCAGGAAACCATAGCTCTCTCCGGTTTAAACGTGTTGGATTGGGATAGGAGGTCAGCTGCATCCTGATTCAAACCCTTTGCGGGTTCACTTATCGGGACCAGACACGTGGGAGCTGCTCTACCATGACAGGAAGCTCGAAGACGTCAGCAGCAGAGCCGTGCGCGTGGTGTTCCGCTTCCTGGACAAAGTGAAACTGCGACTGGATGTCACGACGCGCTTCCCTTCCAGTGGCGACATGCCTCGAAGGCACACTACAACAGGTGGCGGGGCCCAAGGCCATGGAGCGGCCTTTGAACCCAGCAACCTTCTAAAGCAGCGACTGGAACACTACCCAGTGAGTCAAAGCGAGTATAGCCCAGAGCAACAGCATGTGAATGAACTAGGTGACGAAGGAAGACCATGGGTGGAGACACAACGTGTGATGATTAAATATAGCCCACAGGATTAAGCCACTGCGTCAGGTCATGGGGGTCCCCCCCCTCCCCCCCCCCCCCCCCGCCCCCACCAAACCCAAAGTCTCACCTGCAAATGCTACAGATTCCAAGTGACTCAGTATCTTCTCGTAAGCTGGGTTAACTACCTCCCCGAACTTTATTGAATAAAGAAGTTCAAACATGTCAGCATTAAATATCCCGTGGTTTTGTGTGCAGTCTTTTGTCTTAATGACGGTGAAGTGTGATGCCTCAAGTCCCAGCCAGAATGGGGACAATCGGGTCACACTCCATTGAGTTACACCTGGAGACCACTGTGGGTGAACACGATTAATTTTACGTCAAGTAACTATCCCATACTCTTTGCTGGGTAAATACGTTATTGTTCATCAGGGGTCCCTGTTTGCTCAGTAAATAGACTCTGTTTTCTGTTTGCTGTCAAATAGACTCTGTTTGTTGTTTGTTATTAAATAGACTCTGTTTCTGTTTGCTTTTAAGTAGACTCTGTTTTCTGTTTGCTATCAAATAGACTCTGTTTGTTGTTTGTTATAAAATAGACTGTTTCTGTTTGCTATCAAATAGACCCTGTTTTCTGTTTGCTGTCAAATAGACTCTGTTTGTCATTTGTGATGAAAGAGATTCTGTTTTCTGTTTGCTATCAAAGAGACCCTGTTTTCTGTTTGCTGTAAAATAGACTCTGTTTGTCGTTTGTTATAAAATAGACTCTGTTTTCTGTTTGCTATTAAGTAGACTGTTTCTGTTTGCTATCAAATAGACTCTGTTTTCTGTTTGCTGTCAAATAGACTCTGTTTGTTGTTTGTTATAAAAGAGATTCTGTTTTCTGTTTGCTATCAAATAGAATCTGTTTGTTGTTTGTTATAAAATAGACTCTGTTTTCTGTTTTCTATTAAGTAGACTGTTTCTGTTTGCTATCAAATAGACTCTGTTTTCTGTTTGCTGTCAAATATACTGTTTGTTGTTTGTTATAAAAGAGATTCTGTTTTCTGTTTGTTATCAAATACTCTGTTTATTATAAAATAGACTGTTTTCTGTTTGCTATCAAATAGATTCTGTTTGTTGTTTGTTCTAAAATAGACTCTGTTTTCTGTTTGCTATAAAATAGACACTGTTCACTGTTGCTCAGTAAATGGATTCTGTTTTCTGTTGCGATAAAATCAACCCTGTTTGCTACTTCCTCTAAAATAGACTCTTCTGGTGCTATGAAATAGACCCAGTTTATTGGTTATTCAGTAAATAGACTCTGTTTGCTGCTTGTTAGAAAATAGACAATGTTTGCTGTTTGCGTCCAACGCATTGACTGGCACAGTGATTATTCACCCCATGTACAAGATGACACTGGAGTTGGAAGGTGCTGCCACCTCTTGGCCAGAGGTTGCAGTTCCGTTGTGACACAAATTTGGTAACATACGGGATTTCTATTCCAGGCATGGGCGAGGCTCAATGTTGAGCAGAGATTCTGGCAACAGGGGGTTGGACAGGAGCTGGATTGAGACTTCCCGAAATGCCTCACCTCAATCAGAATTCCCAGGACCACCAACCCGTCTTCCTTGCTCATAGCCTCCTTCGAGTCCGGATATCTCTCCGAGTTGTAATGAACAATGTGAAGCTGGAAAGTACAAACAAAGACATGTAGAGGGGCAGGCATTATTGAGGAAGAAGGGCGGGCTGCAGAAGGACTCGGACAGGCTAGGACAGTGGGCAAAGAAGTGGCAGATGGAATACAAAGTGGAAAGGTGTGAGGTTACGCACTTTGGAAGGAGGAATTTAGGCACAGACTGTTTTCTAAATGGGGAAATGCTTCGGAAAGCAGAAGCACAAAGGGACTTGGGAGTCCTTGTTCACGATTCTCTTAAGGTTAACGTGCAGGTTCAGTCGGCAGTTAGGAAAGCGATTGCAATGTTAGCATTTATGTCAAGAGGACTAGAATACAAGGCCAGGGATGTACTTCTGAGGCTGTATAAGGCTCTGGTCAGACTCCATTTGGAGTATTGTGAGCAGTTTTGGGCCCCGTATCTCAGGAAGGATGTGCTGGGGCCTTGGAAAGGGTCCAGAGGAGGTTCACAAGAACGATCCCTGGAATGAAGAGCTTGTCGTATGAGGAACGGTTGAGGACTCTGGGTCTGTACTCGTTGGAGTTTAGAAGGACGAGGGGGGATCTTATTGAAACTTACAGGATACTGCGAGGCCTGGATAGAGTGGACGTGGAGAGGATGTTCCCACTTGTAGGAGAGACTAGAACCAGAGGACACAATCTCAGACTGAAGGGACGATCCTTTAAAACAGAGATGGGGAGGAATTTCTTCAGCCGGAGGGGGGTGAATCTGTGGAACTCTTTGCCGCAGAAGGCTGTGGAGGCCAAATCACTGAGTGTCTTTAAGACAGAGATAGATCGGTTCCTGATTAATTAGGGGATCAGGGGTTATGGCGAGAAGGCAGGAGAATGGGGATGAGAAAATATCAGCCATGATTGAATGGCGGAGCAGACTCGATGGGCCGAGTGGCCGAATTCTGAGCCTCTGTCTTATGGTCTGATGGGCAATAATCCAGAGTCCCTCTCCCGCTGTCGCTTGCATCGCCGGGTGTGTTGGCCCGGCATTCCGGGGGGGGGGGGGGGGGGGGGGGTCTCATGATATTCGACTAAGGAGATCATCACAACAATGTCTAACCTTGACGGCCGCACAGAGGGGGCACTTAACTCTCGGTGTGAAGCACCTCCCGAACCCAGGGTCAAGAGTGGCACCCTGGCACAGTCCAGTGAGGAAGGGGAAATGCTGCTCCATTTTGGCTTAGGGGACATGACATTCAGCAAATATTTGCATTTATATAGCGCCTTTTACTTCCTACATTACTCAGACTTTTGTGGTCCTTATTTTAATTGCCTTTAACTACCTGGGGCCCTAAGCTCTGGAATCCCCGCCCTAAACCTCTCCGCCTCTCTCTCTCTCTGTCTCTGTCCCTCACTCTGCCTCTCTCTCGCTCTCTGTCTGTTTCCCTCTCTCTGGCCCTCACTGGCCTCTCTCGCTCTGTCTCCCTCATTATCTCTGTCTCTGTCCCTCACTGTGCCTCTCTCTCTCTCTGTCTGTCTCCCTCTTCCTGTCTCCCTCTCTGTCTCCCTCATTCTCTCTGCTCGCTCTCTCTGTCTGTCTCCCTCTTCCTGTCTCCCTCTCTGTCTCCCTCATTCTCTCTGCCTCTCCCTCTCTGTCTGTCTCCCTCTCTATCTCCCTCATTCTCTCTGCCTCTCTCTCTCTGTCTCTCTCGCTCTCTCTGTCTCCCTCTCTCTCTGTCTCCCTCTCTCTCTTTGGCTCCCCCTCTCTGTCTCTCTCTCTCCCTGTCTCTCTCCCTGTCTCCCTCTCTCTCTGTCTCCCTCTGTCTCTCTCTCTGTTTCTTTGTCGGTCTCTGTCTACTTCCCTCTGTCTTTCTTCTCTCTGTGTCTCTCTCTGCCTCTCACTGACTGACTCTCTCTCTCTGTGTCAGCGACAGAGAAGGAACGGCCGATATATTCCCGAGTCGGGATGGCGAGCTGCTCGGAGAGGACCTATTCTCCTGACCCCCTCGCCCACACCACCAACATCTCCCTCTTTGCCATGTTCAACTTGTACCCCGAAAACTGGCCAAATTCCCCCAGGATTTCCATAATCCCGTCCATCCCTGCCACTGGATCCGACACGTACGAAAGCAGGTGGTCCGCTTAGAGCGAGACCTTGTGTTCTACCCCCTCCCTGACCATTCGCTTCCATCCCCTTGCCGCTCTCAGAGCAATTGGGGGCAGCACGGTAGCATTGTGGCTAGCACAATTGCTTCACAGCTCCAGGGTCCCAGGTTCGATTCCGGCTTGGGTCACTGTCTGTGCGGAGTCTGCACATTCTCCCCGTGTGAGCGTGGGTTTCCTCCGGGTGCTCCGGTTTCCTCCCACAGTCCAAAGATGTGCAGGTTAGGTGGATTGGCCGCGTTAAATTGTCCCTTAGTGTCCAAAGATGTGCAGGTTAGGTGGATTGGCCGTGCTAAATTGTCCCTTAGTGTCCAAAGATGTGCAGGTTAGGTGGATTGGCCGTGCTAAATTGTCCCTTAGTGTCCAAAGATGTGCGCGTTAGGTGGATTGGCCGTGCTAAATTGTCCCTTAGTGTCCAAAGCTGTGCAGGTTAGGTGGATTGGCCGTGCTAAATTGACCCTTAGTGTCCAAAGATGTGCGGGTTAGGTGGATTGGCCGTGCTAAATTGTCCCTTAGTGTCCAAAGATGTGCAGGTTAGGTGGATTGGCCGTGCTAAATTGACCCTTAGTGTCCAAAGATGTGCGGGTTAGGTGGATTGGCCGTGCTAAATTGTCCCTTAGTGTCCAAAGCTGTGCAGGTTAGGTGGATTGGCCGTGCTAAATTGACCCTTAGTGTCCAAAGATGTGCGGGTTAGGTGGATTGGCCGTCCTAAATTGACCCTTAGTGTCCAAAGATGTGCAGGTTAGGTGGATTGGCCGTGCTAAATTGTCCCTTAGTGTCCAAAGCTGTGCAGGTTAGGTGGATTGGCCGTGTTAAATTGACCCTTAGTGTCCAAAGATGTGCAGGTTAGGTGGATTGGCCGTGCTAAATTGACCCTTAGTGTCCAAAGATGTGCGGGTTAGGTGGATTGGCCGTGCTAAATTGACCCTTAGTGTCCAAAGATGTGCGGGTTAGGTGGATTGGCCGTGCTAAATTGTCCCTTAGTGTCCAAAGATGTGCAGGTTAGGTGGATTGGCCGTGCTAAATTGCCCCTTAGTGTCCAAAGATGTGCGGGTTAGGTGGATTGGGCGTGCTAAATTGTCCCTTAGTGTCCAAAGATGTGCAGGTTAGGTGGATTGGCCGTGCTAAATTGCCCCTTAGTGTCCAAAGATGTGCAGGTTAGGTGGATTGGCCGTGCTAAATTGTCCCTTAGTGTCCAAAGATGTGCAGGTTAGGTGGATTGGCCGTGCTAAATTGTCCCTTAGTGTCCAAAGATGTGCAGGTTAGGTGGATTGGCCATGCTAAATTGTCCCTTAGTGTCCAACATTGCCCTTAGTGTTGGGTGGGGTTACTGGGTTATGGGGATAGGGTGGGGGTGTGGGCTTGGGTCGGGTGCTCTTTCCAAGAGCCGGTGCAGACTCGATGGGCCGAATGGCCTCCTTCTGCACTGTAAATTCTATGATAAATTGCCAGCGGTTCTGTGGCCAACGCTAACAGCAATGGAGAGAGGGGGCATCCCTGTCTTGTCCCACGGCGTAGTCGAAAATACTCAGATGTCGTCCTGTTCGTCCTTACACTAGGCTCCGGGGCCTGATACAGCAGTCTAACCCAGTCCACAAAGCCTTCCCCAACCCAAACCGTCCCGGCACCTCCCATAAATAGTCCCGCTCCACCAAGGCGGCGCGGGCGGGCTCCGGGGTCCTGTGGGGGGGGGGGGGGGGGGGCGCGGGGCGATCTGGCCCCGGGGGGGGGTGCCCCCACGGTGGCCTGGCCCCCGATCGGGGCCCACCGATTGCGACCCGGGCCTGTGCCGTGGGGGGGCGCTCTTTCCCTTCGGCCTCCGCCACGGTCTCCACCATGGCGGAGGCGGAAGAGACCCCCCTCCCCTGCGCAAGCGCGGGGGTGCCGCGAGAGGCCGCTGACGCTCCCGCGCACGCGCCGCCCGGCAAAGTCATTTCCGCGCCAGCTGGCGGGGCCCCAAAGGCCTTTCCCGCCAGCTGGCGGGGCGGAAATCAGTCCGGCGCGGGCCTAGCCCCTCAAGGTGAGGGCTCGGCCGGTCAAGATGCGGAGACTTCCGCGCCTTTGGGGCGGCGCGATGCCCGACTGATTCGCGCCGTTTTTGGCGCCTGTCGGCGGACATCGCGCCGATTGCGGAGAATCCCGCCCCTTGTGTGTCAAACAGCCTAAGCAACAAAACCTCCGGGAGCGGCTATGAGGGAGTAGGCCGCGCGTTTGGTGGCCCTCGCTCCGGTCAGACTTTTAGACCTTTTCCCCCGACATTTTCGAGCTTTTGAGCGCTGGAGGGGAAAACAACTGCACTGTCGATCTGGGTCCATACAGAGGTGTGTGGAATCAAGGAGCAGAAGGGAGCGAAAACAGGTGAAGAAGGGGCCGAACAAAGGTGGTGAGGAAGTTCAAGTGGGAGGAAAGATGGCCGACGAACGGACCCGGGAACGGACGGCCCAGACAGCACTGGAGAACATGCTGAAGGTCACGAAGGAGAGCTTCGCTGCGCTGAAGCGGGATAATTTGGAACCCCCCGGGCGACGGTGGTCAGGTTCCATAGGTTCGTGGACAAAGAGCGGGTCCGGACAGTGGGCCAAGAACACACGAAGTAGCTGCTGATGGAACAATATGTGCGCGTCTATCAGGACCTGAGCCAGGAGGTGGCCAGAAGGAGGGCAGCCGACAGACAAATTAAAGAGACCCTGTTGGCAAAGAAGGTCAAGTTCGGGCTAGGTTTTCCGGCGCGGCATTGGGTCAAATACCGGGAACAGCAACATCATTTTGACGGCCCGGAGGAAGCGATGGACTTGGCTAGCGGGCATGGACTGGTGCCGAACTGAGGAACCATGGACTCAAGTTCGAGTGTTTTAAGGGATGTTTGCATTGGTCTGTGGATTGCCCAACATGTTAGCGATCTCGTTCGGCATGTTCTTTTACTTCAAATCTGGGTTTGCCTTTGGCCTGTTTCAAAGTTTCAAAGTTAAAGCCAAAGTTAAGGTTAAGTTATTGGGTGCTGGGGGGGGGGGGCGGCACGGGGTCTTTTTGCTACTTTTCTGGTAAGGTTGGGAGGGGGGGTGGGTGGCAGCGCCCACCTCAGTACACGGTGTGAATTACAGAGATAGGGAGGGAGTGTAGGGGCTGGAGGAGGTTACAGAGATAGGGAGGGGGTGTAGGGGCTGGAGGGGGTTACAGAGATAGGGAGGGGGTGTAGGGGCTGGAGGGGGTTACAGAGATAGGGAGGGGGTGTAGGGGCTGGAGGAGGTTACAGAGATAGGGAGGGGGGTGTAGGGGCTGGAGGAGGTTACAGAGATAGGGAGGGGGTGTAGGGGCTGGAGGAGGTTACAGAGATAGGGAGGGGGGCGTAGGGGCTGGAGGAGGTTACAGAGATAGGGAGGGGGTGTAGGGGCTGGAGGAGGTTACAGAGATAGGGAGGGAGTGTAGGGGGCTGGAGGAGGTTACAGAGATAGGGAGGGGGTGTAGGTGCTGGAGGTGGTTACAGAGATAGGGAAGGGGTGTAGGGGCTGAGGAGGTTACAGAGATAGGGAGGGGTGTGTAGGGGCTGGAGGAGGTTACAGAGATAGGGAGGGGGTGTAGGGGCTGGAGGAGGTTACAGAGATAGGGAGGGGGTGTAGGTGCTGGAGGAGGTTACAGAGATAGGGAAGGGGTGTAGGGGCTGGAGGAAGGTTACAGAGATAGGGAGGGGTGTGTAGGGGCTGGAGGAGGTTACAGAGATAGGGAGGGGGTGTAGGGGCTGGAGGAGGTTACAGAGATAGGGAGGGGGGTGCAGGGGCTGGAGGAGGTTACAGAGATAGGGAGGGGGTGTGGGGCTGGAGGAGGTTACAGAGATAGGGAGGGGGGTGTAGGGGCTGGAGAGGTTACAGAGATAGGGAGGGGGTGTAGGGGCTGGAGGAGGTTACAGAGATAGGGAGGGGGTGTAGAGGCTGGAGGAGGTTACAGAGATAGGGAGGGGGTGTAGGGGCTGGAGGAGGTTACAGAGATAGGGAGGGGGGTGTAGGGGCCGGAGGAGGTTACAGAGATAGGGAGGGGGGTGTAGGGGCCGGAGGAGGTTACAGAGATAGGGAGGGGGGTGTAGGGGCCGGAGGAGGTTACAGAGATAGGGAGGGGGGTGTAGGGCCGGAGGAGGTTACAGAGATAGGGAGGGGGGTGTAGG